>NC_139975.1:34507599-35058203 GCF_963993115.1 Abramis brama
GAATTCCCTAGGAGGAGTATTTCACATTCCATTGTATGCGTTTTCCAAACAACGTATAATAACCGACTTCCTGTTGGGCTTTTGTAAAACTTAGAGCACGAAAGTTGTGCGGCCCGATGAGATCTATATGTGTACTGAGTTTCATATTATTACATGCAAGCGTGTTTGATATATGGACCAAGATTTCGGACCCCATTCCAGGGGGCGCTGTCGAGCCCCCCTGCCACGCCCGGGTACCAGCTTCAGTCCGGCCCTGATGGCCGCGGGTTCTGACCTGTGTGCAAAGTTTCAAGAGTTTTTGAGCATGTTAAGGGCCCCAAAAGTGGCAAAAAGGCAACAAAAAAATGAAAAAAAAAAAGAAAAAAAAAATAATCCTTACGAAAACAATAGGGCCTCCGCCCTTTCAGGGCTTGGGCCCTAATTAGCTGCGCACTGTGCGCAGTACTTGGTAGCCTTGTTGTCCGCCTAAATGAATTTCAAATAAACATAAAAAAATAGTAGGCTATTTGCAGTATATTAAATCGTTTTTGACCTAATTATTTTGCACTGACACACGAGTCTGTCGGCTCTGCAGCGTTGCATAACGTGCATCTGCGCGCAATATAAAAATAGTAAAAAAAACAAATAGTACTATAAATAAATAGTAATATAAAAAATAGTACTATGTTGTCAACTAGTGATATCATCACAAGAACTTTTGAGGAATATGCAACATAATTTAGACAATTGTTTTTGTCATACAATAACTGACAGACACTATCATTTCATTGCAGCTCGCACAGAGCGAGGCTGAACATTGAACAATAGACTATTAACTTAAAGCTTTTACTCTTAAACACAAAAGGTACGTCCACTATAATAAAAAAATAATGTTTATTAAACAAACCAGATCAAGTAATAATATTCAGCAAACCTTCTAGTAGCCTACTTTCTTCAATCTGTCTGTCTCTCTTCTCCAGCGGTGGGTCGGGCTAATCCAAAAGAAGTGAAAACAAGGGGGGTGTTCTGAAGACAGACTGTTACCTGTGAAACAGGGGTGCTCTGAAAACACCCCCATTAGCAATTAGTGCTTTCCACCTGATGAAATGAACGCGGCAAAAAAATAGGTAAAAACTTACGGTGACGCATTGCTGCCACATACATATTATTTTTTCCCCTCAATTATGTCGTAATAACGAGATCTTATGTCGTTTTAACGACATCTTTTCTCGTAATAACGAGATCTTATGTCGTTAAAACGACATCTTTTTCTCGTAATAACGAGATGTTATGTCGTTAAAACGACATCTTTTTTTGCCCTTATAAGGACATGTGTAGTCATGTACAAAATATGCCATTATCCACATAAAATTGACAGCCTATCGCGCCTTTATCACACATTCAAAAAGCTTAAGCAAATAGTAGCAGGCCCCAATCATGCAAAATTAATCAATGAGGCCCTTTTTAAAAATATATTTTATATAGGCTAAGTTTTTTTTAATATGATATATTATATAGGCCTAATAAGATTTATTTTTGTTAATAGGCTATATCTTCATTACCTAGAGATATAATTAAACAAAAAGTATTCAAAACACATCTAACAGAACATAGCCTAAGTTGTTTATTTTTTACAACATTGTGTTCTTATTTTGTTTAATTAACGAAATGTCAATCTTCGTCTTTATAACAGAAGATACAATACAATACAAAAATCTTCAAGATGTATAACGGATTGTCACCTTATAAACAGTCCTTTTTTAATGGAATATTAATACACCCTTATAATAAAGAAAACGCTTCAGTTATAAAGAATATGAACGCAATGCATTTAATAATACATTAAGCGTTTTCCTTCCATAGAAACCCTTTATTATAAAGAAAATAGGTGTCTCTTAAAGGTCCCATGACATGCTACTTTTTGTAGGCTTTAATATAGGCCTTAGTGGTCCCTAGTACTGTATCTGAAATCTCTTTCCAAAAATTCAGCCTCGGTGCAGAATTATAGCCACTACAAGCCAGTCCCAGAATAAGCTTCCTTCAGACGGGCCGTTTCTGTGTCTGTAGCCTTAAATGATAATGAGGAGGAGAAAGGCGGCGCAAGGTGGAGGGTGGGTGTGGCCTTGACCATCTTGCGCAACGGTACCATGCATGTTTACGTTGGATAACTGTTATAGCAATGGCACGAAGACACGCAGTCTTTCAAGCATTTCAGTTTGACCCAGAATCAGTGGTGTAGTCTAGTTTTTTGTAGTGAGTATACTGTAATATCCCCAACACCCCCCCCCCCCCCCCCCCCCCCCGCAACCGCATACTCAAAAAAAAAAAAAAAAAGGTGTTACTTTAAAATACATTTTACTGTGCAATTTCTTTCTAATTTATTTGAGTTAGACCTAACTTTTATTTTGGTGGGTTGTAGGCATTTGAGTTTCTGTGTGTTTTAATAAACAATTATTATTATTATTATTATTATTATTATTATTATTATAATTAGGCCTGAAGTATACTTTACTGTGCAATAGTAATATATTTCTGTTATAATTTTTTCAAGTTATACCGAACTTTTATTTTGACAGGTTGTCGTAAAGACATAACAGTTTCTGTGTGTATGAAACGAATGAATGACGATAGTTTTATCAAATGAAATGGTGAAATTCTCGTCAAGTGACTCTAATAGCAGATCTGCGATGAAATGCACATGTATAGCCAACATCATGTCTCAATACAGTGAAACGCTGAAAACACCACGAGCGTGAGTCACGCGTGCTTCTGTGTGTGTGTGTGTGTGTGTGTGTGTGTGTGTGTGTAACAGTTAGTGGAGCACACATTGAGCGCTCATTCCCAGAGACGCGTAGAACAATTGCAGTCTCTTTTAGCTTTAATATTCATAGACACTAGTCCATATCGAGATTTGATTCATTGTACAGCCCTACTTTTGATTTATTCATTCTTCGCAAACATATTGACAGGGTGAATTTATGAATGAAAGTGTGAAAGTTCTGACACAAAACGAAGTTGATACGTATCCTCACGCTTTTTTTAAGTGGGTATACGCAAATCCTTGGCCTTTTCTAGTGGGTATACGGCGTATACCTGCGTATCACGTAGACTACACCACTGCCCAGAATCTGATCCGGATGGAGAAGCAACGGATGAAGAAGTTGCAACTCAGCGGCTCCAGCAGGACGTTTCCGAATGGTTAGTTTAAAATATTATGTCTGGATACGGTACTTTATTCGGATGGTTTACAGTTATTATCATGTAGCTAACGCTAACCTACTGTTGCCTTTTCATGAGAGATCTGTAATGTCTGTATTTATCTTATTACAATTACATCAAGCTCTGCGATCTTGAAATGCGGATATCGCGCGCGCCATATAACCAACAGGAAAACGGTTATCCAAATAACAAAGAAGTGTACAACACTCGCGTTACAGTGTGTGTATTCACACACACAAACTGCATAGCTAATGTTACAGCCACATTCTACGTGTAACAATCTAGGTAACCATAAACAGTAAAGCAACACACTTATATTAGTTGACTTACTTGTCCGAGGTGTGTGTAGCTGAGTTAAAGAGAGTGATCCAGACTTTAGTTTCAGACGTTCAGCAAGCCCAGCTCTGTATTGACCCTTCGGTGTTCATTTGTACATCCAATTATTGAGCAATTGTTATGCTTCGCTCGCTCAAAAGCCATGATATCTCTCGTGGACAAACTAAAATCGCGCGCGCGCGTTCCTACTTCCTAGCGCATTTTCTCATGGGCAGAAAATATTCTCTGGGCGGGCAAAGCAGAGACAGGGGAGGTAACATTTCCTCCTTATGACGTCCTAAAGAGGAGATTCAAGATCAGCGCGTATGAGCCTCCATTTTCTCAAAGGCAGAGAAAGATAGCAAAAGCTCGATTTACACCGATTGAAATTTCTAGAAACTTGGGGACCGTATACAGGCTAGGGGAACTCATATTAATGTTAAAAAACCTCAGAAAGTGAAAATTTCATGTCATGGGACCTTTAACGTGTCTTTCTATGGGAGGGTGGTATTGCACGGTATTGCGGTGCACAGCGAATATTCAATGCATTCAATGAAAATATTCAATGGTATTCAATGCTAAACAAAAATGAAAAATACAATTAGCCAATAAAATAAACAAATTATTGTGGCATTAATTAGCCCACAAACAATATTTATTTTAAAGTCTAAACGAATTTGTTTAAAGAAAAACACCAGCGTTGGGTCGTTTATCTGTAGGCTAAGTGTTTCAGCCGCCCTTTTCAAACTGGCGCAATAAAATGCAACAGAATTTGATTAGTTAAACATGAAGAGGATTATCCGTCTGGCATGGCCGCTCGCTCTAACGTTAACCTAGATAAATGTTTGCTATTATGAAGCGCATATCCAAGTGTTTGTGCGGAGTGTGGAGCGCGCACTATGACATGGATGGAGGCGCCGGTGCCATCACTCGCATTTTCCTATCAACAGTGGAAACAACTTAAAATACTCCATCATTTCTGGTCATACAGAAACTAATAATACATCAGTCGCAACTACTTTTATTTGTGTAAACTCACAACAACAAGAAAACGTTGTGCCTTTGTAAAATAAAAGAAAACGAACAGGGCGCGCTTTCATGATCTGTGAATTGGAGCGCGTCTCAAAAAAAACTGACAAACAGTGTATACAGACAAGCCTCACAGACATGAGAAATATAACTATAAAGTTTATAAAAAAAATGTCCACCAACGAAAAAAAATCCAATCGAAAGCAAATACGGTAGCTACCATCTGATTAAGTAATCCTGTCCGTAATAAAGGTGCATCTAGGCTACATTACAGCGGAGATGTATGGAGATATGTATGCAGGCAGCCTACACTGATTTAGAAAAGACTAGTTAATTAATAAACAATTAAAATGCTTCGTTATTTTTTTCAGATACATTTATTATATCATTAGCCTACTTTTGCCTTTTTTCAGCTTTTAAACTAATTAATTATTGGATTTTTTTGGATTTTTTTTGGATTTTTGTATTGTATTGTATCTTCTGTTATAAAGACGAAGATTGACATTTCGTTAATTAAGCAAAATAAGAACACAATGTTGTAAAATTTTCTTTTAGATGTGTTTTGACTACTTTTTGGTTAATTATATCTCTAGGTAATGAATGAAGATATAGCCTATTAACAAAAATAAATCTTATATATAATATATTATATTAAAAAAAAACTTACAGGCCTATTTAAAATATATTTTCAAAAAGAGCCTCATTGATTAATTTTGCATGATTGGGGGCTGCTACTATTTGCTTAAGCTTTTTGAACGTGTGATAAAGGCATATTTTGTACATGACTACACGTGCCCTTATAAGGGAAAAAAAAAAAATGTCGTTTTAACGACATAACATCTCGTTATTACGAGAAAAAGATGTCGTTTTAACGACGTAAGATCTCGTTATTACGAGAAAAGATGTCGTTAAAACGACATACGATCTCGTTATTACGACATAATTGAGGGGAAAAAATAATATGTATGTGGCAGCAATGCGTCACCGTAAAAACTGATGAAATGAACGCGGCAAAAAATCGACCAATCAGAATTTTGGTCGAGCAAGAACGTATCGACCAAATAATCGACTAATCGACTGGGAGATTACTGCCCTAATTAACACTAACATGAATTATGAGGATTAATTGTATTGCTTTGTGGTTTACAGAGCACAAAGTTATATATTAAATGAAAAAAAAAAAAGGAAAAATAAAAGGTCTTTTGGGACAGAAAGACAGCTTTTCCACCTTTTGACCACAAGATGTCGTTAGTGTGTAACGTGTTGAAAAGCTTGGAGTAATGAACCATTTTACAATACAGTCGAGGGGGAAAGCCCCGGTGCTTCACAAAGCTTCATTTCACCATCACTATTATATACTGAAGCAAAAAAGTTAGCCAATACTAACTGGGCCTGCGTGATAATGTATTTGGCCCCATACTTACTAATTGCTCAAATCTATGAAACTGGATTTATAATGTTGTTCAGCTGGACTAAACACAGCCAGTCCTGGGGTGCGTTTCCCAAAAGCATCGTAGCGTAAGTAGCACTTGAAAATCTTCATAGAACTACGAGTGCTCTGGAGTAATCGTACATCCCCAAGTGCATCGAAGACAGATTTATGAGGACACCTGCAGGACAACCGGCAGATACACCTTTAACTTTATTCAAATGCAATGTGATTATAATATAAGGTTTTGATTGTACTTTATTGTACACTTTATTACTCTTTTTTGTTGGTTAAATTAATAAATTAAATAATTAAAAACAAAAAATAGAAATAATTTAATCTAATAATTTGAATCAAAATTAAATGAATGAACATAAAAAATAAATAAAAGAAATCCTTTAAATCTGTTAAAAATTACATCTTTGTTTCGCTCTATCTCCTCTAAAAGGACATTAATTTCATCTTTTTGAAAGGTATCTGTTCTTGTTTTTTTGTTTGTTTGTTTTTCAGCCATTTTGTCAGTTCCTCCGCCTGTAGGTGCTTTATATAGACTTGTCTTGATTGCTAATCCACAACAGATGACAATTATTAGGTTAAACGTTCAGAATACGATTCCAGATAAGGTTATGTTTCAGCACATCACGAATGGACAGCGACTCTTAAGTAGCACGTAGAGCGCGTTCTCGCGCGTTCATGTTAAGTGCATTTTTGGGAAGCGCTTGTGGAATTGCTGCGAGCGTTCGTAACCTTGCACGTGGAAAGCGCTCTTAAGAGCTAAGATACATCGTTATCGGGAAACCCGGCCCTGATCACTGCAGCCCTGTTCAATCACATAAACACTTAAATAGGACTTTTTCAACAGCATGAAGTTGGTTAAAAGGTCTTAAACAGTAACACACTATTGACAAAGGTGAAAGAAACTCCAGGAATAATGATGAAGACAGTGATTGAAACACATCCGTCTGTGATGGATTACAAAGCTATTTCAAAGGCTCTTGGACTCAAAGAACCACAGCGAGAGCCATTATATCCAAATGGAGAAAACTCGGCACAGTAAAACCTTCCCAGAAGTGGCTCAAAGTCACCAAAGGGCCAAGAACAACATCGTAGGAACTGAATTTTCTTATTTTCTATCAGAAAATGCTGAAGGACAATATCCCATCTTTAGTCTGCAAACTGAAGCTCAAGCAACAAGACAATGATTCAAAGAATAGTGAGTAAATCCACCTCTGAACGGCTCAAAAAAGCACAATTACAGTTTTGGAGTGGCCTTGTCAAAGGCCTGACTTGAAATCAATTGAGATGATGTGGCAGGACCTTAAACAGGGAGTTCATGCTTGAAAACCCTCCAATGAGGCTGAACTAAAGTTGTCCGCTCAATTGTGCTGTTTTTTTTTTTTTTTTTGTGTGCAAAATAATGATATCTATGAAAAAGGCCCCACTATTTAGTATGAGACACAAAAACATAAGAAATCAGGATGGGCAAATACTTTTACAGCACAGTAAATGTCATATAAATTTCAGTAAAATGACATTGAAATAGTGATGATATCTATGTTTACGACTAATTATTGTTCTTTACATGTGAAACAAGAAACATTTTTCTTACCTTGTAAGATGAAAGCACTTCACTGATGGGTCTGAATGTGTGATTGGTGTGTTTCTCTGAGTCTCTGCACACTATACACACCGGCTGTTTGTCCTCCAGACAGAAGAGTTTGAGTTTCTCACTGTGTAAACTGCAGATCTCCTCAGATCCTGATGAACGTTTCTCATTTCTCTCCTTCAGGAACGACTCACACAAGTTTTTTAATGTGAGATTAACTGGAGGAAATTCTTTTGAGGATCTTCTCCTGCAGACAGGACACTCCTGAGTTTCCTTAGTTTTCCAGAACTGTTGTAGACACTCTTTACAAATACTGTGACTACAGGACAGAAAAACAGGAACATTGAAGATTTCATAGCAAACAGGACAAATATAATCATCTTCAGCTGCTGAAGCCATTTTCACCGTTTGAGTCTCGCAAACTAAAATCTACTTTCACTTTCTGAAGGACGGTTTTCAAAAATAGATCTGCTGTCTGTTCAGAAATCACAACAGACATCACAAAAATCCTTTTTTGTTTTTTTGAAAAAGTTTTTCTCTTTGTTCTCCATTGATTGCTTATTCTTTATTGCTTTTGTTGAGACAAAGTCGGTGTGTCAGAAAGTCAGTCTCTTCTTGGTTAGTGTTGTAAGAGGGAGGAGTTTATGATCACTGCAAAAAATGCTTTTCTTACTTTGTATTTTTGTCTGGTTTCCAGTCCAAATATCAAAAAATTCTTAAATTAAGATGCATTTACTAGATAAGTAAAATTAGATAAGATATTATGTCTTGTTTTCTGGGGAAATAAATCAAATTAAGTGAGTTTTTGCTTAAAATAAGCAAAATTATCTGTCCATGGGGTAAGAAAAATATTCTTAGAACAGAAACAAGCGACTTTGACAAGGGCCAGATTGTTATGGCAAGGTGACTGGTACGATAATTGAGACAATATATTGTTACACCCCTAAATAATGCATACTAAATGTATGATATACATGATGTATTATAAGGATAATGACAGCAAATGTTTTTTATTAGCTGTAATACATTGTCATTTGATCAACATTTAATAAACATTTGTTTGTTTATTATTTTGCTATGAAATGTGTAAAAAAAAAAAAAAAAAAAGTTTATGGTTTATTTGAGGAATTTGAGTCTGTTAACTACTGAACTTTTTTTGCCTTATTTATTGCCTTTTCCCCTATCACATTAATAATCATAAATTAGGTGTAATTCGAAAACTGAAAACTGTTTTGAAAATCATTGTGTAACACTAAACTTACACTTGTATATTTGTTTTTACACTCCTTTTTGAAGCTCGTTTTTGAACATCTTGGGAAAATGTTATGGGCTTTCTCATCAAAATATGACTTTCTGTCACAGAACAGGACATTGATTCATACATGTCCACCGTACAGACTCCAGGACTCACAGCATGTTCATCACACAACAAGTGAAATTCTAGATCAATATATTAGATATTATTATGAAAATATTGCCAATTATTACTCCCATTATTACACTTTTTTTCCATTACATGTTTCCCCAAGAACACATTAATATGCAAATTAAATAGTGTATAGATATGTTGAATTGAATGGGACTACACATTTATGGCCATTTTACCCAAATATTGTATGAAGTAAAATGGTGTATCATTTCATTCTATTATATCTTTTATTACACAGTTGAGAATCATCTTTATTCAAAGTTTGTTTAAAAAATCCAGAAACATAAAAACTCCCAAAGTAAAATAAACATAAATTATATATATATATATATATATATATATATATATATATATATATATATATATATATATATAATATATATATATATATATATATAAATAAAAAAATAAACATAAAAAATCCTATTCATATTGAATGTCATTAATGTATTTTTTTTAAACAACTGAGTCCTGGTGTCACTAGAAGACATAGCATGAGATATGAATAACATATCTTGTTTAAAAATGTTAAAATTAAAATGTTTTTATGCTCTAAACAATGTAATGACATGTAAAAATACTAAATTCAAAAGATCTTTTTTTCTGGGTCTCAGGAGGATATGACAGAAGTCTGACAGAACATATATCAAGCATTTTTAATGAGTTTCAGGAGCTTTATGAAGGGCAGTGTAATCTCACATGACCGGAAGATGGCGACAAAACATCATGAAAACACACGGTCAGTACAATACAAACGTACAATATAAACACACACACACACAAACACACACACACACACCCTCTTGTTGACTCCTTTACCTGTTTATATTTGGTGTTCATTTATGAAAAAATGACAGGAATGATCGAGAATAAAGAGCATAAATACCCACATTTGTACCAGATGTAAGTTTATACTGTTTATGCTAATTTATAATATCTAATTATTTTCTAGTTGCCAATTTACTCAAGTATTTTTATGAAGTATATAATGGCTTAGTATGTCAAATTATGAACAAATATAATTTTCTCGCCAAACATTTAGCAGTTTGTAGCATACATGCTACAACAGAGATGCTAGTTTGACATATAGCTATATTGTTTGCTTAAGCCTTAAAGGGGTGGTTCAGGATTTAGGACATCGGACCTCATTTCCAAGTTAGCCTGGGTGTTATTTATCAGTGGAGACAGTTTTCAACATTTTTCATCCAGTCCTTCCAGTTGCATAGTTCGCCGGTGCTAGGCTAGCGTGAGTCAATGGTATCTGCTAGCCTGCCATTAAAAACAGTTTTACCCACTCCACAGTACACCAAAAGCAAATCAATTATAACGCCAGACTATCGATGTAAATGTCTGTTGAGAGAATAATGTTAGAAATCAAACTACCCTTTCATCGCATTGCAATAGTTATACTTTGTTCCCTGTATTTATTAGCACAGTCTACAGCAGCGGCGGAGTGATATTAAGTTACCTAGGCAACCGAGAGAGCCGGTCCACATGACAATCACGCAAGTGTATTTCCCTGCCGCTGACACTCATCACTACAGAAGCAGAGTATATTTCACGAAGAAATCAACAAGACATAGGACTATGGCCACGTTTGAAAGCCATGCCAATGTTTCGGACTTTGGAGATGATGAAGACGAAGAATGTGTGTTATTCAACGAACAGTAATGTATGAGCCGGAATACACAGACGAAGAACTAATCGAGATGGATGCTAAAAGGGCAGAAAGAGAAAGAATTTCTGTAGAGACAACAGCAGCTGGAGATGCCGTAGAGAACCGGAACAGAACATCGGGAGACTGGTGGTGCCAGTGCAGAAAATGTATACAAATGCCGAAGGAACTTTTTGGTAACCATCTATTTGTTTTATTTTTACAATTTCGAAATGCACACCGAATCACCATGTTGCCAATTCCTTAGTTTACAATCGAATGTTTCAATATCGTTGTTCAAGGTAGCTAGCTAGCTAGACGTCCCGACTGTAGTGCGCTTCTGTTCTGTGTTTACTTTTCGGCGCAGTACTAACGTTACTAAACGGAGCAAAGTAGAATTCCGCCGCTGCTGAGAAGCTAGTTCCTGTAAATGTAATGCGATCATTGAGATGCAAGAATAGTTTGATTTCTAACATTATTCTCTCAACAGACATTTACATCAATAGTCTGGCGTTATAATTGATTTGCTTTTGGTGTACTGTGGAGTGGGTAAAACTGTTTTTAATGGCAGGCTAGCAGATACCGTTGACTCACGCTAGCCTAGCACCGGCGAACTATGCAACTGGAAGGACTGGATAAAAAATGTTGAAAACTGTCTCCACTGATAAATAACACCCAGGCTAACTTGGAAATGAGGTCCGATGTCCAAAATCCTGAACCACCCCTTTAATACAGATCATAACATATGGGAATAAATGTAGCAAATCAAACCTGAGAAGTGTCCTCACTTCATTATAGTCTTGCATGAAAACTAATTAAAAGTCATTAACGAACCCCTGCTGAAAAAAACAATAGAAACCATTACATAATTGCTAATGGTTTTAATGGTTATAAAGAGAACTGTATTGGTTTTAATGGAAACTGTAATGGTCCTAGTGGGTCTCTTTTGGTGATTTGCTTTCTTCTATTGGTGGCATGTTTTTTTCTATCGGATACCATTAAGGACCAATAGAACACCTTTGGCAACTTATAGGTTACATGTTGGTATCTACTGGACACCAGTATGAACCATTACGTCTCCAATAAATGTAGTGTTTTCTTTGGTTTGATGATATTAATATATAATTTGTTTGTCACTGATTTCCTGGACTGTTCCTCTGTTTAAGTGACAACTTTCACAGTAGAACTGAAATTCTACTTCCTCACAACTGTTTTTAAACACTCTGTTAAAAAGATACTTGGATCGAGGTACAACCTCTTGCCCAAACAATTTATTTATCAACTGCAGTAAATCATGTAACTGGCAACCAGTTATTTTATGCTTTGCTGCATGGCTCATAATCATGAGCATTGCCTCAGCTTGTGTGGTAGTTCCTGTGGCAGTCAAAGCAGTGTCCATGTCAGGCTGTAGGTCAATCATTGACACGGGATCAGGAGTGTTCTGCTTCATGCTGCCTGTCCTATGGTCTATCTCAGACTCTGACACTGTTCCACTGCATGCCTTTAAAAAAGCAACATCTCTGTTTAAGGTATAGTTGTGTGTAGGTCTGCTCATACACATATTCACGTAGGTGCATATTTATAAAAAAATAAAATAAAAAAAAACTTACAGACCCTCCAAAATGAATAATTAATCAAATACTTTGTTCAGTTTATAATTCAAAACTTAAAGAAGTGTGTACCTAAAAAATAAAATAAAAATAAAAAACAATTATCAGAACAAGCTAAACTAGTACTAAACTAGTTTTTGAAGGTCTACTTGAGCCTGGTGCAACGTCTACCTTACTACTGTACTCATCTGTCATCAGTTCAGCTGTTTTGCTTTGACCATTCTAACAATAATGTTACAGTTATGTTACAATTATGACATCTATGGTACAATTAGGTTACAATCATGACATATGTTACAATCATTACAATTATGTTACAATCATGGCATATATGTTACAATTATAGTACAATAGTGACATATATGTTACAATTATGTTACAATCATGACATATATGATACAATCATGCCATCTATGTTACAATTGTTACAATCATGACATACATGTTACAATTATGTTACAATCATGACATATGTGTTACAATTATGTTAGAATCATCACAATTATGTTACAATCATGGCATATATGTTACAATTATAGTACAATAGTGACATATACAGTATGTTACAATTATGCTACAATCATGACATATATGATACAGTCATGCCATCTATGTTACAATTATGTTACAATCATGACATATATGTTAAAATTATCTTACAATCATTACAATTATGTTACAATCATGGCATATATGTTACAATTATGGTACAATAGTGACACATATGTTACAATTATGTTACAATCATTACAATTATGATACAATCATGCCACCTATGTTTCAATTCTGTTACAATCATGGCATAATTGTTACAATTATGTTACAATCATGACATCCTTATAAATAGCAATATTGACATGAAAATTATAGCTGTGAGCTGGCTTATTGACAAACGTGCTTTGTAGGTTTATAGCTATTTCCATAACACTTTACAATATGGTTTTATTAGTTAACATTAGTTAACTACTTTAGTTAACCTGAACTAAGAATGAACAATACTTCTACAGCATTTATTTGTCTTATTTAATGTAAATTTCAACATTTACTAATACATTATTAAAATCAAATGTTGTGTTTGTTAACATTAGTTAGAAAATAAATGCATTTATTTCACAATACATTATCTTAAAGGGGTCATATAATGCCATTTTTGTACAAGTTAATATGATTATTTAGGGTCTAAACGAAAAGTTTGTAATATACTTTAATTAAAAATTCTCATTAGTATTGTAAGAAAACACTCATTTTACCTGGTCAAAAACAGCTCTGTTTTCAGCACGCCATTTAAGTGCATGTGTCTTTAAGTTAGTTATTAGTTAGACGCCATTCTGCTCCAGCGTATCAACAATGGCGGACTATGATGACAGCTCGCTCAGGGCAGGTCTGTGTTGAAACGCTGCTGTCAATTAACAATCGTGGGAGGGGCATCCGTGTAACGTCACATGGTCAGACGGCTCGAATTTGAGACAGGGGAAAACATATAAGGAGATAAAAAAAAAAACACTGGATGGATTTTTATCATTATATGATGGTTGTGTACAGGCACTGCCAACACACATTTCAGTACAATCAACTTGTAAAAGTGCATGTACCATTATATGACCCCCTTAAGAATTATATCTTATATATATTATATGACATTAACGTCCGATTGGCTTCAATCAACGCCAATTGTTTTTACTATGGTTTCACATTCATAGTTTAACAAACCATTTTCTACTATGGTTTTGTACGTTTCTTCATTCGGATCTATTTGCAATCCATTCCATTCTAAACAAACACAGTTTATATGGTTCATCCTTGTTTCATTATTCATTAAGATAATAATTAATAAATGCGTGCATAATTATCAGTGAACTTGATAAATGTTGCAGATATGTTTTGCTATGCATGCACAAACAAATGCCTTTCAACTTAGTGTGCAAAATTCAGAATAAAATGAATGTGCAGCAATTTGTACAAATAGAGAGTCTAGGTCTACTATTCGTGTTGTAGCCATTAAATAAGCTAATTTAGTTTAATATCTGTCTTTTTCCCCGAATCTGCAGTGTCATACTGCTGGCAACATCGAACATATAAAGCACTCCCACTCAACATATGTGCCAATCGCCAGCCTAGTTTCTTCCCGCCGAACACCTGAATCTAGTTTGTCAAATAGATCGCTCGATTAACCACTGTTTACATCTAGTCACTGGAGGCAGCCCTTTTGCTGGGTGTTACATTAAAACATTCCCCAAAGGAAACCCATTCCCTGGCGTGCATGTTCCTCCCCCACTAAATATAATCACCCCGTAACATATATATATATATACAGTGGGGAGAACAAGTATTTGAGAAACTGCCAATTTTGCAGGTTTTCCTACTTACAAAGCATGTAGAGGTCTGTAATTTTTATCATAGGTACACTTCAACTGTGAGAGACGGAATCTAAAACAAAAATTCAGAAAATCACATTGTATGATTTTTAAATAGTTAATTTGCATTTTATTGCATGACATAAGTATTTGATCACCTACCAACCAGTAAGAATTCCGGCTCTCACAGACCTCTTAGTTATTCTTTAAGAAGCCCTCCTGTTCTCCACTCATTACCTGTATTAACTGCACCTGTTTGAACTCGTTACCTGTATAAAAGACACCTGTCCACACACTCAATCAAACAGACTCCAACCTCTCCACAATGGCCAAGACCAGAGAGCTGTGTATGGACATCAGGGATAAAATTGTAGACCTGCACAAGGCTGGGATGGGCTACAGGACAATAGGCAAGCAGCTTGGTGAGAAAGAAACAACTGTTGGCGCAATCATTAGAAAATGGAAGAAGTTCAAGATGACGGTCATTCTCCCTCGGTCTGGGGCATCATGCAAGATCTCGCCTTGTGGGGCATCAATGATCATGAGGAAGGTGAGGGATCAGCCCAGAACTACACGGCAGTACCTGGTCAATGAGCTGGGGCCACAGTCTCAAAGAAAACCATTAGTAACACACTACGCCATCATGGATTAAAATCCTGCAGCGCACGCAAGGTCCCCTTGCTCAAGTCAGCGCATGTCCAGGCCCGTCTGAAGTTTGCCAATGACCATCTGGATGATCCAGAGGAGGAATGGGAGAAGGTCATGTGGTCTGATGAGACTAAAATAGAGCTTTTTGGTCTAAACTCCACTCGCCGTGTTTGGAGGAAGAAGAAGGATGAGTACAACCCCAAGAACACCATCCCAACCGTGAAGCATGGAGGTGGAAACATCATTCTTTGGGGATGCTTTTCTGCAAAGGGGACAGGATGACTGCACCGTATTGAGGGGAGGATGGATGGGGCCATGTATCGCGAGATCTTCCCTCATTAAGGCTGGGTCTTCCAGCATGACAACGACCCGAAATACACAGCCAGGGCAACTAAGGAGTGGCTCCGAAAGAAGCATCTCAAGGTCCTGGAGTGGCCTAGCCAGTCTCCAGACCTGAACCCAATAGAAAATCTTTGGAGGGAGCTGAAAGTCCGTATTGCCCAGCGACAGCCCTGAAACCTGAAGGATCTGGAGAAGCTCTGTATGGAGGAGTGGGCCAAAATCCCTGCTGCAGTGTGTGCAAACCTGGTCAAGAACTACAGGAAACTGTAATTGATGATCTCTTAAATGATCTCTGTAATTGCAAACAAAGGTTTCTGTACCAAATATTAAGTTCTGCTTTTCTGGTGTATCAAATACTTATGTCATCCAATAAAATGCAAATTAATTACTTAAAAAAACATACAATGTGATTTTCTGGATTTTTGTTTTAGATTCCGTCACTCACAGTTGAAGAGTACTTATGATAAAAATGACAGACTTCTACATGCTTTGTAAGTGGGAAAACCTGCAAAATCGCCAGTGTATCAAATACTAGTTCTCCCCACTGTATGTTCATATGTATATTATCCTATAACTCAAGCTCTGAAACATATGAATGTACTGAGGCAGCAGCTGTTTATATATTCATGTATAATGATTGACAGCAGGGATGGATTACTGACCGGGCCTATGGGGCCAGTGCCCAGGGGCCCTTGCCTACCAAAACGTCTTACAGAACTGTTGTCCCATCCTGTTTAAAATTATATTTATTAGAACCACTCTTTGAGCTTATTTTTGTGTGTGAAAGGTATTGGAAAAATAACTATTTATTATTACAGCATAACTGCCCATTTTCCCTAAATTGAAGTGAGACTAAATTTTTAAACATTGCCTCATTTTTTATTAGCCTCATTTGCATATTTTTTTTTTGCCTAATTATAAATGATCCAACAAAATGGGCCTAGAGAGAGCTATTATTTAACTGTAAAAAGTAAAAGCATATACCCTTCACTCTAGTTGTTTGAACGACTGTAAAAGATGCACCTTCAAATAAAAAAGGCAATTAAGTGTATATTGGAAATTACAGCTTTTTTTACTGGTCAAACCAAATTTTAGTAGCCACAGCACTCGAAACGACTGGTCCAATCAGATTGTAATGCCTATCACAACTAGACTAGTGATGACAAAACAATTCACAGGATATTGTGAGACTATGAGGGGTGGACCTCAGTTCTTCTAGATTTGGGGGCAAGATATTTTCTACATTTTAATGCATAGAGTTCAGAAATATAAGAGCTCAAACCCATGTTCAGCAGGCAGCCTATGAATATAAATCAAACTTGCATCACAAGTGTAGGCTATTGTTATTCTCAAACCATATGCTGACCAAACAGAATTTCATTAAGTTTAGTAACAACATGTAACAATGTTTACATCAATTAATTTGGATAAATATCAGGTACCGTATATAGCTACATAATTTTTCTCAAGGAAAAATCTCTCATTAATGCTGTAAACATACAGGGAGTTGATATTATTATTAAAGGTTGAAATTAACGTTTTAATATTTGTAATGATATGAGTAAAATTATGATATGTAATATAGTGCATATATTTAGCAAAAATACTCCTTTCTATAGGCCAAGTTAATTTTTCTAGCTATATGCTGTGGTCATGGCTTTTCTGAGATAAACGTTACATTACGTGACATATTATTTTCCAGTTGTTTTATTGACCTATTTCCGTGGTTGAAGCACTGATTGAGTGATTTCATGAGACATGATACATTTCAGCAAGTTGTAGTTCATTCGAATTTATTTACTAACTAAAGAAGAGCTTTAGATCAGTTCACGTGCCGCTTGAACCGAGGTGCTACAGTGATCTGTCATGTCATATTAAAGAGCGCCAAAAACGTCAGGGTCTGGGGTTATAAGATAACATGATTCGATACAGAGAATAATATTGTAGGCCTATATGCAGGGGGCAGACTGGGTCAAAAATTCAGCCCTGGCACTGTAGCCACACCAGCCCACATTACCACACAAACACCCGCATTGAAATTTGAGGTATTAGGGGGGTTCTAAAATTTGGATTTCTTGGATCTCCATATGTGCATTTTAAGGTGTTTGAAGGCCAAAAAAATAGCTTTAAAAGCATGTCAGTGGGCAGTAGCATAAATTATTTGTCAAGCAGATAACAGATTCGTAACCATGAGAATGAGGATAAATGTTGTAATGAATGATCCACAGTACAAAATGGAAATGCAGAATGTTTCTACTTATTGGTGACAATACAAAATCACATATTCCAAACAGGAATGGCCTTAAATGAGAAATCTTTCAAGGATTATTTTGCATAGATGTTACATTTCATTCAAACACCAATGCAATATTTTTGTGTCGGGAGGCAAATGAGCAATTTATATATTAGCATTAAAGATTGGATTCAGCAAATTTTTTCTTTTTGAAAGTTAGAAAAAGTTGGTTTTCTTCTTTGATTAGTGCCAAAAACATTGATTAACTCAAGAAAGAAAAAAGTTGCTGAAACCAACTTCGTGGGCTGGTGTGGCTACAGTGCCAGGGCTGAATTAATCATGTTATCTTATAACCCCAGACCCTGACGTTTCGGGCTCAGCCCCTGATGTTTTTAAAACCTAGAAACGCCCCTGCATAGAGCCTTAAAACATCTCATCTGACAGAGGACTGTGCGCCGGTGCTGACTGCGTTATTTTTGTATTTTTTTAATTGCTGTGAGATTGTTTGCTGTTATGCGCAAATTTACTTGGTTACTTACGTAACCTCAGTTCCCTGAGATGAGGGAACGAGTATTGCGTAAGGCTAGCTTACGCTATGGGAAAACCTCCTTTTCTCGAGAATACTGAAGTTACACTTATAAAACGCATTGCAGCTGCACTGTGAGCACAACTGAACGCGAGAGAGGTCATTGGCTGTGCTGCGGCCACTGCACAAACCTGTGGCGAGGCGGCTCTGACGCAAGAACCAATCAGGGCGCTTGGCGCGTCATAGCCCACCAGTATGGATGTGGTCAGAGGCTATATATTGGCGAGACTTGCCTAGGTACTTCAGGTTTAAACAACTGAAGCGACCTCTGATCCAAGCACAGTAGCACGGCAGGCTACGCAATACTCATTCCCTCTTCTCAGGGAACTGAAGTTACGTTAGTAACCAAGTAGTTCCCTTTCGAGAGGTCTCTCGTATTGCGTAAGGCTAGCTTACGCTATCGGAACCACTTGCAAAACGCTGTGCGTGCTGACTTCGCTTTACCGTGACCAAGCATATGTATGAATCACAGAGAAGCATAATCCTAATATAAGCCGGTGAAGAACGGGCTTCAATATTGGATAACTAGGAACCTTAGTTCATGGTACAAGGGATACATAGTGGCCAGCTAAAGCAGCGCCAGGTGTGTATGAACCCTAAGATATCGTGGGGGTGCTTAACACTTTTTATACTGAGAGAACCTTGGCCTGTAAGGCGGGTACCTCCAAGTTATAAAACTTTACAAATGTGGACGGCGAGGCCCAGCCAGTCGCGGCACAAATGTCCTCAATGGGTATTCCACTGGACCAGGCCCACGAAGAGGCCATGCCTCTTGTGGAGTGAGCTCTGATGCCCAAGGGGCAAGGAAGGCCCTTGGATTTGTAAGCTAACGCGATAGCATCTACTATCCAGCGCGACAGTCTTTGCTTTGTAGCAGCCAAACCTTAGTGCGACCGCCAAAGCATATAAAGAGCTGCTCTGACTGCCTAAACGGGGCAGAGCGCTCCAGATAAATTCTGAGAGCCCTTACAGGGCAGAGTAAATGCGTGTCACTCTCATTGTGAGAGAGCAGCTAGGGAAATGACCTGCGCTCGGAATTGAGTGGAGAGCACTTTAGGGACATAACCATGCCTCAGTTTAAGAACGACCTTGGAGTTGTTTGGCCCAAATTCTAGGCAGGAAGCACTTATGGATAGCGCTTGTAGGTCACCTACCCGCTTGACTGAGGCGAATGCCAGCAGAAAAGCAGTCTTGAGCGAGAGCACCTTCAGGTCCACTGACTGAAGCAGCTCGAAGGGGGAACTCTTCATGGCCTCCAGAACCTTGAAGAGATCCCAGATAGGCACGGACGGGGGGCGCGGAGGGTTTAGCCTTCTAGCGACCCTGAGAAAACACACAATGAGTTTGTTTCTTCCTAACGGTTTGTCTGCTATAGGAGCGTGAAACACTGTTATGGCCGCCACATAGACTTTGAGCGTGGAGGGGGTGCGACCCGCATCCAGCAGCTCTTGCAAAAATGTGAGCACACTTGGTACTTCACATGTCTGAGGGTCTACGTTTTGTGCAGCGCACCAGCCAGCAAACACCGCCCATTTCTGAGCATACAGGCGCCTCGTTGAGGGCGCTCTTGCTTCTGAAATGGTTTTCAGCACCTTATCCGGGGGGTGCCCAGGTACCCGTTGAGGGGCCATGCATGGAGGGCCCATAAATCTGGACGGGGGTTCGAAATCATTCCCCTCGCCTGCGTGAGGAGGTCTCTCCTCAGGGGAATCAGCATTTGTAAGAGCTCTGGGTACCAACACTGGGTTTTCCAGAGGGGGCCTATTAACAGCACTGCACACCTGCATTCCCTGATTCTCTTGATGACCTCTGGTAGCATCGTGACAGGGGAGAATGCGTACACAGGGCGGCTCGGCCAATCGCGTCTCTGTTATTTGTAAAAAATATTAGGCAGTGAGCATTGTCTTCTGAGGCAAAGAGATCGACCTCCGCCCTGCCGAAGGCATCCCAAAAGAGTGAAGAGACCATTGTGGGTGAAGAGACCATTCTCCTGGGAGAACGTTGCGTCTGGATAACATATCCGCACCCTGGTTCAGAACGCCTGTTACATGTAGGGATGTCCCGATCCGATCACGTGATCGGAAATCGGGCCCGATCGCGTGTTTTCAGACTCGATCGGAATCGGACGTTACCTCCCGATCAGGACTCGGATATATATGTATTTATATTCTCATTATTTTTTAACACCTCTATTATGCGGTGACACAGAGTTACGGCGGTTTCACACTGCACGCGTTATTAGAGTGTAAGCAGCGCAGGAGCAGTGCGTATGGTGAGCAGGAGCAGGACACGCGCGTTTTGCTTTCATACTGGCAGCGTTTGTCACGCGCGGCTGAACCGTGGGTTGTGTACAGACAGAGTCTATAATGGATAAGTTGGCATTGCTTTTTTTCGTTTTCAAATACATTTAAGAGAAAAGACTTGTCAAGAAGCTTATTTTATTAATAATTTCATTTATATAACTTTTGGTTCATCTTTGTTTTTATTGTTATGGCAATAAGTTTAAGTTTAAGTTTGTTTTTGGACATTTGTTTTCTTTTTAAATTGCTGTTGGTCATTTGATTGACTGTTTAAAACACAATAGATATCATCAATGCACTTTTTGGATAAAACTGCGGTGTATTTTGGCCATGATCAATGTATTGTCACTTTAATTCAGCAAAAGCGGCGCAGCAAAAATAGACTCGGCGCCGAAACGATCGCGGCACTGCTGCTTTGCTCTGCTCTGCCGCGCCACCTCTGTGCGGTGTGAATGCTCTAAAGCCTGGTTTAATCTGTTAACATGGGCGGCGAAAAAAATACGCGCTGCACGCTCTGTTTTAACAGTGCAGTGTGAAATATTTTTTAATATTTACTGTTGCACTAAAGTCCAAAAGTGAAGAATTTATTTATTACTTGATTGTTCAAGCTACCTCACAGAAGTGCTCTGTTTGTTAACAGAGTTGTTGAATGTTAAAATAAGGTGAATTAAATAAAAAATAAGGAACATCCTGGATCTGTTTTTTTTCGCTCTTCTTTATTCTTTTTTGTTTTTGCAATATAAGTTAGAAGTATCGGATCGGGACTCGGTATCGGCAGATACTTAAAATCAAATGACTCGGACTCGGACTCGAGGGCAAAAAAACCTGATCGGGACATCCCTAGTTACATGCGTCGCCCTTAGTGAGCGCAGGTTGTGATGGGACCAAAGAATGAGATTCTCGGCCATGTAGTGCAGGTTGTGTGACTTGATACCACCCTAGTGATTTATGTATGACACCACTGCCCTGTTGTCCGTCCGGACCAGGACGTGGTGGTCTTTTAAAGTTTGGGAGAAAGGCTCTCAAAGCCAAGGCTACCGCCCTCATCTCTAGACAGTTTATATGTAGGCGCTTCTCTGGGTCTGACCATAGACCAGAAACGGGCCTGCCCTCGTAAAGGGCCCCCCCAGCCTAAGCTGGAGGCATCTGTCGAGATTGTTTTTCTCCTTGAAATCACACCCAGTCTCACACCAGACCGATACCAATCCATTGAGTGGGTCCTCGTCGGTGAAGCTGGCGAGCCGAGTCCGCAGAGTGGAAAGATCCATATCATCACATTCCAGGCAGCCGCCCTTCGCGAGTCGGCGAGTGGTCACGGCCCAGACAGGAAGCGCACAGAATATGGCGGTCTCCACCGACGAGTGGGCCTCTAAACGAGGCGCAGGTAGTACGAGGCATTTGGAACAACGCCTTCGGAAATATATTTTTTTAGACTGTGGACGCAGCGGCGAACACACAAAAAGCAGTGAAAAGGCAATGCGCGCAGGATGGCACAGCGACACGGCTTGCTGAAGGTGGCGAAGAAGCCGGCATCCTCAGAAGCTCTGTCCCGCTGCGTGGCGTTTCGACGGCGGCGAATGCTTCCGTATTCCGGAGGTCAGCGAAGTGGAGAAGTCGCTGAAGGAGTAAAATCTGAAGTACCTAGGCGAGTCTCGCCAATATATAGCCTCTGACCACGCCCATACTGGCGGGCTACTATCGCCCCTATTGGTTCTCGCGTCAGAGCCGCCTCACCATAGGTTTGTGCAATTTCCGCAGCACAGCCAATGACCGCTCTCATGCTCAGTTGTGCTCGCAGTGCAGCTGCAATGCGTTTTAAAAGTGTAACTTCAGTATTCTCGAGAAAAGGAGGTTTTCCCATAGCGTAAGCTAGCCTTACGCAATACGAGAGACCTCTTGAAAGGGAACCTGGAGATATTCTAGGATAGGCTGAAATCACTCCCGTGGTGCGTCTCTGTGTGAGAGATTTCAACAATCACCAGTCAGAGACAGCAGCAAAGCCAAAGCACAATGAAATAAGGCAACTTATGATTTTGAGGGTTTACATAGGCTATTGTCCGGTTTCATATTTGTCAGTCAACTTTTCAAAATACATTCGGGGCCACACTCAAAACATTCAGGGCTGAAGCCCCGGCAAAATCGACTGACGCCGCGTCTGATCAAAAGTAACCTGCCTTGTCTTGTCTATTGGTGTCAGTGGCCTCTTTGCTTGAAAAAAACGGAGAACAGTGTCAACACGATGCGTGAGATTTGGCAGCCCTGTCTTCACCAACAACATTGTGCATTATATTTATCAAAAAACGATTTTATTATCGTACTGAGGGGGGGCAGGGGGGGCCTTTGGAGATAACTGGCCCCAGGGCCTTTACAAGTCAAAATCCGTCCCTGATTGACAGAATAACAAGACAAACTACATACTTTCAAACCGTTATTTAAAACAGTTTTAAAATGTTTGAAAATTGTAATTTTTTTTATCATTTTATTTATATATATATATATATATATATATATATATATATATATATATACTTAATACTATTTATTACATGGCTTGGTTGAATTCTAATGTACAATGCGGTCTGTTATTTCTTGATAACAGACGCTGCTAAGTATAACACACCGTTGCCATGAAAAACAGAGCGTTGCTATGGACGCAGGATTCTAACCGTAGAGACGGAACAGACTATTTTCTTTAGCGGAAGCAATACAATCGTTTTTAAATCAATAAACTCCTTTTTAAAACAATATTTTGTGTCAAATTATTGATTTATTTGGTAGGTAGCCATGTAATAAGCGGCATAATGTAGAGCGAGGCGGTTGTTAAAGCGAATACAACCCCTTCAGACTGATTCAAGCTCTGCTTCGCGTCGGGGTCCCGATCAGCCTGTCGGGGTTGTATTCGCTATAACAACCGCCTCGCTCTACATTATCCCTTACTTACATATTGTAAACATGAATTTAAACATACTTTCATTATTGTATGACTTGTTTAATGGTTACTTAAGTATTGAATTTATAATATTAATAATTACTTTGGGATTTGAGATTTACAATACAATATTTTTTCTTTATCAACTATTACATGCACAGATAAAAAAATTTGTACATATAAACAAACCTCACAGCTAATATGCAGAAGCAGAAAACAGGAAGCAAGCGAGTATTCGCTTTATAGATGTAATGTAAGGAGGCAAGATGTAGAGAACCCAAGTGCAACTTTAATACCAACGTGATCAAACATAAAAAAAGGCATGAAAACTCGAAACAAGAACAAACAGCAGTTACCCAAAACAATACTAAACAAAGACACAGGGCAAACATGAGGGCTTAAATACACAAGACTAATGACCCAACAAGGGACACCTGTGAACAATGAACCAATAACATGATGACACATCAGACAAGGGAACACACGCAGGATCACATGACTTTGAACAGGGGATCACATGACAGACATGAAATGTGACCAAGACAAGACCAAATCATGACAATAGGCCAAACCTGAGAAAACAGCACCATCTTGTAAAAAAAAAAAAAAAAAAAAAAAATATATATATATATATATATATATATATATATATTGAATATATATATATATATATATATATATATATATATATATATATATATATATATTCAATATATATTCAATATATATATATATATATTCAATATATATATATATATCAATATATTCAATATATATATTTATTTAAAAGAAAAGGCCAACAGAACAAAAGTCTGTTAACAAAGACTGCATCATTTTATAGTTAAATGGCCCTGGGATAAAAAGAAATTGGGGAAGTTTTGTCCTTAAGGTCCTGAGTGTAAATATTTTGTGTACAATGTGGAAAGGAAAGAAGAAAACTCAAGTAAAAATACACACTTGTGCCAAAATTGATGCAGTTTGCATTAACACAGGATTTATTTTATTTTTAAACTGAAAGAGACAAACATGTCCTTAAGGAAACACGAGGGTTAATTTGGTTCTAAACTTTACATTGAAGTGTGATTGATCAATGAGACCCTTTGATTACAGAGTTATTATTGATGCATAATTTGCAAATCTGAATTAAGAAGCAGAATCAGATTTAACTGTGATTTTCTGCTGTAATAAACAGTTTAACTGGTAAGATCCTCAGAGGAGAAGTTGTGCAGGCATTATATAAGAATGGAAAGACAGTCTCAGTGAAGGATGTGCTGAATCTGCGCAGACAGTCTTTAGTTACAGGATCAGAGAATGACACTGTTCCTCTGTCATAGTCCAGCTGAACTCTCACACGCTGAAGCTTCTGTTTAACAGTGAAGACAGTGGCGGGTTGCTCTGGGGATTGTGAGCCGTATTTGCTGTTCATGTACCGCACACACCAGATATTAGACTTAGAGAAATCCTTTCCCTTCCTTTGGTTTGATGCTGTTGTTATTCCAAGACTCCAGCATGTATTGTCTCCAACCTCCACATCCCAGCAGTGTGTTCCTGAGTTAAAGCCCTCAGATCCCAGGACACATGGATACCTGTCAAACCTCTCTGGATTAGCAGGAAGTGTTTTATATACACCACTGTACGACACACTGGTCAGATCAGCAGAGAGTGTGAGACGAGGATATGCTGTGTTTGGATCCAGAGTCAACGGAGCTGCAAAGAGAATAACATCAGATTACAGGATGAAATATGATGTATTAGAAATGTAAAGGTTAAACATTTTTCTTTTTCTGAAAGAGATCATAAATCATAACAATGGTCTCTCAGTTACTGTCAGAATGGATTGAGGCTTCAGGTTTAATATCAGTATTCAATAAACACTATTGTATCCTAATACATAAACATAAACCATGAGGAATAGACTTTTCATTATGAGTTCGCTGTATGATCTGATGATTTTCTGAAATACAGTTAAGATTCACTTGGTAATTCAAGTGATTATTAAATATATTTCTATCAAATGTTGATGTTGTGTGTGTTTATATCTGAACTATCTTCTGCACTGGTGTCAAATCTGCTGAGACTCACTGTGTTGGACAGTTTCCAGCATCTTCTTCCAGACTCTGAACGGCAGGTTACCCAGATAACGCGACACATGAATCAAAGCTCCAGAACTCATCCGTGGATCCGGCTGTGAGATCTGGACTCTGAGGAACATTCAGGAGTCAGAACTGCAGTGAATTTGAGTTCAGATCCACTGAGAGAAGAGATACGAGCAGCTCACTCACCTTTCCATTGAGGCCTTAAAGTTCTGGAAAATATAGAGTTTGAAAACATTTTAATATCTTATCAAACACTCTCACTGTCAATGAGTCTCTCTATACAAGTTGTTTTCTGCACAAAGAATGAAGCCAGATTGATTTGTCACCTTTAGAAACGAGACGTCATTGTCTTTCATCATCTCCTCCATGTCTCTGATTGTGTGTGAAAGAGCTGAGATGTGTGTGTTCATCTCCTCCAGCTTCTCCTTCATCCTCTGCTTCTTCTGCTCCTCTTCCTCTCTCAGTGCAGTGATTGTAGCTTCTTCTTCGTCTCTGAGAAACTGATGAAGCTTCTCAAACTCTTCTTTAATCTGACGCTCTGTGTGCTCAGCTTGAGACTGAAATCAAATCACATTCACTTCAATCATCTCAATCAACACAAATCTCGGATACCCGACATATAACGGATCCAGAAGCAGAAGCTGCTCGTCATTTACAGAAATAATCAACTGGAATACATTATATTACATATATCATTTTATAACGGTATAAAGTAATTCAGCTGTAATGAAAATGACTCTTGATTCTGTTTCCTCACATTGATGTGTTGAGCTGTTTTCTCAAACTCTCCTTTCTTCTTTTCCTTGTGCTGAAGTTTCTGTCGTAAGGACTTCAGTGCTGTATTGAGCTCCTCCTAGAATTGAACAAAAATACATTAAACACCAGATTACAGTGAAGAGAAGAAAATACAGTGATATGATCATACAATTCTGTGCAAAAGTATTTATTAGTATATATATACCATAACCACGTGATCTGTGACGTTCATTTCCACACAAAGTCACGTGACTGCTTCGTATTCAGATTCAAAAATAGCGTGAACCTCCTGAGCAGGTTTCGATTGTCTTCGGTAGTAGTAAATAAAAAAGAAATAGACTTAGCCCTCACACTGTTGAACAAGTTTCTTTACATTTATTAAATTACCCACAAAATAAAATGTCAGCTCCCCAGTTCACAAGCACTTCACCATTCCACAACAATTTTCTTTTATTTTGATTATGCCTACATGAGCCTTGCCTGTGAACTCGTAGGATTAGGACTGAGGCTAAAGTTTATGTGAATAAGGCTGCTTTACATAGATGGGGGAATCTCCTCAACCACCACCAATGTGCAGCATCCACTTGGATGATGCGACGGCAGCCATATTGCGCCAGAACGCCCACCACACACCAGCTTACTGGTGGAGAGGAGACAGTGATGAAGCCAATCAGTATATGGGGATGATTAGGAGGCCATGATGGACAGGGGCCAAGGGGCAAATTTGGCCAGGATGCCGGGGTTACACCCCTACTCTTTTTCAAAGGACATCCTGGTATTTTTAATGACCACAGAGAGTCAGGACCTCGGTTTAACGTCTCATCCGAAGGACGGTGCTCTTTTGACAGTATAGTGTCCCCGTCACTACACTGGGGCATTAGGACCCACACAGACCACAGGGTGAGCACCCCCTGCTGGCCTCACTAACACCTCTTCCAGCAGCAACCTGTTTTTTCTTAGGAGGTCTCCCATCCAGGTACTAACCAGACTCAACCCTGCTTAGCTTCAGTGGGCAACCAGTCTTGAGCTACAGGGTGATATGGCTGCTGGCTGATTTGAACAATAGACTATTAACTTAAAGCTTTTACTCTTAAACACAAAAGGTACGTCCACTATAATAAAAAAAGAATGTTTATTAAACAAACCAGATCAAGTAATAATATTCAGCAAACCTTCTAGTAGCCTACTTTCTTCAATCTGTCTCTCTTCTCCAGTGGGTTGGGCTAATCCAAAAGAAGTGAAAACAAGGGGGGTGTTCTGAGGACAGACTGTTACCTGTGAAACAGGGGTGCTCTGAAAACACCCCCATTAGCAATTAGTGCTTTCCACCTGATGAAATGAACGCGGCAAAAAATCGACCAATCAGAATTTTGGTCGAGCAAGAACATATCGACCAAATAACTGACTAATCGACTGGGAGATTACAGCCCTAATTAACACTAACATGAATTATGAGGATTAATTGTATTGCTTTGTAGTTTACAGAGCACAAAGTTATTTATTAAATGAAAAAAAAAAGGAAAAATAAAAGGTCTTTTGGGACAGAAAGACAGTTTTTCCACCTTTTGACCACAAGATGTCGTTAGTGTGTAACGTGTTGAAAAGCTTGGAGTAATGAACCATTTTACAATACAGTCGAGGGGGAAAGCCCCGGTGCTTCACAAAGCTTCATTTCACCATCACTATTATATACTGAAGCAAAAAAGTTATCCAATACTAACTGGGCCTGCGTGATAATGTATTTGGCCCCATACTTACTAATTGCTCAAATCTATGAAACTGTATTTATAATGTTGTTCAGCTGGACTAAACACAGCCAGTCCTGGGGTGCGTTTCCCAAAAGCATCGTAGCGTAAGTAGCACTTGAAAATCTTCATAGAACTACGAGTGCTCTGGAGTAATCGTACATCCCCAAGTGCATCGAAGACAGATTTATGAGGACACCTGCAGGACAACCGGCAGATACACCTTAACTTTATTCAAATGCAATGTGATTATAATATAAGGTTTTGATTGTACTTTATTGTACACTTTATTACTCTTTTTTGTTGGTTAAATTAATAAATTAAATAATTAAAAACAAAAAAAAATAGAAATAATTTAATCTAATAATTTGAATCAAAATTAAATGAATGAACATAAAAATAAATAAAAGAAATCCTTTAAATCTGTTAAAAATTGCATCTTTGTTTCGCTCTATCTCCTCTAAAACGACATTAATTTCATCTTTTTGAAAGGTATCTGTTCATGTTTTTGTTTTTGTTTTTTTTTCAGCCATTTTGTCAGTTCCTCCGCCTGTAGGTGCTTTATGACTTGTCTTGATTGCTAATCCACAACAGATGACAATTATTAGGTTAAACGTTCAGAATACGATTCCAGATATGGTTATGTTTCAGCACATCACGAATGGACAGCGACTCTTAAGTAGCACGTAGAGCGCGTTCTCGCGCGTTCATGTTAAGTGCATTTTTGGGAAGCGCTTGTGGAATTGCTGCGAGTGTTCGTAACCTTGCACGTAGAAAGCGCTCTTAAGAGCTAAGATACATCGTTATCGGGAAACCCGGCCCTGATCACTGCAGCCCTGTTCAATCACATAAACACTTAAATAGGACTTTTTCAACAGCATGAAGTTGGTTAAAAGGTCTTAAACAGTAACACACTATTGACAAAGGTGAAAGAAACTCCAGGAATAATGATGAAGACGGTGATTGAAACACATCCGTCTGTGATGGATTACAAACCTATTTCAAAGGCTCTTGGACTCAAAGAACCACAGCGAGAGCCATTATATCCAAATGGAGAAAACTCGGCACAGTAAAACCTTCCCAGAAGTGGCTCAAAGTCACCAAAGGGCCAAGAACAACATCGTAGGAACTGAATTTTCTTATTTTCTATCAGAAAATGCTGAAGGACAATATCCCATCTTTAGTCTGCAAACTGAAGCTCAAGCAACAAGACAATGATTCAAAGAATAGTGAGTAAATCCACCTCTGAACGGCTCAAAAAAGCACAATTACAGTTTTGGAGTGGCCTTGTCAAAGGCCTGACTTGAAATCAATTGAGATGATGTGGCAGGACCTTAAACAGGGAGTTCATGCTTGAAAACCCTCCAATGAGGCTGAACTAAAGTTGTCCGCTCAATTGTGCTGTTTTTTTTTTTGTGTGCAAAATAATGATTTCTATGAAAAAGGCCCCACTATTTAGTATGAGACACAAAAACATAAGAAATCAGGATGGGCAAATACTTTTACAGCACAGTAAATGTCATATAAATTTCAGTAAAATGACATTGAAATAGTGATGATATCTATGTTTACGACTAATTATTGTTCTTTACATGTGAAACAAGAAACATTTGTCTTACCTTGTAAGATGAAAGCACTTCACTGATGGGTCTGAATGTGTGATTGGTGTGTTTCTCTGAGTCTCTGCACACTAAACACACAGGCTGTTTGTCCTCCAGACAGAAGAGTTTGAGTTTCTCACTGTGTAAACTGCAGATCTCCTCAGATCCTGATGAACGTTTCTCATTTCCCTCCTTCAGGAACGACTCACACAAGTTTTTTAATGTGAGATTAACTGGAGGAAATTCTTTTGAGGATCTTCTCCTGCAGACAGGACACTCCTGAGTTTTCTTAGTTTTCCAGAACTGTTGTAGACACTCTTTACAAATACTGTGACTACAGGACAGAAAAACAGGAACATTGAAGATTTCACAGCAAACAGGACAAATATAATCATCTTCAGCTGCTGAAGCCATTTTCACCGTTTGAGTCTCGCAAACTAAACTCTACTTTCACTTTCTGAAGGACGGTTTTCAAAAATAGATCTGCTGTCTGTTCAGAAATCACAACAGACATCACAAAAATCCTTTTTTGTTTTTTTGAAAAAGTTTTTCTCTTTGTTCTCCATTGATTGCTTATTCTTTATTGCTTTTGTTGAGACAAAGTCGGTGTGTCAGAAAGTCAGTCTCTTCTTGGTTAGTGTTGTAAGAGGGAGGAGTTTATGATCACTGCAAAAAATGCTTTTCTTACTTTGTATTTTTGTCTGGTTTCCAGTCCAAATATCAAAAAATTCTTAAATTAAGATGCATTTACTAGATAAGTAAAATTAGATAAGATATTATGTCTTGTTTTCTGGGGAAATAAATCAAATTAAGTGAGTTTTTGCTTAAAATAAGCAAAATTATCTGTCCATGGGGTAAGAAAAATATTCTTAATTCAAACAGAAACAAGCGACTTTGACAAGGGCCAGATTGTTATGGCAAGGTGACTGGTACGATAATTGAGACAATATATTGTTACACCCCTAAATAATGCATACTAAATGTATGATATACATGATGTATTATAAGGATAATGACAGCAAATGTTTTTTTATTAGCTGTAATACATTGTCATTTGATCAACATTTAATAAACATTTGTTTGTTTATTATTTTGCTATGAAATGTGTAAAAAAAAAAAAGAAAAGAAAAAAGTTTATGGTTTATTTGAGGAATTGGAGTCTGTTAACTACTGAACTTTTTTTTGCCTTATTTACTGCCTTTTCCCCATCACAGTAATAATCATAAATTAGGTGTAATTCGAAAACTGAAAACTGTTTTGAAAATTGACATTGTGTAACACTAAACTTACACTTGTATATTTATTTTTACACTCCTTTTTGAAGCTCTTTTTTGAACATCTTGGGAAAATGTTATGGGCTTTCTCATCAAAATATGACTTTCTGTCACAGAACAGGACATTGATTCATACATGTCCACCGTACAGACACCAGGACTCACAGCATGTTCATCACACAAGTGAAATTATAGATCAATATTCCTATAACATATTAGATATTATTATGAAAATATTGCCAATTATTACTCCCATTATTACTCTTTTTTTTTTCCATTACATGTTTCCCCAAGAACACATTAATATGCAAATTAAATAGTGTATAGATATGTTGAATTGAATGGGACTACACATATATGGCCATTTTACCCAAATATTGTATGAAGTAAAATGGTGTATCATTTCATTCTATTATATCTTTTATTACATAGTTGAGAATCATCGTTATTCAAAGTTTGTTTAAAAAATACAGAAACATAAAAACTCCCAAAAGAATATATATATATATATATATATATATATATATATATATATAAAAATTAATATTGAATGTCATTAATGTCTTTTTTAGGAGGATATCACAGAAGTTAATGAGTTTCAGGAGCTTTATGAAGAGCAGTGTAATCTCACATGACCGGAAGATGGCGACAAAACATCATGAAAACACACGGTCAGCGGTGGAGCATTACAATAATCTCTGAACGTACAATATTTAATACACACACACACCCTCTTGTTGACTCCTTTACCTGTTTATATTTGGTGTTCATTTATGAAAAAATGACAGGAATGATCGAGAACTTGGAGCAGAAATACTAACATTTGTACCAGATGTAAGTTTATACTGTTTATGCTAATTTACTTACGATTTATAATATCTAATTCTTTTCTAGTTGCCAATTTACTAAAGTATTTTTATGAAGTATATAATGGCTTAGTATGTCAAATTATGAACAAATATAATTTCCCCACCAAACATTTAGCAGTTTGTAGCATAACGTTACACGCCACAACAGAGATAGTTCGACGTATAGCTATATTGTTTGTTTAAGCCTTAATACAGATCATAACATCTGGGAATAAATGTGGCAAATCAAACCTGATGAGAAGTGTCCTCACTTCATTATAGTCTTGCGTGAAAACTAATTAAAAGTCATTAACGAACCCCTGCTGAAAAAAACAATAGAAACCATTACATAATTGCTAATGGTTTTAATGGTTATAAAGAGAACTGTATTGGTTTTAATGGAAACTGTAATGGTCCTAGTGGGTCTCTTTTGGTGATTTGCTTTCTTCTATTGGTGGCATGTTTTTTCTATTGGATACCATTAAGGACCAATAGAACACCTTTGGCAACTTATAGGTTACATGTTGGTATCTACTGGACACCAGTATGAACCATTACGTCTCCAATAAATGTAGTTTTTTCTTTGGTTTGATGATATTAATATATAATTTGTTTGTCACTGATTTCCTGGACTGTTCCTCTGTTTAAGTGACAACTTTCACAGTAGAACTGAAATTCTACTTCCTCACAACTTCCTAAACACTCTGTTAAAAAGATACTTGGATCGAGGTACAACCTCTTGGCCAAACAATTTATTTATCAACTGCAGTAAATCATGTAACTGGCAACCAGTTATTTTATGCTTTGCTGCATGGCTCATAATCATGAGCATTGCCTCAGCTTGTGTGGTAGTTCCTGTGGCAGTCAAAGCAGTGTCCATGTCAGGCTGTAGGTCAATCACTGACAGGGGATCAGGAGTGTTCTGCTTCATGCTGCCTGTCCTGTGGTCTATCTCAGACTCTGACACTGTTCCACTGCATGCCTTTAAAAAAGCAACATCTCTGTTTAAGGTATAGTTGTGTGTAGGTCTGCTCATACACATATTCACGTAGGTTCATATTTATTAATAAAAAATAAAAACGTCCAGAACCTCCAAAATGAATAATTAATCAAATACTTTGTTCAATTTATAATTCAAAACTTAAAGAAGTGTGTACCTGAGAGAGAGAGAAAAAAAAAAAAAAAATTATCAAAACAAGCTAAACTAGTACTCACATGTGTTTCTGAAGGACTACTTCCCAGCCAACATTTGTATATGGGGCCCATATGGGTATGAAATGGGCTGAAAAATGGGCCCCATGTAGGATTGTCCGCGGGTTCCATAATGGCCCCATGTTAATTGACCAGATGGATTTCATGTAGGATTGCACTTGGTACTAGGTGGGACCCAAGTGGGCAAAATGCACAAGACCCATCTCTGTCCCAGCTTTAACCCAGTAGACATTTGTATATGGGGCCCATGTGGGTTTGAAATGGGCTGAAAAATGGGCTCTGTATGGGATTGTCCGCGGGTTCCATAATGGCCCCATGTTAATTGCCCATATAGATTTCATGTAGGATTGCACTTGGTACTAGGTGGGGCCCAAGTGGGCAAAATGCACAAGACCCATCTCAGTCCCAGCTTAACCCCGCCGACATTTGTATATGGGGCCCATGTGGGTTTGAAATAGGCTGAAAAATGGGCTCTGTATGGGATTGTCCGCGGGTTCCATAATGGCCCCATACCAACTGCCCACATGGATTTCATATAGGATGGCACTTGGTACTAGGTGGGACCCAAGTGGGCAAAATGCACAAGACCCATCTCTGTCCCAGCTTTAACCCAGTAGACATTTGTATATGGGGCCCACGTGGGTTTGAAATAGGTTGAAAAATGGGCTCTGTATGGGATTGTCCGCGGGTTCCATAATAGCCCCATGTTAATTGCCCAGATAGATTTCATATAGGATGGCACTTGGTACTAGGTGGGACCCAAGTGGGCAAAATGCACAAGACCCATCTCTGTCCCAGCTTTAACCCAGTAGACATTTGTATATGGGGCCCATGTGGGTTTGAAATGGGCTGAAAAATGGGCTCTGTATGGGATTGTCCGCGGGTTCCATAATGGCCCCATGTTAATTGCCCAGATAGATTTCATGTAGGATTGCACTTGGTACTAGGTGGGGCCCAAGTGGACAAAATGCACAAGACCCATCTCTGTCCCAGCTTAACCCCATCGACATTTGTATATGGGGCCCATGTGGGTTTCGAAATAGGCTGAAAAATGGGCTCTGTATGGGATTGTCCGCGGGTTCCATAATGGCCCCATACCAACTGCCCACATGGATTTCATATAGGATGGCACTTACAAAAAGGTGGGCCCCAACTGGGCTACATGCACAAGACCTTTCTTGGTCCCAGCTTTAGTTTTTTTGTAGGTACTACAACGTTACTACATGGGCCGAAATATGGGCTGTAAGTGGGTTTGTCCATGGGTTCCATGTTGGCCCCAGCAACTTACTCATTTAGGTTTTATGCAGGATTTCACAGGGCTTTAGGTGGGGCCCAACTAGGAATCATATGCATGTGGCCCAATTAGGGATCATCTGGGTTCCATCTAAATGAGTAGCAACACCACACAAACAAGTTTTAAAGCATTAGAGCACACAGTGAGATTGAAATCTTTTCAAATTTAAATTTTATTGAAATTACCCATCATATTATGCAATATTCTGAAATTCCAGAGACAATATTTAAATAAGCAGATTTATGTCAGATTAAAGAGTATCTCTTTAAAGTTCTATACCTAATTGTTAAAATACATACTTTTAACCTGTATTTGACCCAGTCTTTACTGAAAGCTTTGAACATTTGAACAGAAAATAAAATGGGGGCAGTTAGAAGCAGCAACTACACATGTATCGGTACAGCTTACACTGCAGACAGTCATTTGTGCATTCTGGACACTGTCCTCCATCTCTTGTCCCAGACTATTTTGAGTGTTCCCTCTCAGTTTCTTGCCAGTTGATCTGAGCAGTCTTCTTAAGAGCCTCTGCAAAACAAATTTGTTTTTTTTAGAGATTAGGATTTTAGAGAAATCATGTTACTTACACATGTCACAATACCTTATGAAAAAATAACTTTTACTCAGGATAAAAAACAAAAACAGCATTAAACTTCAATTGGAATGGTCATGGTATTGGAATGTCACTGGAAGGGCATTTGGGAAATCAACAGAGAATTACTGTTTATTTATTCAGACTATTCCGATTTAATTTTGTTTTAATAAAACCAGTTTATAAAGTATGAATATGCAATGTGTTTGAAAGCATCAATTCATTAATTGATACAAGTTAACCCTTAAAAAAAATTATAAACAAAAATAATAATAATAATAATAATAATAATACATTATTTGTCTCAAGTCATTTTAATATTAGGTAGTTTCTCACAATCAGATTCTCAGTCCATGATAGAATGGGCCGACAAAATGATGCATAATTAAAGTATTTTAATTATTTTTTTATTGCTAATGATTTATGATTGCTTTTAAAGTAAAAATATAAAAATATTATTCTTTGTGTCTTTGGAAAATAATTGAGGTGATCACAGGTGTGGATGATTCTTAAATTTCCAGGATGGCTCGACTTCAGAGTCACAGTTTTAATAACAAGTTAGAATTGTTAAAATGAGAATCTGATTCTTTTAGTGTTTCAGACAGAGATCATGATTCTGAACAGATAAATTAACAACATAACATGTAATTTACTAGAGGTTCTGACAAATGTTAATTTCTGCAATCGATTTAAAATGAATATGAATCTGAATAAAAAAAAAAGTTTGAATGAATGATTTAATGACTAAAATACGTGTTTCATTACTGGATGAATCAGCGTTTTTGAACGAATCTCTAGAATGAATGATTAAAGTTTCAAGTGTCAAGATTCTTGCAAAAGTTGATTTACTCTATTTTGATTGCTACTGTAGACAGTGTTTATATCTGAACTATAAACTTTTATCTCAGTACTTCTGTGATCATTTGAATTAAGAGCTGATGTTGTTGTAATATTATTTAAGAATATAATAAATGACTGTTGTGTCAATCTAAAATGATCTTTCCACTCATCATTCTGTGAAGTGGTGCAGGACAACGTTGTCCAACAAGTGCTTGTTTCGGACTCTCATCTGCAGATGCCTTGTTTTGGGCATCTGGGCATTGTTTTGTTACTGCTTGATTAATATAAGCAGCACGGCAAACCTTTGTGTACTCCTCGTCTCCTAATAAGGACCTGAAATATAGGTAAATATAAGTCTGCTTTTTAAAACAACGGAGGATGGTTAGTTTGTGACAACAGCAGGAAACTGCATATTACGTTCACATCAAAAAGATTAAATCAGATTTGAAGCTTGTGACTTATAAATGCCCATCAACCTGATGACTTAGCATTCATGTAAAAACTATGTTCAGATTCATCAATCAGAATGATTTCATTCTGATCGAAACAAAACATTTCCATGTAAATGTGGCTACTGACAGCGCCAACGCAGATATAAATGTTCACTGTGATCTTACTTGACAAAGGTTTAAGACAAATCGTTTGTCATTTAGGAAAATATTGCGTGGGTATTTGAATCGAGATCAAAATCTTTCAACAATTTCAGCTCTAATTTCTGATAATATAAGTGGTAGGGGTGGAACGGTACATGTATTCGTATTGAACCGAAACGGTACGGGCGTCACGGTTCAGCGCATAAATTTACACGGAGAATACACAGTATAAAAATAAATAAAACTTGTGTGCAAATTAATGAATGTAATGTGGAACTACTGTTAGATACGCGGGTTCTTTAGGGACACCTAATCTGCATTCCCGCCTTAGCTCTGAAGCTGGCTGCGATGTAAAGATTGCAATGCTGGAATATATTGTGTGTGTGTGAGAGAGAGAGAGGCGCGGTCATGATCGAAAAGTCGCAAAGTGCTTACTGAAATTTGTGTGTGTGAGGTGTGATCGAACAGTGTAAACATAAAAACATACTCCGTCATTTTGTTTATACAGGACATCATTCAAACTGCAAAGTGTTTAAGTTACTGTTAATTAAAATTTTAAGAGAAAACAAATATATTAATCTGAAATGTAGCAAATTAATTCAATTAAATTAATTCAGGTACAATTACCAAACATATCTCAAGGTCTTTTTATTAATTTAATTAATAAACTAATTATATAAAACTATTGTCAGTGCACTACAAATAAACTGGTTCTATGCCTTACTTTATTAATAAAACTTATTTAAAAAATACAAGGCTTAAGTAATTTATTTTCCTTTGGTGGTACAGCCTGAGACATGCACAAGCCTTCTGCATTTTTGTTTTGCTTTGCTTTTTTCCTCCATTGTACCGAACTCGTACCGAACTGTGATGTCTGAACCGAGGTATGAACCGAACCGTGACTCCTGTGTACCGTTCCACCCCTAATAAGTGGCTCTGTATATTTCTGATATGTAGAGAAACATTACACTTAATTCAGAATCCTAACTACACATAGTATTAAAGTAGTTCACTTTAAAAATGAAAATTAGCCCATGATTTACTCATCCTAGGTATGTATGACTTTCTTGTTGCAGACGAATACAATCGGAGTTATATTAATAAACACATTGATGCTTCCAAGCTGCATAATGGCAGTGGATTGCAACCATTGCATCCATCAGATTGAAGCTCAAAAAAGTGCATCTATCCATTACATAAGAACTCTACGCGGTTAATAAAGGCCTTCTGAAGCGAAGCCATGAGTTTGTGTTAGAAAAATATTAATATTTAAAACAACTAGGTTCTGGGCAAACAAACATACAGATTCCACTTAAGGGTAAAGCGCAACTTATGCGAGTAATGCGACGTGCTGCTGATATTTACGCTACCCCATGATGCACTACGCTACTTCTGACGTCACAAGTTGCGTAAGTTGTGCTTTATACAAAAGTAGACTATGTATGGCCGGAAGCTAGTTATTTTACTTTCTAAAGTATTAAATATGGATACTTTTGGAAACTCATGGCCTTGCTCCAGAAGGGCTTTATTAACCCAACCCCATAGTTAATATAACTCCAATTGTATTTGTCTAAAAGAAGAAAGTTATATACACTAACGATGGCTTGAGGGTGAGTAAATCATGGGGTAATTTTCATTTTAGTGAAAATTACTACTACTCTAAGTCAATTATGTAAAATCTAATTTTGTAAATTTTATTAAATTAAGTAAAATCAAAACACCTCACACATAACAAAAGGTTAATAGATTCATACCAGAAGTGACAGTGCAATCCTTCACCAAATTGCCAGTACTCATCTGGATCCTTGGTCAATCTGAGGTGGGATGGAGGGGGCTGATAAGTCCTTAAAAAGAAAGATTTAATTTGTACCATTCCTTTAAACAATATTAAACAAAACGTATTTAAATTGTACCAACATTTGCCATTATTAAACATTCAGACAACATGAACAAATGGTCACCAATAGCTCCCTGGGTGCCGCAGCAAAACCGTCTGCCCACTGCTCTGGGTGTGTGTTCAGTGTGTGTGTGTGTTCAATACTCACTAACACACACACACACACTATGAACACACACCCGGAGCAGTGGGCAGCCGTTTTTGCACATACATGTCACGTCACATCACACAATTGTAGCTTTGAAAAAAGCAAATTGGTACACCAAAATCAAACAGACCATCTAATAATTTTACCTGTCGCCACATTTATCCTGTTATGACACGTCTGAGGGTCTTTCCCTTGATGCTTTTCAGTGAACTAAATAAAGGACTGATGATGGTGACATGTTCTCCTTTCTTTGTCACTTTAGAGAAAGAAAGACAAAAGGATAAAAAGTTACTCAGATTTGTCACTGGTAGATGAAATTACTTTTGATGATGAGAATAATACTTTTAACTACATAATATATTAATCCCAATGTAAGGTTTAGAAGCAATGGTTAAAATTGACTTGCATCTTACTGAAGTTGATAATCGTGGTGGATTTGTCTCTCTGTTGGGTGCCTGTTCTCCCCAAAAAATCTTCTTCCAGTGCTTGAGATATATATATATATATATATATATATATATATATATATATATATATACATATATAAATGACAGTTATATCAGTCACTTTACTCATTCGGATGCTCCTTCCCTAGAAAAATAAATAAATACATCAAATGCAATAGTTCCACTTTAGCACAATCAAATACACTTAACCTCAGCACTACTTCCAGATAACTAAAGTTGCATTAAGTACAACATTTGTTGTTCTTATTGACTTTAAGTATATAATTTAGGATACCAAAGTACAATTGCAGGGTATTTATATTAAGTACATAAATATGTAAATGCATTTGTAGTAAACTTAGCATAAAATCAATTTTTCAAATATATTTTAGTTATATATTTTTTCCAATAGGGTTTTCATGTGTTTGAGTTTTAAACTAGCTGACTAACATTGACATCAGAGGCTACAACGTGCTAATACGCTAATCACTATTAGCATCTTACTGTAATCAAATCAATGGTACACATACACGCGCGCGCACACACACACACACACACAGCTGCAGGTTGTAGTACGTCCGTTATCCGTGTGTAAAAGTTAACTGACACAGAACATTTCTGGGAAGTTAATGAACTCCATTAACACAAGATTTGTTTACCTGCATTATATATTCTACCATGAACTATATTAACATTCGTATCCACTTATTTTAATGTAATGCCTAAACGTTTAAATATATATTAATTGATCTCTGTTTTTTCTAAACTAATAGGACATGAACACAAAACATAACTACGTAATAGAGACTGAAAAATGTTCTCTTACCTGATATCACCAAAATGTTTGCAGGACTCACACATCCAGAACGACCTTCCTCTGTGTTCACATATCAGCTTCTGTTCTCCTCCGTTTACATGTCACAACGCAAATTAGTTTAAAATAATAATTTAACAGGCATAAGGAAAGACCGAGTAATCTTGCCGAGCAGTAGCACACACACGTCGTCATCGTATTTTCAAACTTGACCAGTAAAAAGGCGCGCACGGTTGTCATTGGCCAGTTACGTAGATGACAGTCATATTAACCAATCATGATCAAAGAAGGTGAAACAACCAATAGTAATTGTTTCAGGGTGATAATGGAAAAGATTACTTTTCTTTCTTTTTTTGTTTTTGTTTAAAGAAATGTGTTTAGTTTTATTTGTATACTATATTTGATTAGTTGGTCAAATAGTGTTTGATGACAGTGTGAATAAAAATGCAATCCTGCATGGTAAGCTTTAGGCAAACACAAAATTGTAAGTCCTAACAAAATCACACAAAGCAAAAAAGTTTCTGCTTGTACTTCTCTCTTGAGATTGAAATTATATCCATTATTATTATTATTATTATTATTATTATTATTATTGTTAATAATATGATTATATTTTAACATAAATTTAGATTTTTGAAGTGGTGTTTTGATCAAAATATCATACAATGCTAAAATAACAAAATAATAATTAGAAATAATAATAATTCAAAGATTATGTATTCCTTGAAGACATGACATTGATTCAACATACAGATTTTGTAAAAACAAACAAACAAACAAAATAAAAAACTTAACAACATTAAAACAACAACTGACATTATTTCAACCATATTTCAACTTTGAGGGTCAGTCATGTGCCAACTATGACTGAAAAGAAAAGTCTGTACTGTTGACCTCAAAAGAAAACTGAACACAAAACACAAAATGCTAAATGAATGAAACTGCACTTTATTCTGTACTCCTGTATATTATGCAAATATGATTTCTGAATTTACATTGGATTTTCTTCAAACCATGAATTTCCATTCTATCTTTCTTTACTTGGGCTATTTCATCATCTGAACTGATGTGCCCCTCTCAATAATCAAAACCCTAACCCTAACCCCAATATTCAAAATCAGAATTACATTGTCACTAACTAACTGACCAGAAAACTCTGGAGTATCTCCGTTGAATAAGGGCATATGGCTGTTGCTAGAGGTTTGATTTCTTCTACCCATCTCTAAGCCATTATAAAAGATTTTGATAGACAGAATTTGATAGCTTCTGTAACCCATTCTTCATATTGTACAGTGACCATTTTCTGGATATTTTGAACCATTTGTATAGATTTTAAAATAACTATATGGAGGATAAGCATTTTGCAGTAACTCACAAAATCAGACCACTAAAAGTTGACACTTTGAATATTTAAAGTCATGGGTTGGAACTAATGTCTGCTGAACACCAACACTCCAGGACTGGATTTGAAGAGCCATGGCCTATACTGTAACCACATGCACTATATTGCCAAAAGTATTGGGACACCCCTCCAAATCATTGAATTTGGGTGTTTCAATCACTTCCATGGCCACAGTTGAATAAAATCAAGCACTAGGCATGCAGACTTTTCTACAAACATTTGTGAAAGAATAGGTTGCTTTCAGGAGCTCAGTGAATTCAAGCGTGGTACCAGGTTTCCACCTGTGTAATAAGTCCATTTGTGAAATTTCCTCACTACTAAATATTCCACGGTCAGCTGTTAGTGGTATTATAACAAAGATTATAAATTACAAAAATATACTGTATATAATTATTTTAATGATTGTGAAGATATGTTATTTACAAGTGTATAGTTTATGATGTAATTTACAGATGCACAATTTATATTTACTACAAAATTCATTATATTTACAATTATACTTGAATGTATTTCCCCATTCATAAACCATATAGAGATTACCTATGTGGGTACAACCTTGGGCTCATGTAGGCAGCCTATATAGGACTGATTGTGTTTGCCCATGTCTGACCCATATGGTTTATCAAAGTGGACCCCATATGTTTTTCCCATACATAACGCATATCGAAATTACCTATGTGGGTACCACCTTGGGCCCATGTAGGCAGCCTATAAAGGACTGATTGTGTTTGCCCATGTCTGACACATATGGTTTATCAAAGTGGACCCCATATGTAATTCCCATTCATAACCCATATAGAGATTACCTATGTGGGTCCCACATTGGGCTCATGTTGACAGCCCATATAGGACTGATTGTGTTTGCCCATGTCTGACCCATATGGTTTATCAAAGTGGGCCCCATATGTAATTCCCATTCATAACCCATATAGAGATTACCTATGTGGGTACCACCTTGGGCCCATGTTGGCAGCCTATATGGGACTGATTGTGTTTGCCCATATCTGACACATATGGTTTGGCCAAGCGGGCCCCATATGTATTTCCCCATTCAGAACCCATATAGAGATTACCTATGTGGGTACCACCTTAGGCTCATGTAGGCAGCCTATATGGGACTGATTGTGTTTGCCCATGTCTGACCTATATGGTTTATCAAAGTGGGCCCCGTATGTATTCCCCATTCATAACCCATATAGAGATTACCTATGTGGGTACCACCTTAGGCTCATGTAGGCAGCCTATATGGGACTGATTGTGTTTGCCCATGTCTGACACATATGGTTTATCAAAGTGGGCCCCATATGTTTTTCCCATTCATAACACATATCGAAAATTACCTATGTGGGTACCACCTTGGGCCCATGTAGGCAGCCTATATGGGACTGATTGTGTTTGCCCATGTCTGACACATATGTTTTGGCCAAGCGGGCCCCATATGTATTTCCCCATTCAGAACCCATATAGAGATTACCTATGTGGGTACCACCTTGGGCTCATGTTGGCAACCTATATAGGACTGATTGTGTTTGCCCATGTCTGACACATATGGTTTATCAAAGTGGGCCCCATATGTTTTTCCCATTCATAACCCATATAGAGATTACCTATGTGGGTACCACCTTGGGCTCATGTTGGCAGCCTATATAGGACTGATTGTGTTTGCCCATGTCTGACCCATATGGTTTATCAAAGTGGACCCAATATGTTTTTCCCATTCATAACCCATATCGAGATTACCTATGTGGGTACCACCTTGGGCCCATGTTGGCAGCCTATATAGGACTGATTGTGTTTGCCCATGTCTGACACATATGGTTTGGCCAAGCGGGCCCCATATGTATTTCCCCATTCATAACCCATATAGAGATTACCTATGTGGGTACCACCTTGGGCCCATGTAGGCAGCCTATATGGGAGTGATTGTGTTTGCCCATGACTGACCCATATGATTTATCAAAGTGGACCCCATATTTTTTTCCCATTCATAACCCATATCGAGATTACCTATGTGGGTACCACCTTGGGCTCATGTTGGCAGCCTATATAGGACTGATTGTGTTTGCCCATGTCTGACCCATATGGTTTATCAAAGTGGACCCAATATGTTTTTCCCATTCACAACCCATATCGAGATTACCTATGTGGGTACCACCTTGGGCCCATGTTGGCAGCATATATGGGACTGATTGTGTTTGCCCATGTCTGACACATATGGTTTGGCCAAGCGGGCCCCATATGTATTTCCCCATTCACAACCCATATAGAGATTACCTATGTGGGTATCACCTTGGACCTATGTAGGCAGCCTATATGGGACTGATTATGTTTGCCCATGTCTGACCCATATGTTTTATCAAAGTGGGTCCCATATCTTTTCCCCATTCATAACCCATATAGAGATTACCTATGTGGGATCTACTTTGGGCCCATGTTGGCAGCCTATATGGGACTGATTGTGTTTGCCCATGTCTGACACATATGGTTTGGCCAAGCGGGCCCCATATGTATTTCCCCATTCAGGGCCCATATAGAGATTACCTATGTGGGTACCACCTTGGGCCCATGTAGGCAGCCTATATAGGACTGATTGTGTTTGCCCATGTCTGACCCATATGGTTTATCAAAGTGGGCCCCATATATTTGCCCTATTCATAACCCATATAGAGATTACCTATGTGGGTACTACCTTGGGCTCATGTTGGCAGCCTATATAGGACTGATTGTGTTTGCCCATGTCTGACCCATATGTTTTATCAAAGTGGGCCCCATATCTTTTCCCCATTCATAACCCATATAGAGATTACCTATATGGGCACTACCTTGGGCCCATGTAGGCAGCCTATATGGGACTGATTGTGTTTGCCAATGTCTAACCCATTTGATAAACCCGAATGGGCCCCATTTGTGTTGCCCATTTTGAGCCCATGCACTCATTTCCCATTAGTGACCCAACTCGGACCCACATGGGGAGCCCACCTGTTTTTGCCCATGTGGGACTTACTTAGCTGACCCAAGTGGGCCCCAGATAAGATGCCCATTTTGGGACCATGCCCACTTGGTACCCACGTAGCCCAAGCATAAACCATGTGGGGCCCACATATACATGTTGGCTGGGTTGAGCCTGGTGTAACGTCTACCTCACTACTGTACTCATCTGTCATCAGTTCAGCTGTTTTGCTTTGACCATTCTGACAATAATGTTACAGTTATGTTACAATTACCTTACAATCATGACATATATGGGTCATTCCTAGTATTCGGTGCCCTTTCAGCTTGGTAAATTTCTATAAAAAAAGTTAAAATTTCCATGATTTAATCATTTTATCTGAAGAATGGCTTTTTACACTTACACTAATTCTTCACCAAATTCTTCACACATGCAAAGGCCCAGAAAAGTTAGTAAAGACATCGTTAAAATAGTCCAAGTGACTACAGTGGCTCAACCTTAAGTTTATCAAATGACGAGAATACTTTTTGTAACCTTTTGTAGGATCCAGTCCTTGATTCTGATTGGGTCAATAGCTGTGTTTTATTCACAATAAAAGGGTAAAACACACCCAACGGTTCTATGTATCACTACACAACAGCCCTAGCAACCACTCTTAGCAACGTAAACACGTGTGTTATCATTGATATTGTTCATTGAAGCTTATAGAGTATTGTGAGAGATCGAGTGAGCGAGTGTACCTGCATTTACAGTAGATATAGCATTTCCTTCAGATCAGTCCTGTATTCGTAATAAAACATCCGTTTGAATGTCCGCTGCGATATCTTGAACTTTTAACAGGTTTAAGGAGTTTTCCGTGCCCTGACATGCTAGTCATTGCAGTTTTCTTCTCCGTGTTCACAAGAAGTTGCAGTCCTTTCAATATAAAAGTCTTCTCTACTGACAGACTCACTCATAAAGACAGTCTTTGCCGCCACCTAATGGTGAAATAATGTTCTTCTGTTGCTGTTCACGGTCAGGGACTATTTTTTCCAGCGGAAGGAAGGCTTATAGTGATTTTACCTCATAAAAGTTGCATTGATACATATTTTTTGGCTTTAATATTTGTGTTGTGTGGTAATACAGTACTCCGCTTCGCGTCGTGCCTAACAACGCCCTTCAGCCGTGACTTATTCACGACACAGCACTAGCCTCTCGTACCTTATTGCTAACTTATTGTGCCTCTCTGTGTCCCCCCAGCTTCCTGGTACCAGGGTCCGTTCACCAGATCCCTCCAGAGGGCAGAGGCTCTGTTTCGCACCCGATTAAACCCCAGCCTGAAGTGGCTCATGGGGCAGAAGAGCAGAGACGGCAGCTGGGACTCGGAGAGCGAGAGCTGTTCCTCCAGGAGTGTCCAGCGTTTGGGTCAGGCGTTACAGAGCCTCGGCTCTCAGTGCCTCACGCTCCACGACCCGGCGTCAGGAGCCCGTCCCTTCGGCTGCATCACAAACCTCTCAGTCTCCTCGTCCCCTGAGGAGTTTCTCCATCACCCTCAGGCTTCAGCCTTCACCCAGCATTACTGCCAGCTTCAGCACCTGATGGAGCAGAGAGCCCAGCTGCTGTTCCTCAGCGAATACGCCCAGAGAACACACCTCGCCTCTTGTTTTGTAACTCAACTAGGGTCGGTTTTAGAGCGGACTCGTCTCCTGTTAGCCGACAGAGAGCAACCGAACTCCACATGGAGCCTCAGCCTTAAAGCTTTATGTCTGGAAATACAGGTTCACGTAAACCATTGGGACCTCCTCAGGACTAAAGCTCGAACTGATCACAGTCTCCGGCGTGTGCTTTTCACCCGAGTCGAAACGCTCGCATCAATGCGGCGAACGCTAAATCTGTTAGGCTCACAGGCGGTGTGTTTAATGGAGCAGTGCATTCACACGGCTCTCCGCACCCTAGCCGAAGCGCAGCCGGATCGCGTGCCTCGAGACGCTCTAGTGGACCTGCTGTGTGCCGTCGAGCTCTTCAACCAGATCCTTCAGGACAAGAGGAGCTCAGGGCTCGACTTCGGCTCAGACTGGCTTCGAAACGTCAGACCGTTCCCCGTCGAGCGGCTAATGATGGTTCTGGCCCGGAGTCAAGCGAAGAAAGCCGCCGAGCAACTTTACACATGGTCTTCCCAGCAGAGTAACCTCCTACATATCGCAAACAACCCTCGAGTTGTATCCTCACCCGCGATAAACACACACGTCGAAGCTGCTGTTGACGAGGCGTCCCGAAAACCCGTTCACAGCCTCTGGTCCTCGAATCTTCCCTTCGCTTCCTTCATCTCTCGAGACCGGGAGTGTCTGGATACTCTCTTTCAAGTCCTAGTGACCTCCACCAATCTCTTAGCTCCGCATATTCCCAGGAAACCTGCGTTGGATCTGGAGGACTCTATGGTGATCTGTCGACGGGCCAGTGAAGGAGAGGAGAGGCATCTGAACCGGCCCAGAATGCCCTGCAGGACGGTCAGTGTGGATCTGGGGCAGATGAAGCTCTTCTCTCACTATAAGGAGCTGCTGTGGAGGGAGTTCGGGGAGGCAGTCGCACGACACTTTCGTTATCAGTCGTGCAACAGCGCTCTGGGAAGCCTCAACCTGTGGAACGATGAGGCGCTGGTGCTTTTGGCCTCGTGGCTCAGGCATTCGTGTGTGGAAGGTACTGATCGGGTTGAGTGTGTGTCAGTCAAATGTGTGTAATGTGTTTTGAGAAGATATGAAATGCTAATGGTTGAATCTTGTGCAAAGATATTGGCTGGGTCATATTTCACATCAAAATCGGTTACACTTTATTTGGTAACACTTTTTTACAGTGTCCTTGTTACATGTACTTACCGTAGTAAGTAAATTGTGCATAATTACATGCAATTAACCCTCAACCAAATCCGAATCCTACCCTAACCCTATAGTAAGTACATGTAATTAATTAATATCACTCAGTACTTATATAATTACACTGTAACAATGACACCTTAAAATAAAATGTTACCAAATAAAGTGTAACCCTTTATTTTAAGGTGTCTGTGTTACAGTCTAATTAAACATTTAACTACTGTATATAATATATATAATTTTTTAGATTTTTTTACTAGTGTGTGCAGGACACTCTAGTTCATTTCTGTAAGGGAGGAGAGCAAAATAAAGTAAACTGTGATGTATTATACCCAATAATTCTTCATACAGTGACTACCAGTAAAATGAAAAAAAAAAATGGACCAAAAATGATTCAGACACTTTGAGCTGATCATGTTTTGCTGAAGTGTGTTTTCTTTAATAACTAATGCTCTTTTTACACACAGACTGAACACAATGAAGCATTGCTTGGTGATTGGTTGAGCTAAACTGGTATTATCTAATTGTGTAGTTAAATTTAACAGCTGACAGATATTCAACATAATTCATGTGTGAGACAGTCTAACAGAAGGACGGACAAAACCAGTCAAATATCAGCTGATCTGAGAACTCTGAGTTCTGCTCATATTTCATCACCACTTTCTAAACTATAGCGAATAAACTGTGATAATGTGAGAAATGTTGAAGGAGTCTGAATAAATGTTGGTTTGACTGTATATATAATTACTTGATGTATATCTCAATTTATTTGCCTTAAATGAATGACATTTGGGAAAATTTGCTTAATGTTCCTAAAAATTATGTCTAATGAAAAATCTACATTCTCATTGACTTAATCTTCTTTACGCAAAATATTATTTGTTTCATTTTGGTGTGAAATATGGACATAATTTGACAGTTTTTATGTGATTCTCTCAAAATTCAAATAATATTCAAATACATTTAATTTCATGTAGTTTTCGCAGGGATGCACTGATTTAGAAGTTTTTTGCTGTTTGTTTTGTTATGGCCAATAACAGATTACTTTATTGTGTTGTTTCAAATAACAGCTGTGTTCACAATTAATCTAGAACTGAACATGCTTCAAGTGAAATTGGCCATTAAAATATTTTAACATCCAGCAGAAAATATGCACAACTGTTTCTGAGACCTGCCATAGAAAGTATTAACTGATACTAATATAGTGACTGATACTGTATATTGTGCTCAAGTACTCCTTTTCTGCATTGAGCGTTTTGACTTTTTGGTTTTTCTGAAATCAAAGTTGTTTTCAAGGTTTATTTTACATCTTTTTCATTCCTTTCCTTTTGTGTCTTTCTAGACCTTGTTCCAGAAGAATGTAAAGAAAGTTTGAGCAATTTCTGCTCTCATGTTTTGTCGACTGCCGCCTTCACACGGTGGGATGAGAGTGAGTAGTGTTTCTCATCACATTATGACCCCTCAGATGAGTCTTCAGAGGTGAGAGTGGTGTTGTTGTGTGGTTGTGTTGCAGTGATGTGTTTATCGCTGGGCTCGGGACTGAAAGAGAAGTGTGTTCCTGCAGTAACGCATGAGAGATGTGCGGTGAGAACGGCCACTATGGATCTGATCCTCCAGCTCTTCCCTCCTCTACACACCGTCCTGAAGCTCCTGCCCGGTAACCCCACACACACACACACACACACACACACACACACACACACACACACACACACACACACACACACACACACACACACACACACACACTCCTGTCATCTTCAGTCTGATCAATGTCTAGACTAGGGTTGTCATGATGTTACACTACCGTTCATTGAAGGTCTCTTCTGCTCACCAATGCTGCATTTATTTGATCAAAAGTACAGTAAAAATTGTGAAATATTATTACAATGTATTACATTATTATCAGTGTTGAAAACAGTTGTTGCTGCTTCATATTTTTGAGGAAACTGATATATTTATTTTTCAGAATTCTTTGATGAATAGAAAGTTTTAAGGAACAGCATTTATTTGAAACCTTTTGAACATTATAAATGTCTTTACTGTCACTTTTAATCAATTTAATGCAACTTTGCTCAATTAAAATATTAATTTCTTAAATAAATCTTAAATATGAATATAAATAAATCCAAACTTTTGAATGGTAGTGTACATCATAATTTCACATCAAAAACTAAAATGGTATATAACTAAATAAAATAAATATGATCAAATTACATTAAAGTTAGTGCTGGGCAATGATTAATTGCATCCAAAATAAATTTTGTGTTTACATAATATATGTGTGTGTACCGTGTATAATTATTTTTTATATAAATACACACACATGCATGTATATATTGAAGACATTTTGCATAATGTATATAGATTTATACATAATTTATATTACATACAAATATAAATATTTTATATTTAAATAACACATTTTTCTTAAATATATACATGCATTGTATATAAATGCATGTATTTATATATACAAAATAATTACACATAGTACTCACACATATTATGTAAACACGATTAACGTTGCCCAGCACTAATTAAAACATAGTTTTGATTAATTTTTCTATTAAACATTACTTAGTTTTTCCAGATAATTATTTAACTATCGTTAGTAAAATAAATACCAAAGAAACAAATTACAAGCAATAATACAAATAAAATAAATAGCAAAAAAAATTGTGTATTGTAAAAATAATTTCATATATTTTTATATATTATGATTTTAATATTGCTTCTGTATCGAAGTACCAGTATTGTTTCTGTCCCTAGTCTGGCCAGTGTTGAAGGTGCATGAGATCCCCTGAGCTCATCCCGTTGGCACTGTGATGTGTTTCCAGGTGAGCGTGGATCCAGGAGTCTTCAGGAGACTCATCTGGGGCTGTTGTGTCGGTCAGTCGTCACTGTCCAGGCCTCGACTGTCTGGGTCATGAGTAAAGCCTACCAGTTTCTGGCCTCCTGGTCCCTTGATAAGTTCCTGCTGGTCACACAAGGAGATCTCAAGGTAAATAAAACACTCACCTCCATGCATTTATATCCATCTTTTTCTGATAAAGGATATATATTTTAATCTAACATACAGTACCAGTCAAAAGTTTGGAAACAGTACTATTTTTAATGTTTTTGAAAGAAGTCTCTTATGCTCATCAAGCCTGCAGTTAAAAAAACAAAAAACTAAAAAAAAAACAGTAATATTATGAAATATTATTACAATTTAAAATAATGGTTCTCTTTTTTAATATACTTTAAAATGTAATTTATTTTTGTGATGCAAAGCTGAATTTTCATCAGCAAGTACTCCAGTCTTTGGTGTCTTATGATCCTTCAGAAATCATTCTAATATGATGATTTGATACTCAGTTATTATCAATGATGGAAACAGTTGTGCTGTTTAATATATTTTTTTGGAATACTTTTTTCAGGATTCATTGATGAGTAAAACGTTAACAGCATTTATTCATAAAAACAGCATTTATTCAAAATAAAAACATTTCTAACAATATAAATCGTTACCATCACCTTTTATCAATTTAACGCATCCTTGTTGAATTAAAGTACTAATTTCTTAAAAAAAAAATAGTTATTGTTCCCAGACTTTTGAACGGTAGTGTATATTGTTACAAAAGATTTATATTCTAAATAAATACAGTTCTTTTTAACTTTTTATTCATCAAATAATCCTGAAAAAAGTATCTCAGGTTATAAAAAAAATATTAAGCAGCACAACTGTTTCCAACATTGATCATAAATCATCATATTAGAATGATTTCTGAAGGATCATAAGACACCAAAGACTGGAGTACTTGCTGATGAAAATTCAGCTTTGCATCACAAAAATAAATTACATTTTAAAGTATTTTAAAAAAGAGAACCATTATTTTAAATTGTAATAATATTTCATAATATTACTGTTTTTTTTGTTGTTGTTGTTGTTTTTTAACTGCAGGCTTGATGAGCATAAGAGACTTCTTTCAAAAACATTAAAAATAGTAACGTTTCCAAACTTTTGACTGGTACTGTAGGTGTGTGAATTAAATACACAGATTATTATTAAAGCTATTGAAGTTATTCAGTCTAGAGTTATGAGTGATTTTCTCTGTCTTTAGTTGTTTGATTAACATTAATGACAGACGGCAGCAGGTTTATTAGGCTGCTGTCACTTTAAGAGCGAATGCACTGATCTAATATACTGACATGCATCCAAACTGTTTCTATTCACTTAAAGGGATAGTTCACCCAAAAATTTCTGTCACTAATTAATCGCCCTCATGTCGTTCCAAACCCGTAAGACCTTTGTTCGTCTTCAAACCACAGATTAAGATATTTTTGATGAAATGTGAGAGGTTTCTGAACCCACATAAGCAGCGAAGTCATTGCAACTTTCAAGGCCCAGAAAGGTAGTAAAGACATTGTTAAAATAGTCCATGTGTCTTTCAGCTGAGTATTAAATATACCACTGTATAGTTTGCTGAATTGCGGGAAGGGCTGTATTACCGTAATGGTTTGCATTATTTAGTAATTTATTGTGTTGCTTCCCAATTGATGTTTTTTCTTTTTTCGTGTAATGTTTGCTGCTTTTATTCATTTGTTGATTGTATTTGATTTGTAGGATTTTGGGTACCAAAATTGCTGTAATAAAAACCTAAAAAAAGTAAAAATAAATAAATAGTCCATGTGACTACAGTGGTTTAAATGTAAATGTGGTAAAAAAAAACCTCCCAAAATAACGACTTTTTTCAACAATTTCTTCAGAAGAGAAGAGAAGAAATTGTTGAATAAAGTCGTTATTTATGTTTTTTTGCACACAAAATGTATTCTTGTCGCTTCATAACATTAAGGTTGAACCACTGTAGTCACATGGACTATTTTAACAATGTCTTTACTAACTTTCTGGGCCTTGAAATTTGCAATGACTTCTGACTTTCTGAGAGGTTCAGAAACCTCTCGCATTTCATCAAAAATATCTTAATTCGTGTTCAGAAGATGAACGAAGGTCTTGCGGGGTTGGAACGACATGAGGGTGAGTAATTACTGACAGAAACTTCATTTTTGGGTGAACTAATCCTATAAGATATTATTGACTGTGTTTAAGTAAACCTTGTGTGTATTTGACAGTTATAGCAATAAGAAGACGTGATGAAGTGTGTGCACGCTTTCAGTGTCCGCGCTCAGAAAGCTTAAGTCAGAATAGCATGTGAATAAAAAGTTCTGGCAAAACTGGCAAGACTTTAAATGCGTGCAAATAAAAACATTTCCTGATGGAGAAGAGCTGCAGTCAAGTGAGCCTAGCTACCGATCATTTAAGTTTCTTTACTCGTCGTTACTCTGATCATTTAGTTTCTTTACTTTTAATGAAGATGATTGTGTGTTAAGCATCTGCGTCTAGCCCTATTCGGACGGGACTAGTTTAACATGTTAAATGTGGGGCAAAGTCATTATTACCAGCGCTTCTATGTGATTTTAGTGCCGTCTGAATGTGCATCTCTGTAATCATGATGTACAATGTCAGTAAAGATTCTGGCGACTTTTCCCGTGCGAATAGACCCGCTGTAAATATGTACGTAAATATTTTGTCATTTCCTGTTTAAAAGTAGTTTTCCGTGGTTTTTCAAGTATGGAGACGCTTGAAAAAGCATTCAGTTTACATGTGGTTTCAACAACCAGATGCATTTACACTTGTCCAGTTTCGTCTGCAATGTGGCCCAGACCTCCTCCTGAAGTGGTTTGAGTGATCGGATTCAAATCCGTCCCGAATGCGTTTCGGAGGGCATTTACACCTGGTCTTTTCTCGATCTGATAGCTATCCCATCACAGAAACCCATGAAGTGGCCAGGTGTAAACAGCCCCTAAATGTGCTATGAATGTGAATGTACAGTGTGTTTGGTCACAATTCTACAATCCCTCTTCAAAGGCAGATCGTGGAGACATTTTCATCGTGCACAATCTATATCATCATCTCACACACCCCTAATGTAGCATGTGTTTGTGTCTGTGGTCAGGATCTGAAGGACTCGGTGGAGAGCCTGGTCCAGCTCGCTGGAGCCGTCGGCAGAGACTCAGATCAGCGTCTGATAGTTCAGCACACAGCCTCGCTCTCTCAGGCTCTCACACATCTACAGGTGAGGAAGTACAGCATCGTTACACACTTCCTGCATAAAGGCCCGTGCACACCGGGGCGATTATCGTGTGCGCTTTTCGCCAACATTTAACGCCTCGTGACTAAACAAAGGGCGCCAATGTGAGTACGCACACCGACGCACAAAACGCCAGGTGTAAAAGCATAATTTTTTTAAAAACTCCTTGGGTTCGTTTTCTTTGTTTAACGCGCAGTGTTAAAAACTGGTCGACCAATGAGATTAGCGCTTTTGTTCACGTGCCTGGAGCTGCTGAAGTTCTTGGTTTCTGGAAGTTCCTGAAGTTTTTAGTTCTTGGCATAGACATAATAAATATTATGTCTATGGTACTTGGTGGAGCTCAAGCACAAAGCGATCTTGCAGAGCACACATTGATAAAAGACGACGACGAAGAGGAAGATGCAACGAGGCGAGATGAATGTAGAGCTGCTGGTGTCTTTGGTGTCTGAACACAAAGAACTTCATGACAAACGCCACAGCGACTACAGAAACCTCGAGAAGAGGGAGTTGTAATGGAGAGGAGTCGCAGATCAAATAGGATTCAGAGAGTGAAGCATCACTCGGCGCATCACCAGTGAAAATCGCTTGGGTGTGAACACAAAGACGTGCCGAAAAACATCTCGAAAAATGACAATTCTCACATATTTCCAAACTTGTATGACTTTCTTTCCTCTTTGGAACATAAAAGAAGATTTTTTTTTTTGTCCATACAATGAAAGTCATTGGTTAATCAAATTTAGTTACCGTCATTTCTCAAAATATCTTTATATCTATGTTGGAAAGATGTGAGAAAGTGATGATAGAAATGTAATTTTTGTATGAACGATCCATTGGTATCATGAGAAATTGAAACATGTAGGCCTGGTTTCACAGACAAGGCTTAGATTAAGTCAGGATTAGGCCTTAGTTCAATTAGGACATTTAGGAAGCTTTTATAAACACAATGTCTTAGAGAAAAACATCACTGGTGTGTATCTTGAGACAGAACGATGACATTTAAGATATATCAGAGCAAGTTGATTCCAGTTAAAACAGCTCGAACATACATTTTAGTCTGGGATTATTTTAAGGCTTGTCCATGAAATTGGGGGTAAAATTGCACTACCATTCAAAAGTTTGAAGTCAGTAAGATGTTGTTTTTTTTCAGCAAGGATTCATTAATTTGATCGAAAGAGACAGTAAAGAAATTTACATTTGCACAAAAAAAATCTATTTTAAATTAATGCTGTTAAACTTTCTATTCATCAGAGAATCCTGAAAAATTTTTTTCACAGTTTCCACAAAAATATGAAGCAGCACAACTGTTTTCAACATTGATAATAATCATAAATGTTTCTTGATCATCAAATCATCATATTAGAGTGATTTCTGAAGGATCATGTGACACTGAAGACTGGAGTAATGATGCTGAAAATTCAGCTTCGATCACAGGAATAAATTACACTTTACTAGATATTCACATAGAGAACAGTGGTTTTAAATTGTAATAATATTTCGCTGTTTATACAGTATTTTTGATCAAATAAATGTAGCCTTGGTGAGCAGAAGATTTTAATTTTAATCAAATCTTACCAACCCCACACTTTTGAGTCATACCGGTCAAAAATATTAGAAATTAACATTTGTAAGGTAACAACAGGGAAACAATAAAATGATAAACACATTTTAACATAAATCTGTGCTTTCTGACTCAGTTCGTCTCGTATTGCAGGATTTCTCTGATCTCGTCCTGAGGACCTTTTCTATGGACTGTAAGAAAATGTCTGTGGAGATCTTCGAGCAAACCATGCCGTCAGCAAAACACTGGAGGATCAGTCACAGAACGGGTACAGACGCATGAGTGAACAGGGGCTTTCGCACCGGATGGTTCTAGGAACTTAGTTACAGGAACGAGCCTCTAGGATGGTTCCCCGAGAACTAGTGGTTCCCATAGGAACGTTTTCCTGGTTGCGTTCGCACCGCCAGTAGGAGCTCTGAAGTGACGTAAGACACGCTTGTCGTTCTGACTTTTATTTTGACGGCGCTGAGAACGCCAGAGTCTGAGCTCACGGTAAATATATAGGCTCTGAAATAATCTGTGTGTTCACAGCCTTTTGAAAATGGCGGGTGCCGGTGTTTCAGTGGTAAGTACGAGTAAATTATTTACTCCAAAAGAGTTCCTAGAACTAACATCGTTCCCAGATCCTGCGGTGCGAACACGCCGACATCCGGGAACTTCTGCCAACAGTTCTAGGAACTATGAAGAGGTTCCTCCGGTGCGAAAGCCCCTCATGCCAGTCCTCAGTGTATTGTGTCTGTGCTCGTGAAGCTTTAAATCCTCCTGTGTGTGGATGTCTTCAGAGTTTCCCAGCAGGCCGAGTGAGTACGCAGCGTGTGCGGCTCAGAGCGTGATCGGCCAGGTGATGGAGAGCATTCAGACCCTCCCCGATGAAGCTCGTGTTCCTGCTCTCGCCGAGGCCATGACCGCCTTCATGGAGGCCTGGATGGAGCACATACTCAAGCAGAAGATCAAGTTCAGGTGGGTGGACACACTGCCAAAAAAAGATACACTTTATTTTGATGGTCCAACTGCAAGTAACTACAGGTCAACTCACTCTCAATAGAGTATTAGTAGACTGAGAGGTTAGGGTTGGAGTAAGTCGACATGTACACTGCGGTTCAGACCTTTGGGGTCGGTAAGATTTATAATGTTTTTAAAAGAAGTCTCTTCTGCTCACCAAGGCTTCATTTATTTAATTAAAAATACAGAAAAAACAGTAATAGTGTGAAATATTATTATAATGTAAATCAGCTGCTTTCTATGTGAATATATATGTAACGGAGGCCAGCTAGTAGTTGCTGTGCGAGTAAACCTCACTCCTCTGATCTCAATAGGCGCTCTAGCGACAGATGCTAGAGGCTGCAGTCTTTAGCCTCCTTGTTAGAGCGCCTGACTCTCATGCCGGAGACCCGGGTTCGAGACCCGCATGGAGCGGGGTGTGAAGGACCCGGTGAGAGGGGTTACATATAGTAAAGTGTAATTTATTCCTGTGATCAAAGCTGAATGTTCAGCATCATTACTCCAGTCTTCAGTGTCACATGATCCTTCAGAAATCACTCTAATATGATTATTTGATGCTCAAGAAACATTTATGATTATTATCAGTGTTGAAAACAGTTGTGTTCAAATTAATTTTTTTTTTTTTACATTTACATTTTTTTCAGGATTCTTTGATGAATAGAAAGTTCAAAAGAACAGCATTTATCTGAAATATAATCTTTTGTAACATTATAAATGTCTTTACTGTCACTTTTGATCAATTTAATTTATCTTTGATTAATAAAAAGTATTTATTTCTTTTATTTATTTCCTGCCAAAATAAAATAAAAACTCTTACTGACCCCAAACTTTTGAATGGTAGTGTTTAATGTTACAAAAGCTTTATATTTTAGATAAATGCTGTTCTTTTTAACTTTCTATTCATCAAAGAATCCTGAAATAAAAATGTAGTAATTGTTTTCATCATTAATAATAATGAGAAATGTTTCTTGATAGTAAAATCATCATATTAGAGTAATTTCTGAAGGATCATGTGACACTGAAGACTGGAGTAATGATGCTGAAAATTCAGCTTTGATCACAGGAATTTTAAGATTTTAATAAAATAAATGCAGATCCAAAAGCTTTGACTGTCAGTGTGTGTATGTGTATGTGTGTGTGTGGTGGAGTAATGGACTGGACGCTAGCTCTTCACTGTGTGTTTACGTGATCTGATCCTTCGCACAGCATTCAGGGAGCTCTGCAGCTGAAGCAGGACTTCGACTCGATCCGAGACCTCGTTCGCTCAGAGGAGTACCGTCTCTCGGAGGAGCTGCTCCAGAAGCTGCGTCCCTGCGTGTGTTTCATCAGGTGGATAATGCGATCGTGTGCCTGCTTCAGCAACCCGTGGCCAAACCCTACCTGCCCTCCCGCAGCTGGGAGCCCTTCAGACACTGCTGTGAGTTCACTCACACAATCATCATTCAACACAGAATTAAACGGGTGGTTGATTATGATTTCACTTTTCTAACTTTAGTTAGTGTGTAATGTTGCTATTTGAGCATACACAACATCTGCAAAGTTACAACTCTCAAAGTTCAAAGCAAAGGGAGATATTTGCTTTTATACAGAAATTGCTTTTTAAGGACTACAACAAACGGCTGGTAGAGACCTCCAGGGTTAGTGACATCACCAACCCTAAAATTTACATAAACCCCGCCCCCTGAACACGATTTATACGATTATCAAGACAGAATATGCTAATCAATGACTAGAAGACAGTTAACTCCACATCGGCAACATAAATTCATCAACTAACCATTCAGAAATGTCCTGTTGCTTCAACATGTTGTCTCTTCTTCACTTCTTCTCCATCATTGTCCGACTATGGTTGGAACATAAAAGGCTAAACGTTTTTGAAATTTTCAGTGTGTGTCTGTGTGAGGTAATCAGAGCTGCTAACACACACACACACACACACGCACACACACACAAGCTCTTGAAGCTCCGCCATCTGTGCCGGGAGCAGCAGCTCTTTTGCATTTAAAGGGACAGACACAAAACGGTGTGTTTTTGCTCATCCTCAAAAAGTGACAACTTTAACATGCTAGATAAAAATATTTGTGGGGTATTTTGAGCTGAAACTTCACACACACACTCTGGGGACATCAGAGACTTATTTTACGTCTTCTAAAAAGGGCATTATACCACCCCTTTAACATTCATCATTCACTCACCCTCCTGTCATTCCTAACCATGTGAGTTTGGTTCATCTTTCATCTTTGAAACCAAATCAATCTATTTTTAATGAAACTTGTGCAGTCTCTCCTTTGAAAGTCCAGGGGTCTCATTTATAAAACTGTGCGGAGGATCCTTACTAAAAGTGTAAGTGTGCCGAAAGACAAAAAGGGGTATGCCAAAAAATATTCAGACTTATAAACCCGTGCGAACGCCAGAACCTGCGCGATCCTAGCCTTTATAATCCCAGTCAGTGGAAGATTGCGGCACGTGCGTCTCCTCCCCGAAATAACCATATATTGAGCTTAAAATGCCTCGTTTTACTATGGTTATCCTCATTTGCATATCATTTGCATATGCATATTCATCCACGTGATACCACGTTTAACGGTACAAGACATTAGAAAAATAAGAGATATGGATGTGCATCACATTACATTGATAAAAATAATTTAGTATTCTATCCTTGCCTTGTTTTTGAATAAATAAATCAAATAGTATAAAATACATTTCAAAGAAGGTTTCTCTCAATCTTTTCCAATGGCCAAATAGTATTTTTTAATGGAAACAGATCGGTCTTATTGTGCATTATTGATCATTATTTGCACAAAAATATTTTCTCAGACCATTAATTCTGCTATTATCATGCACTAAGCAAACATTAAAGCACAGCATGCCACAGAAAAGGAGTGTTCAAAAGCACTACAAATATTTATTTATTAGATTGTTTTATATTAGAAATATATTATGGTTTAAAGTAATTACTGACAGAATTGTCATTTCTGGGTGAACTAACCCTTTAACCCTGTGTGCCGTGTCCCCCAGGCCCGAGCAGCGCTCAGGTGATGGATCAAGCGGCGGGCGGTCTCCATAATCTGGAGAGCATGGATGTGCAGGCGGCGTGGCACCAGGCCCTGACCCGAGCCGAGAGCTCGCTGACCCCAGACCTGCTGACCCCCCCGCCTGAGTCCTGCGAGCCCTACCTGGCCTCGGCGCAGCAGGAGTGGCTGGACCTGCGGATACACACCGGCTCCCGCTGGAGGCTCCCGGGCCTGCAGTGCTTCACCAGATCTGAGCCCTAGACAGAGACACTGAGAGCGTGAGGGGGTCCTGCACTGAGAGCGTGAGGGGGTCCTGCACTGAGAGCGTGAGGGGGTCCTGGACTGAGAGCGTGAGGGGGTCCTGGACTGAGAGCGTGAGGGGGTCCTGGACTGAGAGCGTGAGGGGGTCCTGCACTGAGAGCGTGAGGGGGTCCTGGACTGAGAGCGTGAGGGGGTCCTGGACTGAGAGCGTGAGGGGGTCCTGGACTGAGAGCGTGAGGGGGTCCTGGACTGAGGGCGTGAGGGGGTCCTGGACTGAGAGCGTGAGGGGGTCCTGGACTGAGAGCGTGAGGGGGTCCTGCACTGAGAGCGTGAGGGGGTCCTGGACTAAGAGCGTGAGGGGGTCCTGGACTGAGGGCGTGAGGGGGTCCTGGACTGAGAGCGTGAGGGTGTCCTGGACTGAGAGCGTGAGGGTGTCCTGGACTGAGGGCGTGAGGGGGTCCTGGACTGAGAGCGTGAGGGGGTCCTGCACTGAGAGCGTGAGGGGGTCCTGGACTGAGAGCGTGAGGGGGTCCTGGACTAAGAGCGTGAGGGGGTCCTGGACTGAGGGCGTGAGGGGGTCCTGGACTGAGAGCGTGAGGGGGTCCTGGACTGAGGGCGTGAGGGGGTCCTGGACTGAGAGCGTGAGGGGGTCCTGGACTGAGGGCGTGAGGGGGTCCTGGACTGAGAGCGTGAGGGGGTCCTGGACTGAGAGCGTGAGGGGGTCCTGGACTGAGAGCGTGAGGGGGTCCTGGACTGAGGGCGTGAGGGGGTCCTGGACTGAGGGCGTGAGGGGGTCCTGGACTGAGAGCGTGAGGGGGTCCTGGACTGAGAGCGTGAGGGGGTCCTGGACTGACAGCGTGAGGGGGTCCTGGACTGAGTTCACCCGTGGAGTGCTCGTCTTTACTGTGGAAAACTTAGAGAAACAATGTTACTGTTCATGCCTTTCTGAATAAAACATATTTCACATATATTCACTTTTATTTTATTTTATATTTTGACCATTGCCAAAGTACCGAAATACTGAATAATTTTAATTGTAATATTTGATTAAGATTTTACTGATTTTTATTTTTTACACATTATTAGGGGTGTAACGATACCCTCATGTCATGATTCGATGCATATCACGATACTGAACTCACAATACCATATTATTGCGATACTCCAAGATATGATAGAAGATTAACAAAAAATGCACTGTTGATTAAAAAGCTAATTTTGTGTGTTTAAATGAATAGTCTTGGACTTGTTGCTGGAAACCCAAAGCACAGGACAATAGAGACACCAGAATAACAATATTCATGACTCTGAAGCTGAAAATACAGAATTATTTTAGACGAATATGCTTGAACTCTGTCACTGACTAGATATATTTAAAATAATGTTGGCCACTTTTACTGGTAACATCAGACATCTGGCATTATCAGGACACACAAATATTCCCCCAGCACATTATTATACATTATATGCAACATTATATATGACAAGATAAAGTATTGACACATTTTAGTAATCTTCTTGCCAGTGAAATCCTCATATGTTCATGTTATCCTATAACTCGAGCTCTGAAACATATGAATGCACTGAGGCAGCAGCTGTTTATATATTCATGTATAATCAGAGGTGGAAAGAGTACTGAAAATATGTACTCAAGTACAAGTACCGTTACATTGCTGAAATAATACTCAATTACAAGTAAAAGTACTGGTGTCAAAAAAGTACTTAAGAAAAAGTACAAATTACTCTTCTCAAAAACTACTCAGAGTACTAGTTACTAGTTACTTTTTAGCCGGTGATAGTTAATGTATTACCAATAAATATTCAATCAAATCATAGATTTATGTAGAAAATAGCTACTTTTAACACGTCTTTACCTTATTGTCGAAGGACATTAATTAGTGGTCACGATACTGGAATTTCTAACTTCAATATGACACCTTGAAATATGTCAGTATTCAGTAGGCCTAGCGTATAATTTTTAATACCATCGGGAAAACTACCACATACTAAATATTTTAATATCTACATTTTTGTCCATCCATTTTGTCAAGGCAATCGTTATTTTCAAGCATAGAAAAGCACAACACTCGTCATTGTAACAGTAATCTATTTGAATTGAAAAATTTAATTCAAGTCTTCCGAAGAGACACGTCCACTTTATACGGTGAGATTTTAATTTAGGCTTTTGTTTACATATTTAAACATTGATCAATAACCATTACAATAATCTAACTTGAATATTTACTCACTCAGTGTATTTGTCTTTACAATAGGGTAACGTTAACTGTTGCAATAGCTCACACACAGCACAAGGAAGCTTGATTTCAAGCTGAATTTAATTTGCAAAAAAGACTAGATTTTTAATAACTTTTGACAACGTTTAATTCAAGAGCATGGAGAGATTGGAGCTGGACGTCATTTGAGTCTGCAGTGAGAACCACTTGGAGAGATTTGTGAATCGCGATTGCACATGATATGACACAGTCCGAGAGCGCACACTCAATATCCGATTCCAGTTCATTCGTATATTTGAGAGCTCGCGTCCAGTTTTCTGCGATTACATGAATGTGCCCTCGCGTTATAATATTGCACTCGTGACATTTGCCATTAAAATATGACACAGAAACTTGCAGGTATAAATAAAATTATGCGTAATAGACCTACCTGCAATCCCGCGCTGAGAGGAGGCGGGTGTGTCAAACTCGCTGTCTTTGAGATGAGAGAATGAGAACGCGCTGCCGGTATCGTATCGGTGTATAGGCCAAAATGAGTAGCCTATTGACAGATATTTCAGTACTGACATGTATCCAAATATATATATTTTGACAATACTACTATGTAGATTGTTGTTTCTCCAAACTTTCAGTCCAGCCATTAATCACTCTGAGCTCCTCGCCTCCTTCACTTATGACCAGCTCTCCAAAACCACTGCGGCGGCTTTAATTCAGTCCAAATATCAGGGGTTTTATTGGTCCGTTTACGATTGAATATTTTTATTGGCCAATTCAAATTGTACTCAGTAACGAAATGTGATTTTACAAGTAGCGAAGTAGATTACTTAGTTTAATATGTACTTGAGTACAAGTAAAATTACAGATTTAAAAATATACTCAAAAAAGTACAAGTACCCAAAAAAACTACTTAATTACAGTAACGTGAGTAGTTGTAATTCGTTACTTCCACCTCTGTGTATAATGATTGAAGGAATAACAAGATAAACTAGATACTTTCAAACCGTTATTTAAAACCGTTTTAAAATGTTTGAAAATTGTTTTTTTTTTAACTTTATATATATATATACTTAATACTATTTATTACATGGCTTGGTTGAATTCTAATGTAGGAACGAGTATTGCGCAAGTAGCTTGCGCTATGGGAAAACTCCTTTTCTCGAGAATATTGAAGCCAAACGCAGTGCAGCTGCACAGCATACACAGATGAACGGCAAGAGCGCTCATTGGCTGTGCTGTGGGAACCTATGGCGGCACTTCGCGTCAGAGCCCGCCAGAATGGGCATGGCCTATGGCTATAATTGAGCCCATTGTCTGCCTGGGACTTCAGGTTAAATCAACTGAAGCAATCCCTTGATCAAAGCACAAGCACGGCGAGTTACGCAATAGAGAGCCTAAGTCCCGCCCCTCCGCTTCCGGCTCATGGGACCTTATTTCGGAAAAAATATGTATGGAAGTCAATGGCAAGAGATAACTTATCTTTTTATTCCGTCTGAACTGTGCCCTGAACTACACATATGATGTTTGTCAATTTAAAAGGTAAATCGCAGTTTGTCATAAAACAGAAGAGTAACGTTTAGTTTTATGTGAAAATCGCTCAATGAACTACATCTCTCGTCTCGCACTATGTACGTCTCAAGATCTGTTGCTCGTATGTGTGTATTCTGGCTCAAAACACTCGGGCATGACGGCGTAGCGTTACGATTATAATGTAAGACTATTGAAAAAATGACAGACGTTAGCTTCAGTAAAGTTAGCTTCATTCATTGAGAGAAAAGGTATGACGTCGCATGTGCGCCTTCGGGGTTTGTAGTCTTTGTAATTACGTATTTTCACAGTCTTATACCTCAGCAGGTTTACATCAAGCTGCGACTTTCTTGACTTTAAAATGTATCTTTTAAATTGACAAACATCATATGTGTAAATCAGGGCACAATTCAAACGAGATCAAAAGATTTGTTGTCTCTCGCCATTGACTACCATACAATATTTTTCCGAAATAAGGTCCCATGGTGGTCGACCGGAAGGGGAGGGACTTAGGCTCTCTATACAGGGAACCGAGGTTACGTTAGTAACCGAGACGTTCCCTTTCGAGAGGTCTCTCCTATTGCATAAGTAGCTTACGCTAGGGGAACCCCCTTCAAAACACCGTGCGTGCTTAACTTCGCTCTAATATTAGCCCGAGGCAAGATGCCTGAGGCTGTAAAGAGTAAAGTATTGTTAACCCCTAACAGTAATGGAACCCAATAAGCCGGTCAGTGACGGGCTTCATAAGGGAAAAAACAAGGAGTGGGACCCAGGCATTCTAGATGGCTGAGGAGCCAGGATCTGTGAGTTATCAACTGTGCCTCTGATTGAGTTATAACCAGCCAATCGTCGAGGTAGTTTAGTACTCGCACTCCCCACTGTCTCAGAGGGGTAAGTGCCGCATCCATACACTTCGTAATGTACGAGGTGCCAGCGATAGGCCAAACGGTAGTACTGTGTGCTGGTAAGCCTGCCCCTCAAGGCGAATCTCAGAAATTGCCTGTGATGAGGCGAAATTTGGATATAAAAAAAAAGCATCTTTCAGATCCACTGAAAAAAAACAATCCCCCGGGTGAATTTGCACGAGGATTTGTTTGGTTGTCAGCATTCTGAACGGGCACTTCATCAGCGCTTTTGTAACCCGGGTGATCCAGGCTACCAGTAAAAGAGTTGAAAGTTATGTAAAAAGATGGGAAAATTAAGGAAAAGAGAATAAGAGAGAAAAACGAGTGCTTTAGAAGAGAAAGTGTTTCGTCCAATCATTGATCGTGCTGCATTGATTGACACTCCAACGAGCAAATGGTAGCAGTGCACTGAGACTGCGCCGGCGACACTGCCGCTGTCGGAGACATTAGCCGCGTTTCCACTGTCGGGCCAGGGCCGGGCCGTGCTAGTGCGTGCCAGGGCCAGTCGCGTTTCCACTGTCACTTCCGGGGCTTGATCGGGGCTTACTCGCTCGGGGCCAACGGCCAGGATTTCTGGCCCGTCGAATACCTTGGGCCAAAGCGGGCCAGCTCGGGCTAGAGGAGTGGTTTCCAACAGAGGCGGAGTTCAGCTGAGTCGGGAGACGGCAGCGCCGGATGATTCTGTTAGCATTAAAGACTTTTAAAATAATTTAACTCGCGTTCATGTTTGTTGACATGTTGACTGCTTCGACAGCTCCCTTTTCCAACAGTTTGAGCACCTCGGTGCGAAGAACATGTGCAACGTCCTTTTTCATTCTCGTTTCGACCACGGCTGAAAAGCGCGGGGGTCTGCGAGCAAACTGTAGCGAATAGCCTCGTTTTATTATGTTCAATACCCATTTTGATATACCGGGGATAGCCTCCCAGGCCTTGGCCCATATAGCTAGGGGTTGAATAAAAGCTGGAGACGGGCCGCTGTGAGATAGGGACCCGGTCGTCAGGCCGTCTTGAGCTTTTATTGTCGTATGAACAGCGCTCATGAGCGGGGGTGCACACTTTCAGAGGGCACACCCATTATCACGTCTCCAGCATGAGCTAGAGGGAAAACTGATGTAGGAACAGTTTTTATGTGTAGAGGTGCGTACTTTACAGTGGGCACACAATCTACATTTATTGTCTCTCCCACGCTGGCTGGAAGGGAGAGTTAAAGGTCCCCTATTATGCAAAATTCACTTTTGCATGCTGTTTGGACATAAATGTGTGTTGGCAGTGTGTGTACACAACCAGCCAATAGTGATAAAAATCCACTCACTCCTTTTTTATTAATCCCCATAAATCATCAGCAGAGTCTCCCAACGACCTGTTTTCATAATGCTGTTTTAGTGACGTCACTAAGTACAGGCTCCGCCCACGAGTGTTGACAGACACTGCCGTTTGAACATAGCCCCGCCCTGATCGAGTTCACAGCTGCTGCACTGACGAGAATGTCTCCCAAGCGTTGTAGGTGTTGTGTGGCTGGATGTATTAATCCACATAGCTCTCTCTATTTACTCCCGAAATCTGAGGCAGCCGCTGAAGACGAGGTGGAATTATTTTGTTTTTAAAGAAAATGCTCCCTCAACTCTACCGAAATTTGTTTATGTACTTGCGCACTTCTTATAACTTAGGCTACTGTGTTTACTCAGCTCTTACGGTGATTTTCTGAAGTAAAACTGACGCTTCATCTTTTGTGTGATGTACAATAAACTTTATTAAACTCATCACTCATATGTTTGATCATCATTCGGACCTGGTCCGAAACAGCAGACTTGTAGGCTATTAATAATGGATACATAAAAGCAGATGAAAAATACGTTATAACCGTAATTAAACTACTAAACTATACCTGTTCCATCTCTATACAGCACTCTGACTCTGTAGGCATTATTGTCCGACTCGAAATGAACACCGTTACTGAGAGTTTCTGATATTATCATCATTCCGTGAGATGAAATTGTCCTGAGAGACTGAGCGCGAGCTCATGAAGCTCCGCCCCCTGGGTCGTCCAGCAGCAGCTTATTTGCATTTAAAGGGCACACACTAAAACAGCGCGTTTTTCTGAGCCCCAAAAAATGACAATTTAAACATGCTGTAAAAAATGATATGTTGGGTATTTTGAGCTAAAACTTCACATACACACTCTGGGGACATCAGAGACTTATTTTACATCTTGTGAAAAGTGGCATAATATGGGACCTTTAATACAGTGTTGGCAGTGTTTGTGTTGTACAGCAGTGTTTTGTAACAGGCTCATTGACTGCAACATCTATATTTCCAGCCACCTGACAAGAGGAGACTGGGGAATGTGGAACAGCTTATGTTTGCAGGGGCGCATATATTGCTGGGATTACATGAGAGGCGGGGTCAAAGTTGAGCCCGACCAACCCCGTCTTCGGACGCTGTGAGTCACATGGGGACGGGGCCGGCGTGAGCTCGTACACTTTGGTGAAAAGATTCAGCACAGCCTGGCTCGAAAGTCTCAGACTTCACCACTGAGCCACAGAAGGGCTGTGAATAAGCACAGGAGAATAAAGTCTGTCTCTGTCAAATGTGAGTCACGTAGGGGCAGGACCGGCATGGGCTCATATGTTTAAACGCTCATAAATACTTTAGCTCCACCATGTGAACAGGAGGGCGCGAGGGGCGGGTTCGCTTTCTGTACGTAAGAAAGCTGGCCGCGAGCTCTGAGAAGAGAGTAGCATAATTTCTATCTGCTGCCAGAGCCGGGATTCGAATACGGGTCTCTGGTGCGAAAACCTTAGATTTCGCCACTGAGCCACAGGGGGAAATGACATAAGCTTCCAGTTAGCGTGAGCAGATAAGAGAGCATCAAGTTTTGTGTCGGCGTTTGTTTGCAGGTGTGCATGTTTTATAGCCACTCGAACTAAAGAGGGGACTGGGAAATGGTTGGTCTGGCCTCGGCGGGACTAAAACACTCTCTTTCCTCCTTTCGCCTGTGAGTGACGCAAATTTGAAAACTCACTCAGTGTCCGTCTAGGTCAGGCGTTCTCAACCCTGGTCCTCGAGGGCCACTTTCCTGCAGAGTTTAGCTCCAACCTTGATCAAACTCACCTGTCTGTAGCTCTCTCGTAATCCTGAAGAGCCTAATTAGCTGGTTCAGGTGTGTTTGATTAGGGTTGGAGCTAAACTCTGCAGGAAAGTGGCCCTCGAGGACCAGGGTTGAGAACGCTTGGTCTAGGTCATGCAGAGAGGTCTGCGTGATGCGTGAACCGGCGCGAGGGCGGGGTAGCTTTCTTGAACGTAAAGAGAGCTAGCTGCTGACCATTGCTTGTGACTGTCCGCTCTGACATCCTTTGTGCGCGGCACAGTTTTGCGTGGCTCAAGCAAAGGGAGAGAGAGCGGGAAGCGGGGTCGTCATCGGCGAAATCAGCTGGTTGAGCCCGCAGGATGGGGAGATCCATTTCGTCACACTCAGGGCAGCCGCCCTTAGCGAGTGCAGCTTCCGCGTGGTAACGGCCCAGACAGGAAGCGCAGAGGATGTGACGGTCTCCGATTCAAGGCATTTGCAACAACGCCTCAAATGTGCTCTTTTAGAAAAAGTGTGACGCAACGGCGAACACACTAAAGCGTTAAAAGGATATATGCGAAATTTATCCTTTATATATATATCCAGCGCGAAGCTGGATAGCACAGCAGAACAGCGGCTGAAGGCGGCGTCCAGTTGAAAAACCAGGAATGCTGGCGTCCTCAGAACTGCAAGGCAGGTGGCTTGTTCCACTGAAGGCTTTTCGACAGCAGTGAGAAGGCTTCTTATCCGGAGATCAGCGAAGTATGATTCGCTGAAGGAGATTAAATCTGAAGTCCCAGGCGGACAATGGTCTCAATTATAGCCGTAGACCACGCCCATTCTGGCGGGCTCTGACGCGTCAGGGTGTGAAGTGCCCTGATTGGTTCACGCGTCTGAGCCACCCTGCCATAGGTTCGTGCAGTTGCCGTAGCACAGCCAATGACCGCTCTAACCGTTCATCTGTGTATGCTGTGCAGCTGCACTGTGTTTTAAAATTTTGGCTTCAATATCTCAAGAAAAGGAGTTGGTTTCACTTTATTTTGATGGTCCCTTTAACACATTCTGTTGTCTAGAAGTAACATTGCACCTACATGTCTACTAACTCTCATTAGAGTATTAGTAGACTGGTAGGGTTAGGGTTAGAATAAGTTGACATGTAGTTGCAAAGTTACTTATAGTCAGTAGAGTGTCTGTTGGAGGACCATCACAATAAAGAGTTATCAGATATTAAGCAGACAGTCTACTAATACTCTAATGACAGTTAGTTGACATGTAGTTGCAAAGTTACTTATAGTCAACAGAATGTTCAAAAGGGACCATTAGTGTTACCAAGGAGTTTTCCCAGAGCGTAAGCTACTTAAGCAATAGGAGAGACCTCTCGAAAGGGAACAGAGCGTTGCTATGGACGCAGGATTCTAACCGTAGAGACGGAACGGACTATTTTCTTTAGCGGAAGCAATACAATCGTTTTTAAATCAATAAACTCCTTTTTAAATCAATATTTTGTGTCAAATTATTTATTTTGTAGGTAGCCATGTAATAAGCGGGATAATGTAGAGCGAGGCGGTTGTTATAGCGAATACAACCCCTTCAGGCTGATTCAAGCTTCGCGTCGGGGTCCTGATCAGCCTGTCGGGGTTGTATTCGCTATAACCGCCTCGCTCTACATTATCCCTTACTTACATATTGTAAACATGAATTTAAACATATTTTCATTATTGTATGACTTGTTTAATGGTTACTTAAGTATTGAATTTATAATATTAATAATTACTTTGGGATTTGAGATTTACAATACAATCATTTTTCTTTATCAACTATTACATTCACAGATAAAAATTTTAGTACATATAAACAAACCTCACAGCAACACAAACACAATTATTACACAATAATTTATCCAACTGACTCTATGCAGAAGCAGAAAACAGGAAAAAAGTGAGTATTCGCTTTATAGGTGTAACGTAAGGAGGCAAGATGTAGAGAACCCAAGTGCAACTTTAATACCAACGTGATCAAACATAAAACAAAGGCATGAAAACTCGAAACAAGAACAAACAGCAGTTACCCAAAACAATACTAAACAAAGTCACAGCCTGGCAAACATGAGGGCTTAAATACACAAGACTAATGACCCAACAAGGAACACCTGAGAACAATGAACCAATATCATCATGACACATCAGACAAGAGGCTTGTTCGACTTCATGCAGCTCTGCGCAGACCGATCGGCTGCTGACTTGAAGCAGTGCATGCCGGTTAGAAATTTTGACTTGATACAGCGCCGACACTACGTGACTGTGACGTGTGCCATCAAAGTACTGCGAGAGCGATTCGAGAGTAGCCGGAGAACTCAGCCAGCGCAGCTTCTCAAGAGCGGCTGCTCGAGCTCTGATGACGACACAGCTGTTCCACAATTCACCGCATGACAACGATCACATGTGTTTCGTGTTTATTCAAGCACCTTTAGTTCCTCTAAAGCAGTGGTTCTCAACTCCAGTCCTCGGGACCCACTGCTCTGCACATTTTGTATGTCTCCCTTATTTAACACACCTGAACCAGATCATCAGCTCATTAGGAGAGACTCCATGAACTGAACTGAGTGTGTCAGATAAGAGAGACATACAAAATGTGCAGAGCAGTGGGTCCCGAGGACTGGAGTTGAGAACCACTGCTCTAAAGCAGTGTTCCCCAACCCTGCTCTTGAAGGACCCCCAACACTGCACATTTTCTTTGTCTCCCTAATCAAACACACCTGATTCAACTCATCAGCTCATTATCACATGTGATAATGAGCTGATGAGTTGAATCAGGTGTGTTTGATTAGGGAGACAAAGAAAACGTGCAGGGTTGGGGAACACTGCTCTAAAGCTCACAAATCAGTTTTGTGTAACAGTAAACACTCTTTTCATGTAGTTGCGATGGTATACTGTGTCATGTTTATCAAATTAAAACTGATTAAAAAAACGTAGACTCCACTTCATTGATAGTAGCTGTAACTTTATTCTTGTTCAAACAGACGCTGTATGAAGCAGTACATAAAGTATTGAATGAAAAATTCTCTAAAACAATTTTAGAGGATTTCTGGCCCGTCGAATACCTTGGGCCAAAGCGGGCCAGCTCGGGCTAGAGGAGTGGTTTCCAACAGAGGCGGAGTTCAGCTGAGTCGGGAGACGGCAGCGCCGGATGATTCTGTTAGCATTAAAGACTTTTAAAATAATTTAACTCGCGTTCATGTTTGTTGACATGTTGACTGCTTCGACAGCTCCCTTTTCCAACAGTTTGAGCACCTCGGTGCGAAGAACATGTGCAACGTCCTTTTTCATTCTCGTTTCGACCACGGCTGAAAAGCGCGGGGGTCTGCGAGCAAACTGTAGCGAATAGCCTCGTTTTATTATGTTCAATACCCATTTTGATATACCGGGGATAGCCTCCCAGGCCTTGGCCCATATAGCTAGGGGTTGAATAAAAGCTGGAGACGGGCCGCTGTGAGATAGGGACCCGGTCGTCAGGCCGTCTTGAGCTTTTATTGTCGTATGAACAGCGCTCATGAGCGGGGGTGCACACTTTCAGAGGGCACACCCATTATCACGTCTCCAGCATGAGCTAGAGGGAAAACTGATGTAGGAACAGTTTTTATGTGTAGAGGTGCGTACTTTACAGTGGGCACACAATCTACATTTATTGTCTCTCCCACGCTGGCTGGAAGGGAGAGTTAAAGGTCCCCTATTATGCAAAATTCACTTTTGCATGCTGTTTGGACATAAATGTGTGTTGGCAGTGTGTGTACACAACCAGCCAATAGTGATAAAAATCCACTCACTCCTTTTTTATTAATCCCCATAAATCATCAGCAGAGTCTCCCAACGACCTGTTTTCATAATGCTGTTTTAGTGACGTCACTAAGTACAGGCTCCGCCCACGAGTGTTGACAGACACTGCCGTTTGAACATAGCCCCGCCCTGATCGAGTTCACAGCTGCTGCACTGACGAGAATGTCTCCCAAGCGTTGTAGGTGTTGTGTGGCTGGATGTATTAATCCACATAGCTCTCTCTATTTACTCCCGAAATCTGAGGCAGCCGCTGAAGACGAGGTGGAATTATTTTGTTTTTAAAGAAAATGCTCCCTCAACTCTACCGAAATTTGTTTATGTACTTGCGCACTTCTTATAACTTAGGCTACTGTGTTTACTCAGCTCTTACGGTGATTTTCTGAAGTAAAACTGACGCTTCATCTTTTGTGTGATGTACAATAAACTTTATTAAACTCATCACTCATATGTTTGATCATCATTCGGACCTGGTCCGAAACAGCAGACTTGTAGGCTATTAATAATGGATACATAAAAGCAGATGAAAAATACGTTATAACCGTAATTAAACTACTAAACTATACCTGTTCCATCTCTATACAGCACTCTGACTCTGTAGGCATTATTGTCCGACTCGAAATGAACACCGTTACTGAGAGTTTCTGATATTATCATCATTCCGTGAGATGAAATTGTCCTGAGAGACTGAGCGCGAGCTCATGAAGCTCCGCCCCCTGGGTCGTCCAGCAGCAGCTTATTTGCATTTAAAGGGCACACACTAAAACAGCGCGTTTTTCTGAGCCCCAAAAAATGACAATTTAAACATGCTGTAAAAAATGATATGTTGGGTATTTTGAGCTAAAACTTCACATACACACTCTGGGGACATCAGAGACTTATTTTACATCTTGTGAAAAGTGGCATAATATGGGACCTTTAATACAGTGTTGGCAGTGTTTGTGTTGTACAGCAGTGTTTTGTAACAGGCTCATTGACTGCAACATCTATATTTCCAGCCACCTGACAAGAGGAGACTGGGGAATGTGGAACAGCTTATGTTTGCAGGGGCGCATATATTGCTGGGATTACATGAGAGGCGGGGTCAAAGTTGAGCCCGACCAACCCCGTCTTCGGACGCTGTGAGTCACATGGGGACGGGGCCGGCGTGAGCTCGTACACTTTGGTGAAAAGATTCAGCACAGCCTGGCTCGAAAGTCTCAGACTTCACCACTGAGCCACAGAAGGGCTGTGAATAAGCACAGGAGAATAAAGTCTGTCTCTGTCAAATGTGAGTCACGTAGGGGCAGGACCGGCATGGGCTCATATGTTTAAACGCTCATAAATACTTTAGCTCCACCATGTGAACAGGAGGGCGCGAGGGGCGGGTTCGCTTTCTGTACGTAAGAAAGCTGGCCGCGAGCTCTGAGAAGAGAGTAGCATAATTTCTATCTGCTGCCAGAGCCGGGATTCGAATACGGGTCTCTGGTGCGAAAACCTTAGATTTCGCCACTGAGCCACAGGGGGAAATGACATAAGCTTCCAGTTAGCGTGAGCAGATAAGAGAGCATCAAGTTTTGTGTCGGCGTTTGTTTGCAGGTGTGCATGTTTTATAGCCACTCGAACTAAAGAGGGGACTGGGAAATGGTTGGTCTGGCCTCGGCGGGACTAAAACACTCTCTTTCCTCCTTTCGCCTGTGAGTGACGCAAATTTGAAAACTCACTCAGTGTCCGTCTAGGTCAGGCGTTCTCAACCCTGGTCCTCGAGGGCCACTTTCCTGCAGAGTTTAGCTCCAACCTTGATCAAACTCACCTGTCTGTAGCTCTCTCGTAATCCTGAAGAGCCTAATTAGCTGGTTCAGGTGTGTTTGATTAGGGTTGGAGCTAAACTCTGCAGGAAAGTGGCCCTCGAGGACCAGGGTTGAGAACGCTTGGTCTAGGTCATGCAGAGAGGTCTGCGTGACGCGTGAACCGGCGCGAGGGCGGGGTAGCTTTCTTGAACGTAAAGAGAGCTAGCTGCTGACCATTGCTTGTGACTGTCCGCTCTGACATCCTTTGTGCGCGGCACAGTTTTGCGTGGCTCAAGCAAAGGGAGAGAGAGCGGGAAGCGGGGTCGTCATCGGCGAAATCAGCTGGTTGAGCCCGCAGGATGGGGAGATCCATTTCGTCACACTCAGGGCAGCCGCCCTTAGCGAGTGCAGCTTCCGCGTGGTAACGGCCCAGACAGGAAGCGCAGAGGATGTGACGGTCTCCGATTCAAGGCATTTGCAACAACGCCTCAAATGTGCTCTTTTAGAAAAAGTGTGACGCAACGGCGAACACACTAAAGCGTTAAAAGGATATATGCGAAATTTATCCTTTATATATATATCCAGCGCGAAGCTGGATAGCACAGCAGAACAGCGGCTGAAGGCGGCGTCCAGTTGAAAAACCAGGAATGCTGGCGTCCTCAGAACTGCAAGGCAGGTGGCTTGTTCCACTGAAGGCTTTTCGACAGCAGTGAGAAGGCTTCTTATCCGGAGATCAGCGAAGTATGATTCGCTGAAGGAGATTAAATCTGAAGTCCCAGGCGGACAATGGTCTCAATTATAGCCGTAGGCCACGCCCATTCTGGCGGGCTCTGACGCGTCAGGGTGTGAAGTGCCCTGATTGGTTCACGCGTCTGAGCCACCCTGCCATAGGTTCGTGCAGTTGCCGTAGCACAGCCAATGACCGCTCTAACCGTTCATCTGTGTATGCTGTGCAGCTGCACTGTGTTTTAAAATTTTGGCTTCAATATCTCAAGAAAAGGAGTTGGTTTCACTTTATTTTGATGGTCCCTTTAACACATTCTGTTGTCTAGAAGTAACATTGCACCTACATGTCTACTAACTCTCATTAGAGTATTAGTAGACTGGTAGGGTTAGGGTTAGAATAAGTTGACATGTAGTTGCAAAGTTACTTATAGTCAGTAGAGTGTCTGTTGGAGGACCATCACAATAAAGAGTTATCAGATATTAAGCAGACAGTCTACTAATACTCTAATGACAGTTAGTTGACATGTAGTTGCAAAGTTACTTATAGTCAACAGAATGTTCAAAAGGGACCATTAGTGTTACCAAGGAGTTTTCCCAGAGCGTAAGCTACTTAAGCAATAGGAGAGACCTCTCGAAAGGGAACAGAGCGTTGCTATGGACGCAGGATTCTAACCGTAGAGACGGAACGGACTATTTTCTTTAGCGGAAGCAATACAATCGTTTTTAAATCAATAAACTCCTTTTTAAATCAATATTTTGTGTCAAATTATTTATTTTGTAGGTAGCCATGTAATAAGCGGGATAATGTAGAGCGAGGCGGTTGTTATAGCGAATACAACCCCTTCAGGCTGATTCAAGCTTCGCGTCGGGGTCCTGATCAGCCTGTCGGGGTTGTATTCGCTATAACCGCCTCGCTCTACATTATCCCTTACTTACATATTGTAAACATGAATTTAAACATATTTTCATTATTGTATGACTTGTTTAATGGTTACTTAAGTATTGAATTTATAATATTAATAATTACTTTGGGATTTGAGATTTACAATACAATCATTTTTCTTTATCAACTATTACATTCACAGATAAAAATTTTAGTACATATAAACAAACCTCACAGCAACACAAACACAATTATTACACAATAATTTATCCAACTGACTCTATGCAGAAGCAGAAAACAGGAAAAAAGTGAGTATTCGCTTTATAGGTGTAACGTAAGGAGGCAAGATGTAGAGAACCCAAGTGCAACTTTAATACCAACGTGATCAAACATAAAACAAAGGCATGAAAACTCGAAACAAGAACAAACAGCAGTTACCCAAAACAATACTAAACAAAGTCACAGCCTGGCAAACATGAGGGCTTAAATACACAAGACTAATGACCCAACAAGGAACACCTGAGAACAATGAACCAATATCATCATGACACATCAGACAAGAGGCTTGTTCGACTTCATGCAGCTCTGCGCAGACCGATCGGCTGCTGACTTGAAGCAGTGCATGCCGGTTAGAAATTTTGACTTGATACAGCGCCGACACTACGTGACTGTGACGTGTGCCATCAAAGTACTGCGAGAGCGATTCGAGAGTAGCCGGAGAACTCAGCCAGCGCAGCTTCTCAAGAGCGGCTGCTCGAGCTCTGATGACGACACAGCTGTTCCACAATTCACCGCATGACAACGATCACATGTGTTTCGTGTTTATTCAAGCACCTTTAGTTCCTCTAAAGCAGTGGTTCTCAACTCCAGTCCTCGGGACCCACTGCTCTGCACATTTTGTATGTCTCCCTTATTTAACACACCTGAACCAGATCATCAGCTCATTAGGAGAGACTCCATGAACTGAACTGAGTGTGTCAGATAAGAGAGACATACAAAATGTGCAGAGCAGTGGGTCCCGAGGACTGGAGTTGAGAACCACTGCTCTAAAGCAGTGTTCCCCAACCCTGCTCTTGAAGGACCCCCAACACTGCACATTTTCTTTGTCTCCCTAATCAAACACACCTGATTCAACTCATCAGCTCATTATCACATGTGATAATGAGCTGATGAGTTGAATCAGGTGTGTTTGATTAGGGAGACAAAGAAAACGTGCAGGGTTGGGGAACACTGCTCTAAAGCTCACAAATCAGTTTTGTGTAACAGTAAACACTCTTTTCATGTAGTTGCGATGGTATACTGTGTCATGTTTATCAAATTAAAACTGATTAAAAAAACGTAGACTCCACTTCATTGATAGTAGCTGTAACTTTATTCTTGTTCAAACAGACGCTGTATGAAGCAGTACATAAAGTATTGAATGAAAAATTCTCTAAAACATCTGTGTATTATTTGGCAAATATTGCATTTATTTCACTTCAGCTGGTAAAGTATGCAAACACCACGTGAGCGGTCACTACGGGAACCAGAAAGTGTTCACGTCTCCGTTTGCAGCTCCTCCCCGCCTGCACGTGGCTACTCTCGCCGATCGGATACATGCAGCTGATGTCGAACACACCTAAGGCAGAGCCATAGAGAGAAAGAGTTGCGACACTCTTTGATGTCGCCGCTATGGCTGTCACGTGGTTCATGTAAGCCGCAATAGTTCCAAAACACACGCTGGCTGTCATGTTCTTCTATGGGACAGATAGCAGCGATTGCATTATTGAACGGTAAATATAAAATAAAACACACACCCAAGTACTTTTTCAGCTGTTATTGCATTATTGCATTTTTTTAATGTCAGTTTTGCATTTTGGCTATATTTTTGGAGGGAAAAGCATAGTGTTCATGTTCGCATGGGTAGTAGCACTGGCTTTAGCGGCTCTAACTTAACTTTTCCATATCATTCATCTGATGATGGACGTCTCATGATATTTATTTTAGCACAACTGGGCTGTATTAGGCTATTGATTCCCGTGATTTTGCTTATAAATTTTGATTCAGCCATTACACCTTCGTGATCACGCAAAGAGGTCTGCCGTGGCCGTCCGTTCAGAGTTCGCTTAAATATTTTTTATTAAACAATGACAGACAACAAAAATGTGTGCTTGTGTGTGAACAAGAAAAACAAAAACCAGGGGCAGGTGATCCATGAAACAGACAGGACTGGTGATCCCATAACAATCCTAGAGGTCCAGCATTGTTCTCACAAGCCGCTTCACTCAAGACAATAAAACATACTGTCACAGTGACAGCTGACGAAGTCGCGCTAGCTAACTAGCTAGCGCAGTGCTTGAAAATTGGTTGAAACATCCAACATAAAATATAAATAATTACGCTGTGCATGTACAAATGAAGACCAGTATAAGCATCGCAAAGGGCCTCTGATACAATATAGACAGTTGACAATTCAAAAGAGGTCGATATCTCAACAACTTAACTCTGGAACAACTCGACGCGCTGCAATGTAAGTGAATGGTGTCCAACGCCAAAATGACAGTGTTTGGAACTATTCCGATCTTCTAATCCCGGAAGTAGGCGGTTAAAAGCGCCGCCATTGTTTACAACGGAGGTCTATGGGAGTGTCGCAACTCTTTCTCTCTATGGCTCTGACCTAAGGGAACACACGTCAGGATGACAGACATGAAACATGACAAAAGGTGTGTTGGACATCGGCTGCGGCTGGATGTAACCGATCGGCGAGAGTAGCCGCGTGCAGGCGGGGAGGAGCTGCAAACGGAGACGTGAAGTCGGACACTTTCTGGTTCCGGTAGTGACCGCTCACTTGGTGTTTGCATACTTATACCACAGAAGTGAAATAAATGCAATATTTGACAAATAATACACAGTTGTTTCAGTGACATTTTCATTCAATACCTTATGTAGCCTACTGCTTCATACAGCGTCTGTTTGAACAAGAATAAAGTTCAACATAAGCTACTATCAATGAAGTGGAGTCTACGTTTTTTAATCAGTTTTAATTTGATAAACATGACACAATATAACATGACAACGACATGAAAAGAGTGTTCACTGTTATAATTAACTGATTTGAGAGCTTTAGAGGAACTAAAGGTGTTCAAATAAACACAAAACACACGTGATCGTTGTCATGCGGTGAATCCGGCCAATCGTGGAACAGCTGTGTCGTCATCAGCCCTCCTGCAGCCGCTCTTGAGAAGCTGCGCTGGCCATAGATATCATATAAAGGCTAGATGTCTCGTCCGCGCTGCTGGCCAATGGAGCTCGACATCCGCACACGGCGGCCATCTTACCACAGGGTGCTCGCTCACTCATAACATGGTTTATGTACTTTTAAATAACCATAACTTGCTCAATTTTCAACCGATTTTCAAACGGTTTGGTTTGTTATAAACGTCAGAGATGTAGCTATTATACTGCATACATATGAATATTTATGTTCAAAATGTTTAAGCATTCAGAATTATAGCCACGTTAATAACGTTTGTAAGAAACCAAACCGTTTGTAAATCCGTCCAGATTTCAGCGAGATAAGAGGATTTGTGTGCGTGCTGCTCACTCACCTTAATTCACAGAGCCCTGTGGTTAGATGGCCGCCGGTGATGCCGGAAGTGACTCTGCCTTAAGACATATAGCCTTTATATGATATCTATGGCGCTGGCTGAGTTCTCCGGCTACTCTCCAATCGGTCTCACGGTACTTTAATGGTATACGTCACAGTCACGTGGCGTCGGCGCTGTATCAAGTCGGACAAAATTTCTAACCGGCATGCACTGCTTTAAGTCAGCCGCCGATCGGTCTGCGCAGAGCTGCATGAAGTCGAACAAACCTAATGACATGAAACGTGACCAAGACAAGACCAAATCGTGACAATAGGCCAAACCTGAGAAAACGGCACCATCTTGTCAAAAAAAAAAAAAATTAAATAAATATATATATATATATATATATATATATAAAGAACAAAAGTCTATTAACAAAGACTGCATCATTTTATAGTTAAATGGCCCTGGGATAAAATGAAATTGGCAGTTTTAATGGGTTTCAATGGGGAAAGTTTTGTCCTTAAGGTCCTGAGTGTAAATATTTTGTGTACAATGTGGAAAGGAAAGAAGAAAATTCAAATAAAAATACACAGTGTGCCAAAATTGATGCAGTTGGCATTAACACAGGAAAATTATTATAATTTTTTTTAAACTGAAAGAGACAAACATGTCCTTAAGGAAACACAAGAGTTAATTTGGTTCTAAACTTTACATTGAAGTGTGATTGATCAATGAGACCCTTTGATTACAGTGTTATTATTGAAGCATAATTTGCAAAACTGTATTAATCTAGAAGCAGAAGCAGATTTAACTGTGATTTTCTGCTGTAATAAACAGTTTAACTGGTAAGATCTTCAGAGGAGTTGTGCAGAAATTACATAAGAATGGAAAGACAGTCTCTGTGAAGGATGTCCTGAATCTGCACAGACAGTCTTTAGTTACAGGATCAGAGAATGACACTGTTCCTCTGTCATAGTCCAGCTGAACTCTCACACGCTGAAGCTTCTGTTTAACAGTGAAGACAGTGGCGGGTTGCTCTGGGGATTGTGAGCTGTATTCGCTGTTCATGTACCACACATACCAGACATTAGACTTCGAGAAACCCTCTCCCTTCCTTTGGTTTGATGCTGTTGTTATTCCAAGAATCCAGAGTGTATTGTCTCCAACCTCCACATCCCAGCAGTGTGTTCCTGAGTTAAAGCCCTCAGATCCCAGGACACATGGATACCTGTCAAACCTCTCTGGATTATCAGGAAGTGTTTTATCTCTATCACTGAGCGACACACTGGTCAGATCAGCAGAGAGTGTGAGACGAGGAGCTGCTGTGTTTGGATCCAGAGTCAACGGAGCTGCAAAGAGAATAACATCAGATTACAGGATGAAATATGATGTATTAGAAATGTAAATGTAAAACATTTTTCTTTAAAGAGATCATAAATCATGCAATCATAACAATGGTCTCTCAGTTACTGTCAGAATGGATTGAGGCTTCAGGTTTAATATCAGTATTCAATAAACACTATTGTATCCTAATACATAAACATAAACCATGAGGAATAGACTTTTCATTATGAGTTCGCTGAATGATCTGATGATTTTCTGAAATACAGTTCAGATTCACTTGGTAATTCAAGTGATTATTAAATATTTTTCTATCAAATGTTGATGTTGTGTGTGTTTATATGTGAACTATCTTCTGCACTGGTGTCAAATCTGCTGAGACTCACTGTGTTGGACAGTTTCCAGCATCTTCTTCCAGACTCTGAACGGCAGGTTACTCAGATAACGCGACACATGAATCAAAGCTCCAGAACTCATCCGTGGATCCGGCTGTGAGATCTGGACTCTGAGGAACATTCAGGAGTCAGAACTGCAGTGAATTTGAGTTCAGATCCACTGAGAGAAGAGATACGAGCAGCTCACTTACCTTTCCATTGAGGCGTTAAAGTTCTGGAAAATATAGAGTTTGAAAACATTTTAATATCTTATCAAACACTCTCATTGTGAATGAGTCTCTCTATACAAGTTGTTTCATACACAAAGAATGAAGCCAGATTGATTTGTCACCTTTAGAAACGAGACGTCATTGTCTTTCATCATCTCCTCCGTGTCTCTGATTGTGTGTGAAAGAGCTGAGATGTGTGTGTTCATCTCCTCCAGCTTCTCCTTCATCCTCTGCTTCTTCTGCTCCTCTTCCTCTCTCAGTGCAGTGATTGTAGCTTCTTCTTCGTCTCTGAGAAACTGATGAAGCTTCTCAAACTCTTCTTTAATCTGACGCTCTGTGTGCTCAGCTTGAGACTGAAATCAAATCACATTCACTTCAATCATCTCAATCAACACAAATCTCGGATACCTGACATATAACGGATCCAGAAGCAGAAGCTGCTCGTCATTTACAGAAATAATCAACTGGAATCCATTATATTAAATATATCAATTTATAACGGTATAAAGTGATCCTCCAGTAATGAAAATGACTCTTGATTCTGTTTCCTCACATTGATGTGTTGAGCTGTTTTCTCAAACTCTCCTTTCTTCTTTTCATCGTTTTGAAGTTTCTGTTGTAAGGACTTCAGTGCTGTATTGAGCTCCTCCTAGAATTGAACAAAAATACATTAAACACCAGATTACAGTGAAGAGAAGAAAATACAGTGATATGATCATACAATTCTGTATGCCATCTTGTGGCAGGTCAAACTTATAACAGCCATGTTTATGAGCAGCTGAGTGCGCAGCGCCGTTGTTTTATCCATTAAGCACAAATAAAAGCCTGACAATGCTAAATGTTCAGTTTTCTGATAATATAATTCACATATTAAAGTGTGGCAACAAAATAAATGTAACAATTGTATTAATAATATACGGAAATAAAAAAAACAACAGAGTTGCTTGATGCAAGTAAATGTTGGTCTAATTATTTTATGTTTCTATGCTGTTTATGTGTCAGAATATATGATCATGTAACATAGGCTGTAGGCTTATTTATATATATTACACACACAAAAACATTTTTTTAGTAAGTGGACTTAAACTTCCAAAAACCTTTAGAGTAGTGGTCTGGGTTCAAGCATTCCGACACGCAAAGTCAAGCATTCACGTGACTGGAAAGAAAGTGAGGCTTCGTTTTTCGTTGATCACGTGTTTCTCTGAAAACAATACACACTCCGGTACAGGGCTTCATGAGAAATTGCGCTGCGTACTCGATACGCGCTTTGAAGCTTCAGTGTCAAATGTAACATCACTAAATTATATCCAAATGGAAAAAACTCGGCACAATAGCAAACCTTCCCAGAAGTGGCTCAAAGTCACCAAAGGGCCAAGAACAACATCGTAGAAACAGAATTTTCTTATTTTCTATCAGAAAATGTTACTAAATCCCTCCAATGAGGCTGAACGTCTCGGTTACGTATGTAACCCTCGTTCCCTGAGTAGGTTACGTCAGTGATGACGAATGGGGTTTCGCTTAGAAAGCCTATCACCTTCAAGTATATAAAACGAGCCAATGGCAATGAAATGCCATGGGTCTGCGGAATTTGCATAGCGTAACTCCGCCCCACCTCGTGGGTATATAAGGAAGTACGCCGGCAACATGCAGATATGTTTCTTCGCTGAGGAGCCGAGAATGAACTCAGGCGATCCTAGCGGTACAGCGGAAGTGGCAGGGAGACGTAAGGTCTCCGTTCCTTACTCAGGGAACGAGGGCGTTCCCTTTCGTGGTCACTACGAGTTATAGTCCATGAGCCAGCTAGGGCCCCAAATTTGGTCCACCGGTATCATCTGGGGGGACAAAGTCTCATAGTGATTTTTGGCAAGGTATACACCCCTAGTATTAGAAAAATCGTGATAGCAGTGCAGGGGTGGTAGCGAAATCACTTTTTTCAGCTCATGAAGTTACTAACCCCCTAAAATAAATTCCCTTTTTGAAATCTGGTGTATATCTGGTTTAGGCTCATGCTAGGGATATTGTCAATATTCTATAATATGGTGCTTGGTATCGTTGGCAAGGGGACCTTTTAGGCTTTCATTTAAGCCCAGTACTGAATCTGTCTGACAAACACAGAGGTCACATGACTTCTTTAAACCAGAAATAACACACATTTTTTCACAATTTCCGCCAAAACTGTATGCTTTCTTTTATCCCTGTGGCATGAAAGAACACCAGGGACACAAAACTCAACAACTTCAATACTCAAGGCACTCTGATGACTCAGAAAATGTATAATATACCCATACTATTTATTTGTGAGAGCCTTAAATTAGACTTGTGCAGCCAGCACAAGTCTTCAAAATAGAACAGAGCCAATAGAATGGACAAATAGAATACCCTATTAGTCCAGGGCCAAATGGCCTATTTATTCATGTACAGCTGTAATAAAAAATAATTGTTTCAATAGTGTTGTCAACATAACACTTGTAAGTGGTTTAACAAAATGTTTCTATCATGTATTTTGATATTCACCCACTTTCAGTTAGAATGTCAGAAAGTAGCTCATGCACGGTCCATATGGACTTTTGGGCTCCAATAGTCCATATTGGACCCAAGAAACATATTTCTGGCCAAAGAGTCCTCGATCTTGGGCTTTCTATACATACTCTTATGCTCCTTCTGATGCTTCATAAGCCATGAATATGTATAGAGCGTTAATGTCTGTGTTTCTGAAGTCTGTGCAGCTTCAATGGAAGTTGATTGAAGATGGCATAGTTGTTATAACCAGTCAACTGAACCAACAGTTCCACGCAGCACGCCGTCCGTGGTCTGTGCGTTAATGTTCAGACTATATGGCTTATGAAAACAATTATTTTTTTTATATTTTTAAGGCTCTCACAAATAAATAGTATGGGTATATTATACATTTTCTGAGTCATCAGAGTGCCTTGAGTATTGAAGTTGTTGAGTTTTGTGTCCCTGGTGTTCTTTCATGCCACAGGGATAAAAGAAAGCATACAGTTTAGGCGGAAATTGTGAAAAAATGTGTGTTATTTCTGGTTTAAAGAAGTCATGTGACCTCTGTGTTTGTCAGACAGATTCAGTCCTGGGCTTAAATGAAAGCCTAAAAGGTCCCCTTTCCAACGATACCAAGCACCATATTATAGAATATTGACAATATCCCTAGCATGAGCCTAAACCAGATATACACCAGATTTCAAAGACGGAATTTATTTTAGGGGGTTAGTAACTTCATGAGCTGAAAAAAGTGATTTCGCTACCACCGCTGCACTGCTATCGTGATTTTTCTAATACTAGGGGTGTATACCTTGCCAAAAAACAATGATAGCATTTGCCCCCCCCCCCCGTTGATACCGACCAACCCCCCTGGCTCATGGACTATTACGTCAGTGATGACGAATGGGGTCCGTCGGCCGCAAGGTTCAGATCTCCCGGGGTATAAATGGCTCGAAGCGACCTCAGATGCTTCTGACTCCATAAGAGGAGGTAGCGAGCGAGTTGCGACATACAGCAGGAACGTAGACCACCTTGACGGTTTATGTACACTACTATCGCGGTATTGTCTGATCGGACTAGTACGTGCTGACCCCTGAGCAACGCACGGAAACGGTGCAGGGCGAGACGTACAGCCAGCAATTCGAGGCAGTTGACATGCCAAAGCTGCTGGGGTCCTGTCCAGGAGCCCGCGGCAGCATGTCCATTGCACATGGCACCCCAGCCCGGTGTGGAGGCATCTGTTGATACAACAACATGCCGGGAAACTCGTTCTAAGGACACTCCGGCCCGTAGAAAACTGAGGTTCAACCACGCGGTGAAGGTCTGACGGCAGGTCGGAGTCACTGGGACTCGGAGCGTGTCGTGATGCCATGCCCACCTCGGGACTCAATCGCGAAGCCAAAGCTGAAGCGGTCTCATATGAAGCAATCCGAGCGGTGTTACTGCAGCTGCGGATGCCATATGCCCCAGGAGCCTCTGAAATAGTTTCAGTGGAACCGCACTCTTGCCCTCGAACTGACGAAGGCAAGTCAGCAGTGACTGCGCGCGCTCGCTCGTAAGCTGCGCGCACATGGCGACCGAGTCGATCTCCATACCGAGAAAAGAGATCCTCTGCACGGGCCAGAGTTTGCTTTTCTCCCAGTTGACCCGAAGGCCCAGACAAGCTAGGTGAAGCGGACTCCCCTGAAGCGGTGAGGAGACCGCCTGAACTGAATCGCGTAGCCAAGCCTGATGGTTCTCGCGACCCAGCGGGACAGCCTGGGAAGCTCTAGCCAGGTTCCCAAAAACTGTGCCAGCGGGGTCATTTTAACCACAGACGTACCATCGATGGTGCAGCGAGGCGGAATGACTGGCCCAGGCGTGGGTGGCATAGCGGCCCGGCACGGTCATTAGCCGCGTCCTACCAGAGGAGGCCAGGGGAGGACCAGCGTCCCACGGGGGCGTGCTCTGGCAGGGGTCTGGCGACACAGGGGGATGAGAGCGGCGTGGCCCTTGGGCAGTACATACTGTCATCCGAGAACTCTGTGAAAGAGGGGGATGATAGTGGCGGGACCCGTCGGCGGTGCACACTATCGTCCAAGAACTCTGTGTGCTCAGGGTTGGGGGAACCAGTTCTTTCTTTAACCACATTAGGGTACTGCTCGTCGTTGGACGAGCAGCGGGCAGTGGAGAACAAAAGATTCTCCCACCGGGGGAAGGAGTGGCCCTGCTACCATCTCCTGTGAAAAACTGGTTGCCAACCCTGAGCAGCCCGTCTCAGGGGCACCGCTTAGCCTGGCGTTTAGCGGGGCGCGGGGCCAGAGAGGGCTGTGGCGCCTTCCTGCGGCTTCCTCTGTGACGCGGCCCGGGTGATGGCTGCTGCTGGGGCCGTGCGGAAGGGGCGGGAGCCGAAGGAGGGCGCCCTCGGTGGTGAGCAGGCTGAGGATTCTGTGCCGACGGCTGGGTGGAGTCAGCAGCGGGCCGTCTGGGCAGAATATGCTTTATAGCCTCAGTCTGCTTCTGAGCGGTCGAGAACTGTTGGGCAAAGCCCTCGACCGCACTGCCAAAGAGGCCAGCCTGGAATATGGGGGTGTCAAGCAGACGAGTCCGCTCGGCCTCCTGCATATCAACCAGGTTCAGCCAGAGATGTCTCTCCTGGACCACGGCTGTGGACATCACCTGGCCCAGGGAGCGTGCGGTCACCTTAGTCGCTCGAAGAGCGAGGTCGGTGGTGGCACGCAGCTCATCAAAGAGCCCTGGGTCAGTCCTGCCCTGCAGGATGGCCATGATATGCAAAGAGGCAGCTGCCTGTCCTGCCGCTCTGTAAGATTTCGCCACCAAGGTAGCTTTGGATGGGTGCTTAGGGTCACCACGAGAGGAAGCACTTGCCGGACACAGCTGCATCGCAACAGAGCGTTCCACCGGGGAACCCCAGTGTACCCACGGGCAGCGGCCTCATTGAGGGGAGGAAAGGCGGAGGGGGTCGACGAACGATCACGGGAAGACAATGGTGCCTTCCAGGACCTCGTGACCTCCTCATGCACATCCGGGAAGAAAGGTATTGGGGTTGGACGCCGACGGGGGTCAGCGGCCGCGCCCAAAAAACAATCGTCCAGCCACGAGCGCACAGGGTTGGGTGGCGGGGACCACACGAGCCCAATTGCCGTGGCTGCCCGGGAAAGCATGGCCGTCATCTCGGGATCTGACTCGAGCAATGCTGGAACACCTGAAGGTGGCAGCACAGCCGAATCGTCACTTGCCGAGGACTCCTGCCCACCTTGTGATGCTGCGATTGACATTGCATCTTTTTCTGGGGCGCCGAAAGAGACATGCGGGGCCTCCGTAGAGGGACCAGCGGTCTCAATTGGAACACTCTCGGCTAACAACGCTGGAGAGGGGGGTGTGGACCGCGGACGAATCAACGGTGTTTTGTTCCACACCGTCACCCTCAGGTCACCCTGGCCACCAGCCGAAGTACAGCCTCTCGGGGAGACCGTAGATCGGGGTGTGGATGAGGGGACTCTCGCTCGAATGAGTTCACTGAGTCTCGACCGTAGTGTTGCGATGGTCAAGTTCCCACAGTGAGAACATGAGTCATCCACAAGCGCTGCTTTAGCATGATCAATGCCCAAACACACAAAGCAGCGATTGTGCCCATCAGAATTGGATACATTGCGACCGCAACCAGAAGTGCATGGGCGAGGCATCTTTAAAAAGACGCTATGCAAATTCCGCAATGCAAATTCCGCAATGCAAATTCTGCTATGCAAATTCCGCTATGCAAATTCCGCAGACCGATGGCATTTCATTGCCATTGGCTCATTTTGTATACTCGAAGGTGATAGGTTTTCTAAGCGAAACCCCATTCGTCGTCACTGACGTAAATCGTAGTTACCACGAAAGGGAACTAAAGTTTTTTTTACAAAATAATGATATCTATGAAAAAGGCTCCACTATTTAGTATGAGACACAAAAACATAAAAAATCAGGATAGGCAAATACTTTTACAGCACAGTAAATGTCATATCAAGTTGAGTAAAATGACATTGAAATAGTAATGCATGAATGTGATGATATCTATGTTTATGACTAATTATTGTTCTTTACATGTGAAACAAGAAACATCTGTCTTACCTTGTAAGATGAAAGCACTTCACTGATGGGTCTGAATGTGTGATTGGTGTGTTTCTCTGAGTCTCTGCACACTAAACACACAGGCTGTTTGTCCTCCAGACAGAAGAGTTTGAGTTTCTCACTGTGTAAACTGCAGATCTCCTCAGATCCTGATGAACGTTTCTCATTTCTCTCCTTCAGGAAAGACTCACACAAGTTTTTTAATGTGCGATTAACTGGAGGATCATCTCTTGAGGATCTCCTCCTGCAGACAGGACACTCCTGAGTTTTCTTAGTTTTCCAGAACTGTTGTAGACACTCTTTACAAATACTGTGACTACAGGACAGAAGAACAGGAACATTGAAGATTTCACAGCAAACAGGACAAATATAATCATAATCATCTTCAGCAGCTGAAGCCATTTTCACCGTTTGAGTCTCGCAAACTAAACTTTACTTTCACTTCCTGAACGACGGTTTTCAAAAATGAATCACAATGAGAATCAAAGATCTGCTGTCTGTTCAGAAATGAACATCACAAAAGTCCTTCTGTAAAGTTTTTCTCTTTGGTCTCCATTGATTGCTTATTCTTTATTGCTTTTGTTGAGACAAAGTCGGTGTGACAGAAAGGAGAAATAACAAGTCAGTCTCTTCCTGGTTAGTGTTGTAAGAGGGAGGAGTTTATGATCACCTTTGGGTGTGAACAAACAGGAACATCAGGATTTCTGCAGGTAAAATGTATTCAAAATAGACCTGCATTGAAATGTTAAAAAATAATGCTGTAAAACTTTGAATAAAACACAAAAGATCAAATAAAATACAAAACTATTAATTATAAACAATCTCAAAATGCTTATACATGTTTTATTTATTGCTCTTTATTTGTCAGAGAGTTTCTCCAGGTCTGTCATGATCAAATCAAATCAAATTTTCTTTATGTAGCACAACATAAACAACAGTAGTTGGCCATTGTGTTGTACAACAGAATAAATATCCAAAAAAAGAGCGCAAAGGGAATTTACATCAAAAACACCAATCATAAAATTCAACATTAATTTTCTGTCATGCTCAAATCTTTGTCAGTGTAATGGGCAGGAATAAAGATCTGAGCGACTTTGACAAGGGCCAGATTGTTATGGCAAGGTGACTGGCTCAGAGTATCTCTGAAACTCAAGGCTTGTGTGTCGCTCCCGGTCAGCAGTGGTGAGGATTGACCAACAGTGTCCGAGGAGGGACGAACACACACCGGCGACAAGGTGTTGGACACCCAAGACTCATCGATGGACGAGGGCAATGAAGGCTATCCCGTCTGGTCCGAGCCAACAGAAGGTCTAGTGTGGCATAAGTCAAACACAACTTTAATGATGTTATGGGAAGAAAAAGTTTTATTTATATAGTGCCTTTCCATAGCTCAAGGTCGTTTTACATGGGAGGAATGTGTCACAACACACAGTGCATCACATTCTGCTGCGTATGAGGCCAAAGACCAATCAGAGTGCCTATGATGACCCCTATCCACCTTCAACGATAATTGAGACAATATATTGTTACACCCCTACAAATAATGCATACTAAATGCATGCTATACATGATGTATTATAAGGGTAATGACAGCAAATGTTTTTTATTAGCTGTAATAAATTGTCATTTGATCTTTTTATTATTTTGCTATGAAATGTAAACAAAAAAGTTTATGGTTTATTTGAGGAATTGGAGTCTGTTAACTACTGAACTTTTTTTTGCTTTATTTATTGCCTTTTCCCCTATCACAATATTAATAATCATAAATTAGGTGTAATTCGAAAACTGAAAACTGTTTTGAAAATTGACATTGTGTAACACTAAACTTAAACTTGTATATTTATTTTTACACTCCTTTTTGAAGCTCGTTTTTGAACATCTTGGGAAAATGTTATGGGCTTTACTCATCAAAATATGACTTTCTGTCACAGAACAGGACACTAATTCATACATGTCCACCGTACAGACACCAGGACTCACAGCATGTTCATCACACAAGTGAAATTATAGATCAATATTCCTATAACATATTAGATATTATTATGAAAATATTGCCAATTATTACTCCCATAATTACACTTTTTTTTCCATTACATGTTTCCCCAAGAACACATTAATATGCAAATTAAATAGTGTATAGATATGTTGAATTTAATGGGACTACACATTTATGGCCATTTTACCCAAATATTATATTAAGTAAAATGGTGTATCATTTCATTCTATTATATCTTTTATTACGAATCATCTTTATTCAAAGTTTGTTTAAATAATCCAGAAACATAAAAACTCCCAAAATAAAATAGTTATATAGTTATATATAAGTTATATATATATGGGATAAATATTGGATAAAAATTCCCATTCATATTGAATGTCATTAATGTCTTTTTATTTTTTTTAAACAACTGAGTCCTGTTGCCACTAGAAGACATAGCATGAGAAAATATCTTGTTTAAAAATGTTAAAATAAAAATGTTTTTATGCTCTAAACAATGTAATGACATGTAAAAATACTAAATTCAAAAGAGCTTTTTTTCTGGGTCTCAGGAGGATATCGCAGAAGTCTGACTGAACATATATCAAGCATTTTAATGAGTTTCAGGAGCTTTATGAAGGGCAGTGTAATCTCACATGACCGGAAGATGGCGAGAAAACATCATGAAAACACTGTCTATGGAAAACACACGGTCAGATGTGGAGCATTACAATAATCTGTGAACGTACAATATTTAACACACACACACACACACACACACACACACCCACACACACACACACACACACACCCTCTTGTTGACTCCTTTACCTGTTTATATTTGGTGTTCATTTATGAAAAAATGACAGGAATGATCGAGAACTTGGAGCAGAAATACTAACATTTGTACCAGATGTAAGTTTATACTGTTTATGCTAATTTCCTGACGATTTATAATATCTAATTATTTTCTAGTTGCCAGTTTACTCAAGTATTTTTATGAAGTATATAATGGCTTAGTATGTCAAATTATGAACAAATATAATTTTCCTGCCAAACATTTAGCAGTTGAGATGCTAGGTTGACATATAGCTATATTGTTTGCTTAAGCCTTAATACAGATCACAACATCTGGGAATAAATGTAGCAAATCAAACCTGGTGAGAAGTGTCCTCACTTCATTATAGTCTAAGTCTTGCATGCAAACTAATTAAAAGTCATTAACGAACCCCTGCTGAAAAAAACCCAATAGAAACCATTACATAATTGCTAATGGTTTTAATGGTTATAAAGAGAACTGTATTGGTTTTAATGGAAACTGTAATGGTCCTAGTGGGTCTCTATTGGTGATTTGCTTTCTTCTATTGGTGGCATGTTTTTTCTACTGGATACCATTAAGGACCAATAGAACACCTTTGGCAACTTATAGGTTACATGTTGGTATCTACTGGACACCAGTATGAACCATTACGTCTCCAATAAATGTAGTGTTTTCTTTGGTTTGATGATATTAATATATAATTTGTTTGTCACTGATTTCCTGGACTGTTCCTATGTTTAAGTGACAACTTTCACAGTAGAACTGAAATTCTACTTCCTCACAACTGTTTTTAAACACTCTGTTAAAAAGATACTTGAAAAGATACGAGGTACAACCTCTTGCCCAAACAATTTATTTATCAACTGCAGTAAATCATGTAACTGGCATCCAGTTATTTTATGCTTTGCTGCATGGCTCATAATCATGAGCATTGCCTCAGCTTGTGTGGTAGTTCCTGTGGCAGTCAAAGCAGTGTCCATGTCAGGCTGTAGGTCAATCACTGACAGGGGATCAGGAGTGTTCTGCTTCATGCTGCCTGTCCTGTGGTCTATCTCAGACTCTGACACTGTTCCACTGCATGCCTTTAAAAAAGCAACATCTCTGTTTAAGGTATAGTTGTGTGTAGGTCTGCTCATACACATATTCACGTAGGCGCATAGTTATTAAAAAAAAAAAAAAAAAAAAAAACTTAAGACCCTCCAAAATGAATAATTAATCAAATACTTTGTTCAATTTATAATTCAAAACTTAAAGAAGTGTGTACTTGAGAGAGAGAGAAAAAAAACATTTATCAGAACATGCTAAACTAGTACTCCCATGTGTTTCTGAAGGTCTACTTGAGCCTGGTGCAAGTCTACCTCACTACTGTACTCATCTGTCATCAGTTCAGCTGTTTTGCTTTGACCATTCTGACAATAATGTTACATTTATGGTACAATAGTGACATCTATGTTACAATTACGTTACAATCATGACATCTATGTTACAATTATGTTACAATCATGCCATATATGTTACAATTATGGTACAATCGTTACAATTATGTTACAATCATGGCATAATTGTTACAATTATATTACAATCATGACATCTTTACTGAGACTGTGAGACTCAGTTTCACTACATGCCTTATAAATAGCAATATTGACATGAAAATTATAGCTGTGAGCTGGCTTATTGACAAACGTGCTTTGTAGGTTTATAGCTATTTCCGTAACACTTTACAATAGGGTTTCATTAGTTAACATTAGTTAACTATTTTATTTAACCTGAACTAAGAATGAACAATACTTCTATAGCATTTATTTGTCTTATTTAATGTAAATTTCAACATTTACTAATACATTATTCAAATCAAATGTTGTGTTTGTTAATATTAGTTAATGCACTGTGAACTGACATGAACAAACAAAGAACAGTTGTATTTTTAAACTTATGTTGAGAAAGATTAATAAATACTGTAACAAATATATTGCTTATTGCTAGTTCATGTTAATACATTATTTAATGTTAACAAATGAGACCTTATTGTAAAGTGTCACTGCTATTTCTTTTAAAACATTTTTAAAGACCCTCCAATATGACTAATTAATTAATAAAATATTTTGTTCAATACATAAATCAAAAAAGGAAATACTCAAACAGTAAAGTTTTGAAACATTTAATTATTATTATTATTACACGTTAAGAATAGTAAAAATCCTTTCACATAAAAAAAATTCACAGTGCATTAACTAATGTTAACAAATATAACACTTGATTTTAATAATGTATTAGTAAATGTTGAAATTAACATTAAATGATATTGATAAATGCTGTAGAAGAATTGTTCATTCTTAGTTCTTGTTAACGAAAGTATTCTAATGTTAACTAATGAAATCTATCATTAATTAATAATAACATTATATTTTAGTCTACACAATTAATTTCAACCGTTTTATGCATTAAATCAAAAGGTTTTTAATGTCAAGAGAAACATTTCAGTCAATTGTTTTTAAAACTTGAGACTAGTAGTGTACATGAGAAATGTTTATCAGAACTACCAGGGCACCATACTGACTTTATCAAAGAATTTGCTGATTTTCTATCAGAGTTAGTACTGGCTGCAGATAAAGTACTAATTGTTAGTGATTTTAATATACATGTAGATAACGAAAAAGATGCATTGGGATTGGCATTTAAAGACATTCTTAACTCTATTTGAGTTAGACAACACGTGTCAGTATCTACCCATTCTCGTAATCATACTCTAGGTCTAATATTATCACATGGAATAGATGTTGATGCCATTGAAATTCTGCAGCAGAGCGATGACATCTCAGATCATTATCTAGTCTCGTGTAAACTTCATTTAGCCAAGGCTGCATAGCCGACTCCGTGTTACAAATATGTTAGACCTATCACTTCTGCCACTAAAGATTGCTTTATTAATAATCTTCCTGATCAGTTTCATCACCTCAGCATCCCAGATAGCTTCGAAGAACTCGATATTGAGACAGAAACTTTTAACTCTCTCTTTTCCAGCACTTTAGACACAGTTGCTCCTTTGCACTTAAAGAAGATTAAAGAAAATAGTCCAACGCCGTGGTACAACGAGCACACTCAGACTCTTAAGAGAGCCGCCAGAAAAATGGAGCGTTGCTGGAAGAAAACAAAACTAGAGGTATTTCGCATTTCATGGAAAGAGAGCGCGAAGGCATACAGAGAGGCCTTAAAAGCTGCTAGATCTGCTTATTTTTCAACCCTATTAGAAGAAAATAAACAAAACACTAGATATTTATTTGAAACAGTGGCTAAACTAACGAAAAATAAATCTTCAACCCCAGATGTTTCCAAGCAGCACAGCAGTAATGACTTTATGAACTTCTTTACTAACAAGATTGATAATATCAGGGAGAAAATTATAACTATGCAACCGTCTACTACAGTATCGCATCAGGCAGTGCATTGTAGTCTCCTTGAAGAAAAATTTGATTCATTCGTTGCTATAGGAGAGGAAGAATTTACTAAACTCGTTAAATCATCTAAATCGACAACATGTATCTTAGACCCTATACCGACTAAGCTACTGAAAGAGATGCTCCCAGAGGTCAAAGATCCTCTTCTTAATATCATTAATTCATCTTTGTCACTAGGATATGTACCCAAAACTTTTAAGATGGCTATGATTAAATCGCTTGTTAAAAAAACGCAACTTGATCCTACAGAATTAGTCAATTATAGGCCTATCTCGAATCTACCCTTTTTGTCAAAGATACTAGAAAAGGCAGTATCCTCACAACTATGTTCCTTTTTAGAAAGAAATGATATCTGCGAGGATTTCCAGTCAGGATTTAGACCGTACCATAGTACCGAGACAGCTCTCATTAGAGTTACAAATGATTTGCTCTTATCATCCGATCGTGGTTGTATCTCTCTATTAGTGTTACTCGATCTTAGTGCTGCATTTGACACCATTGACCACAACGTTCTTTTAAATAGACTCGAAAATTATGTTGGCATTAGTGGAATTGCTTTAGCATGGTTTAAATCATACTTATCTGACCGTTATCAGTTTGTAGCAGTAAGTGAAGAGATGTCTTATCGATCACAAGTTCAGTATGGCGTACCACAAGGCTCAGTACTAGGACCGTTGCTGTTCACTCTGTACATGCTACCATTAGGAGATATCATTAGGAAGCATGGCATTAGTTTTCACTGTTATGCTGACGATACTCAGCTCTATATTTCTTCACGCCCTGACGAAACTTACCAATTCACTAAATTAACAGAATGCATAGCTGATATAAAAAATTGGATGACTAGTCATTTCCTACTACTTAACCTAGAATACTGTCTAACACTTGATGGCTGCTCTGTCAAGTCTTTGTCGTCGGTTAGGAACCTGGGTGTGCTCTTTGATACCAATCTTTCATTTGAAAGTCACGTGTCTAGTATCTGTAAAACCGCATTTTTCCATCTTAAAAATATATCTAAATTACGCCATATGCTCTCATTGACAAATGCGGAACAATTAGTCCATGTGTTCATGACCTCAAGGCTAGATTATTGTAATGCTCTACTGGGTGGTTGCCCTGCACGCTTAATAAACAAACTACAGCTAGTTTAAAATGCAGCAGCTCGAGTCCTTACCAGAACCAGGAAGTATGACCATATTAGCCCGGTTCTGTCAACACTGCATTGGCTCCCTATTAAACATCGTATACATTTTAAAATATTGCTGATTACTTACAAAGCACTAAATGGTTTAGCTCCGCAGTACTTGAGCGAGCTCTTAACGCATTATAGTCCTTCACGTCTATTGCGATCTCAAAATTCCGGCCAGTTGATAATTCCTAAAATATCAAAATCGACTCCTGGCGGTAGATCCTTCTCCTATTTAGCGCCAAAACTTTGGAACAGTCTTCCTACCTTTGTCAGTCCAAAGCAAGTCAGTTCAACTCACACTCTGTCAGTTCAAAGCAAGATTAAAGACACATCTCTTTGACCTAGCATACACATAACACATTATAGACTTCTTCAATTCAATGATTAGGCTGCATAGATTAGATCAGCCGGAACCGGGAACACTTCCCATAAATCCTGATGTACTCGTTACATCATAAGAAGAATGGCATCTATGCTAATTTTTGTGTCTTTGTTTATCCCAAGGTTTTCCCGCAGCCTGCCGGATCCAGGCCGTATCCAGATCTGATGAAGGACCTTCGCCTGGACCCGATGACAACGCAGTGCTGAAGTGCCAACTAGTCTCTCCCTATGGAGAATCCCTTTACCACTCCATATAAAGCGTTTTCGGGAAATTCGTTTCACGTACCTACCCCGAAGTAACAAAATAAAATAAAATAAAATTCTGTATCAAAATTTTATGACACCATTACTTTGTTTAGGCTTGGTTTGTAGTGAATTCCAAACCTGCGCACGTATATTAAAACGCACATAACTATAGAACCCATTCTAAATGCGCATGTGAACGCCATCAGCGTTTCTCACAGGTTCGCATTTAAAGTCTGTGTAGAGAGAATGGTGTCATCTTAGCGCCCCCTAATTTAATAACAAATGATCATTGCGACGGAAGCGAATCAATGAACAATAACTTTAGCTGGAAAATAACTTTATTAAAGAACCGCTATAAAGTAGTGTTGTTTTTGGCGGCCTGTTTTAATTTTAGTTTTAGTCTAGTCTTTGTGTCAGGCTGTCATTTTAGTTTTTATTAGTTTTAGTCACATTCATACTCTTTTTAGTCTAGTCAAGTTTTAGTCGACGAAAACTGATGACATTTTAGTCTAGTTTTAGTCAACGAAAACTGATGACATTTTAGTCTAGTTTTAGTCGACGAAAACTGATGACATTTTAGTCTAGTTTTAGTCAATGAAAATTGTATTTTAGTCTCTTTTTAGTAATGCGATTCTATTTAACCCAGTCAATATATAATTTCAAACAAGGCTATCTTATTATAGGCTATTTAGTAGGCCTATATTTAGGGCTGTGACGGTGGCAGGTTTTTTTTACCACCGCGGTATTATTATTAAAAAATAATATTAAATTTTAATATTCGGGGGGTTATTAAAAAAAAAAAAAAAACTCGTTTTATATTTCCACACAAAGACGCGATGCACTCTGCGCTTTGAGCGGGATGTGGGACACGAGCAGGAAAACACGAAGATATCGATCTCTTTATGATATCTTCGTGTTTTCTACTTGATGTAAATTGGTTTGAAGAGCGAATTTTATCCTCCACAAGGGCGAAATATTTAGGCTGTGTTTGAGATTGCGCTGCCAGAGAAAGTGAAACTAAAAATCACCCGCGCGTGTCAAACGCGCTTTACAACTAAACTCGCGCCCAATGTCTAATATAACAAGCACAAACTGTGTTAAAAAGAATTTGACATGCAAGTACAAATGTAGGCTATCTGTCCTACAGCGTTTTTCTACTTTACCACAGTAAAGAATACGAATATAATAGGCTTAATTAAAAGTGAACCAAGAAACGTTTATAATAGGCTACCTTTAGAAAATGGGTGAGACGTGACACGTGAGTGAAGATTTGGGAAAAGAAACAAGAGATTCCATGCAGGGATGAGTCACGATTTTTGGATATTCGATTAGTTTATTTAATTATAAAATATCGAATAGGTTGTGCGATTATACTCTAAAATAAAATCTCCATGTTCTGGCGCTAATGCGGTGACGTGTTCATGTAACAAGAGACGCTGCCAATAACGCACATAACAGCTGTCACAAAGAACCAGCAAAAGTAATGATTATGAATGTGTCAAATATATCAATGAGACATTTTAATAGAATAACTAATGGAGTAATATATGGTTAAATTCGCTGATAATCGGGTGACCAGATCGCAATCCAGAATTTAAAGCCGACAAAGCTATGGGTTCACGCACAACTCTCTCATTCGTCGTGACGTTACATTTCGTCTCGTCTCGTTTTGGTCAACGAAAATGAAGAGACATTTTAGCATAGTTTTTATTTTTTAAACCACATTTAGTCTCGTTTTTATTCGTCAACGATATTGCATTATACATGTATTTTAGTCATCGTCACATGACCATGCATTTACGTCTAGTCTCGTCTCGTTTTCGTCAGGTGATAACGGTTCGTTGACGACAATATTTCGTCATAATTTTCGTTGACGAAAGCAACACTACTATAAAGTCAAAACAATCTCTGTTACCATAAATTATACGTTTATCTCTGTAAACCTGCTTTGAAACAATCTACATTGTTAAAAGCGCTATATAAATGAGGATGACTTGACTTGACTTGACTAGAACAAGCTAAACTAGTACTCACCATAGACAGTAAAAGAAATGGACACAGCGACCCCATTGGATTCAACGGAGACAAAGTGAAGCCCATTAGAAACTCTTACTTCCTGGGGGTCCAGCGTACTGCGCAGACTCAAACTGAGCTTGACGATGTAGATGTGACGTGAGCAAACCGTCTGTCTTCTAGTAGCTGTGCCAAAGGAAATCTGAATCATTCCCTTCCGAAACTTGCAGAGACGGAGAGCATGAGTAGGAGCTGTCCATGAGCGAGGAGCAGGAAAAACTTTTAGTAGGTGTTCTGATTAATTACTTTGTCATTTTGCCTCCAGGTCCTCCCGATTGCCCGCGAGCTTCTCCTCCTGTCCATACGGTAATTTCTTACTGTGCGACAGAGAGTCGCGTGGCTATGACGCAATCATTAGCCTACTTTTACAAAAACTGCTTCTACAGGGCCATAACATAAGCTACAAGGTAATGGAGCATTTTATACATTGTCGTGTTTCTTTAGAAATAAATAATGGACAAATGGAGTCTTTAAACGCCTCAGATGTGAAGTTATTCGCTGTCAAAGTGACGCCAAAATGAATGGGAGTCAATGGCATGCTAACTGCAGGTGGGGTTCCGTTAGCCAATGGCGGCGTCCGGGGGTACCTTCAAAATAATACAAATCCCTGCCCCCTTGGTACTCACATGTGTTTCTGAAGGTCTACTTGAGCCTGGTGCAACGTCTACCTCACTACTGTACTCATTAGGGCTGTCAAAATTGCTCAAATATGACGTTCGAATATTCCCTCTAAAAAAACACACGAATATTCGAACTATTCGAACATCTTGTTGCGCATTTTGTCAATGACGCACATTACGTCAATAACAGGACAAATTAATACAAAGAGACATAACTACTTGTATAGGTAGTTTATTTAAGTTTAAACATATTTGACAACGTATTACCTACACAAAAACAAACAAGTAAATCTCCTAATGGCCAGGGGCGCAGATGGCACTAGGGACGGGGGGGACATGACCCCCCCAGATTCATAGTGACCCGATCCGTCCCCAGCCCTCACTATCCCTACGAAAGGCGACACAAATCGGTAAAACAGAGGATTAACCAGTGTTTTCGCTATGTAAAGTAGTGTCCCGGCCCGCCGCTGCTTCAGAATCGGGTCGGGGCAGACGCAGGCTGACACACAATAATAATTTACACCGGTCACCATTACTTTGTACCCACGTTCTCACTACACGCTGTTCTGTTGTCAATAAACACACCACCGACGTTTACACTCTCTCCTGCTACGACTCCTGAGTGACGCCGGGGTCCTATGAGAAGCTGGTAGCTGCCTCAATCGTGCCTGTAGGAGCGGTAACCATAGTGATCATATACCATCTATGACTGAGCTGAGTCGGTGATTTTCTGAACTGAAAAAATCGACTGTATAAATGCCACATAAAGGCAATGAAGAGACAAAAAACAATCACCTCGTTTTTTCAAAAAACCAAACAATGTAAGTATCCTATGCCTGTTGACATTCCCATTTGTCAGATTAGATTTGTTAAGGGGAATAGCTAGTCTGACAATAATGGCAAGAAGGCTTTTGCACTTAGCAAACACAGCAAAATGTGGAGACCATATGTAGCCGGTGAGCCTGTGAGCCTAAAGAAACTAAATTTGAAAGTAATGTTTATTTTACATTATAATGTGTATATTTTATTTAGTCTGTGCCTTTACAGTGTTTCCATCTGTATGTATATAGTTATATAATTATATATAATATTATTTAATGTTTAATATCTGATTTACGTACTGACGTATGACGCAATTGACGAGAGGAAGGGCGTGGCTGAATGATAGGGAGAGGAAGGAAAAACGAGACGAGTCGGACGAGGAAAAAGATTGTGAAAACTAAATATTAGGATTTTCACACGATAATCCCGTATATACAGACACAATCAGTCGTTAATATTGTTGCTTTGCTGATAAGAACTTTATTTAGCAATTATTTGCGATATTCATCCTGGATTTCACTCCATGCGCTCGTGAGGTGATTCGCGCGAGCAACGAGCCCATCGCATTCGGGAGGCGAACCAGATAGCGCTCCGGGTGACCGGAAAAGCCCGGAGTTCCTCTGGCAACGAGGGATAAGTCGTCACAACAGATAGCGCTCCGGGTGACCGGAAAAGCCCGGAGTTCCTCTGTTGCATCGCGGGAGAGTGAGACAGCCGCTCACGCGCGCTGTCATCGACATTGTCATATCGCGGGACACATCGCGTTCGGGAAACCATCAGGCCTGCAACGTAGAGTGTGTGTGTGGTAATGAGAGCGTGAATGTGGGCCCATTTAAGTGAGTTTTGATTTGAATGACTGAGTAGTTCATTGAAGACTGTGTTAGTGAGTTAAACAGTTAACTTATACATGTGAGGGTGTTTAACACTTGTGAGATAAGTGTTTGGTTTATTTTCTGAAATTGTAAATCCTTTAAACTTATTTAATTTGACATTTCATTTTATTCCAAAAGATTGTTTTGAATTTTCCTATTTTAATTTATTCACATTCAAATACATAAAAAAACACTCATAAGACAAGTATTTGATTCCATAGTCTTTATTGCTGCTGAAGGGAATGGAATGTGATTATTAAGGTAATCATAACTGTGACACGAATACTTACCCAGGCCCCAGCTTTAATATAGTGGGTACCATTACTGGAGTTACATAAATTGGAGGCACCGCTGGGATCCATTACCCTTATTACTACAGCAGCATTAGCCTAGAGAAAAGAAAAAAAAAGAATTTTTTTTTTTGTAATTCTAGTAATAAGAAACAGTTTAGCTCTAGCAATGGCTCATTTGCAGACCCCTATCTCAGTCCCTGACTTGAAAAGTTGGTGTCGAGGTGAAGGCATTGATCCAGATTATGCCATCATTGTGAGTAGAATTCCAGAAGAGACAGATGTTTCTAAAATTGAAGACACTATGCATTCTATCAAAGCCCTTGGAAGAGTCAGGGTAAGAGGACGGATGTATAGCCAAGAATCACAGTCTCTGATAGTGCTCTGTGAATGTCGTGAGAAGGTGCATGCAGAGAGACTTCCTCTTGATGTATTGCCTGCTGATGGATCAGACCCATGGATCCTGAGTGCTAACAGAATGGAGGGTAATGCTTTAGATGGAGAAGGGGCAAGTTTCGTCGCACCTGATGAATCGGGACTAAGAGAAGAACATCAAGGATCAAGTTCACCTAACTTGTTAAATGCTTCTACGCCTGAGTCTATCATCAGGGCGGTTGGTGAATTGCTTGCTAAAACCACTAAAATCTCAAGTGATAGCAGTTCTTTTAGACGGCTGAGGACCTTTTCGGGTATCACTCCCATTCCGGGCGGAGAGGATAATTTAGAGAATTGGATGGAACAAGCAATGCTCATGGTTGAGGAAAGTGATCGTTCCGAAAAAGAAAAAAAGCTAAGAATTGTGGAGAGTTTGCGTGGACCAGCCTTGGAGATTATCCAAGCAGTAAGGTTTACCAATGCTGAAGCATCTCCAAAAGAGTATCTAGCAGCTATTGAAAGTGCTTTTGGAAGCTCAGAGTCTGGTGAAGATCTGCATTTCAAGTTCAGAGCACTACGGCAACGTCATGGAGAATGCTTGTCGGATTTTCTGAGGAGACTTGAGAAAATCTTGATCAGGGTTGTACAAAGGGGAGGCCTACCTGCCCAGTCTGCTGGAGAAGCACGTCTGGAGCAGCTCATCAGAGGAGCAACCCAGTCTGACATCATGCTGCTTCAGTTACGGCTAAGGGAACGAAAGAGTAACCCACCTGATTTCCTAGATCTGCTACATGAGATTCGGGAAGAGGAGGTACGAGAAGCTGAAAGACGAAAGTCTAATCCAACAGTTCGTCAAGTGCAAGTTGGAAGTGAGAATATCAAAGACCCATTCTTCCAAGAGCTTGCAACTGAGATCAAAGACTTACGAATTATGGTGGCAGAGTTAACCGTTAAGTCAAAGGATGATGTGATTGCTGAAAAGAAACATAAAAGCCAGCAAGCCTCAGAGTTCGCTGATGAAAGTTATGAGGTTCAAGCTCTGAAGAAAGAGGTGAAAAAACTCAGACAGCAAGTGAAAGTGATGGCTGTACAACCAACATCTAAAGGGGAGAAAGAAACTTCTTCAGATGGAAACCAAGCATCAGTGAAGTTCACCCGATCAAAAGTACCTGGATCTTCTAAAAGTTCAGAAGATTACTTCTGCTACAGGTGTGGAGGTGACGGACACATTGCTTCAAAATGCAAAGCTCCTGTAAATGAGAAGAAAGTGATTCAGAAGCTCATTCAATCTCTGAGAAAAGCTAGAGGAAAACAGAAGAATGAAGAGGCTCCCGAAGAGGAACATAACTGTTCTGTGAAGAGAAGTGCGGTTCAAGTCAAACCAACCATCAGTATTCCTGAAGGACTAGTGGGACCATCTTCTGTTATTCCATTGAAGGTAAATGGTACGCCTTGTCAAGCTTTGCTGGACAGTGGATCTGTGGTAACCATTGTCTTTGAAGAATGGTATAACCAATACCTGGCTGATACTCCAATTCATCCCATTTCTGGACTAGCTGTCTGGGGCTTGAGTGATTCCAGTTTCCCATATCGTGGCTATGTGGAAGTGGAGCTGCAATTTCCAGAGAAGTTGACAGGAGTGCAACAATCCATCAGTGTATTGGCTTTAGTGTGTCCAGAGCCTCATGGACCCAAACAGGTTCCATTACTCATTGGTACCAATGCCAGTATGTTCCAACGGTTAGCCCAGCTTTGTAAAGAGTCTGCTGGAGTAGACATTGTTAGCACAATGCCAGTAAATCTTCAGAAAGTAAAGAAGTTCAAAATGGAAGCCGGAGAACAGACAAACCCAGAAGATGCAGTGGCTGAAATTCACTGGTCAGGTCCAGGTCCACTCAGTATTCCGCCAAGGAGTGAGTATAAAGCTACCTGCAAAGTCAAGTTGAAGCAATCCATTGACAAGAGCATCTTAGTTGTTGATCAACCGTCAACCTCTAGTAGTCCTGCTGAGGTTCTAGTAAAGCCTACTATCATTCCCTCATCAGCGATCCAAGTGAACCGATTTCCTGTGCTACTGAGAAATGTATCGCAGAAAGAAGTTTGTATTCCAGTGGGTTCAGTGGTGGCGCACGGGTACACCACTGAAGTTGCCACTACTGTGGAGAAAGATCATTCAGCAAGAGGATCACCAGTAGATCCATGCTTGTTTAATTTTGGAGATTCACCGATTCCAAAATATTGGAAGGATAGGCTTTCCCAAAAACTGTCGGAGAGAACGAATGTCTTTTCACTCCATGAATGGGATGTTGGATGTGCTAAAGGAGTGGAACACCACATTCGCCTGAGTGACAGCACCCCATTTCAAGAGAGATCCCGTAGGCTAGCACCTGCTGATATTGATGACATACGCCGTCATCTTCATGAGTTGTTGGCTGCTGGAGTCATCAAAGAGTCCAGGAGTGCATATGCTTCCCCCATTGTTGTGGCCAGGAAGAAGAACGGAACGGTGCGCATGTGTATCGATTATAGAACTCTTAACACAAGAACCATTCCAGATCAATACACTGTGCCGAGGATTGATGAAGCTTTAGATTGTCTTACAGGCAGCAGATGGTTTTCCGTTTTAGATCTACGAAGCGGGTACTATCAGATCCGGATGGCTGATGAAGACAAGGACAAGACCGCTTTCATATGCCCGCTTGGGTTCTATCAGTTTGAAAGGATGCCACAAGGAATCTCTGGAGCCCCTGCTACGTTCCAGAGATTAATAGAGAAGGCCGTAGGGGACATGAATCTGCTGGAAGTACTTGTGTACTTGGACGATCTCATAGTGTTCGGCAAGACACTAGAAGAACATGAAGAACGTCTGCTAGAAGTCTTAGACAGACTTGAAGAAAGTGGATTAAAAGTTTCACTTGACAAGTGCCAGTTCTGTCAACCTCAGGTCAAATATGTGGGGCATATCATTTCTGAGAAGGGTATTGCCACCGATCCCGCAAAGGTTGAAGCTGTGACCAATTGGAAGCAACCCACTGATTTGAAATCCCTCAGATCATTCCTGGGATTCTGTGGGTACTACAGGCGCTTCATAGCAAATTACTCTGCTATAGTCAGACCCCTTACTGAGCTTACCAAGGGATATCCGCCTACTCAGCATGGCAAGAGAGCAGTAAAGAACAAAGGGATGTACTACAAGGAGTCTGAAGCTTTTGGGGTAGGTGGACGGAAGAATGTACGGATGCATTCAAGAAGGTCATCCATTGTCTTACTAACGCACCAGTGTTGGCATTTGCTGATTCAACCAGGCCCTACATTCTGCATGTAGACGCCAGCCTGAATGGGTTGGGAGCAGTTTTAAACCAGGAGTACCCAGAAGGCTTAAGGCCAGTAGCATTTGCCAGCCGCAAGCTGAAGGCATCTGAACAGCGTTACCCTGTCCACCAACTTGAGTTTTTAGCACTCAAGTGGGCAGTGGTAGACAAGTTTCATGATTACTTGTATGGTGCACGATTTACAGTAAGAACAGACAACAACCCACTCACTTACATACTTACCACTGCAAAGCTCAATGCAGCTGGTCACCGGTGGTTAGCTGCGCTATCCACATACAACTTCAACATACAGTATAAACCTGGAAAAAGCAACATTGATGCTGATGCTCTGTCGCGCAACTTTTCTTCCACTGCAGAAGAACAAGTCTGGCAAGAAATATCACCTTCTGGTATTCAGGCCCTGTGCAAAACGACGAACACTCAAAAGTGTGTAGAGCAGTTGGGAGTGTCTCCTGAAGTCATACCTGAATGCTATGCATTTCCCACCAGACTAGACGTTGGTTCCCTTGAGCATTTGAGTTCCCATGACTTAATAAAAGCTCAGGAAGAAGACCCTGCTATTTCTCCAGTGAGACATGCTGTGAAAAAAGGGCAGTTGTTTTCATTATCCAGGGACAAAGATCCTGAAGTACACCTACTACAGAAAGAAGGATCCAAACTTGTAGTAAGGAGAGGACTATTATTCCGGGTTGTAAAGAGACAACACCATGAAGAGTGTCTTCAACTTGTTTTACCGCAGAAGTATCGGTCCATGGTCTTACAGTCCCTGCATGATGAAACTGGACATCTAGGAGTAGATAAGACCACTGCCTTAATAAAAGATCGTTTCTATTGGCCGAGGATGTCAAATGAAATTGACCAGTATGTAAAGAACTGCGGAAAGTGTATTCTTCGTAAGACACAACCCCAAAGAGCTGCACCTTTGAAGCAGATCACCAGCAATGGTCCCATGGATCTTGTTTGTATTGATTTCTTGTCCTTGGAGCCGGATTCAAAAGGAGTGTTCAACATCCTTGTAGTTACTGATCACTACACTAGGTACGCTCAAGCTTTTCCGACGAAAGACCAAAAAGCTCTCACTGTTGCCAAAGTGTTATGTGAAAGGTATTTTGTTCACTACGGATTACCAGCACGTATACATTCGGATCAGGGACGAGACTTCGAAAGCAAGTTAATCCACGAGTTGCTGAAGATGTTGGGGATTCAAAAGTCAAGAACGACCCCATATCATCCTCAGGGGGACCCGCAGCCAGAACGGTTCAACCGAACTTTGCTGTCGATGCTTGGGACTCTTGACAAGTCTCAGAAGCAAAAGTGGAGTCAGCATGTCAGTCAACTAGTACATGCTTATAATTGTACAAGAAACGACGCAACCGGATATTCCCCCTATGTCCTCATGTTTGGACGAGAAGCAAGACTCCCAATTGATCTCTGTTTCTCTGTCTCATCTGAAGGCGAAGCAGAAAATTACCAGCAATATGTATCTAAGCTAAGATCAGACCTAAAAAGGGCCTACCAAGTAGCTTCAGACGCTGCAGACAAGAGCCATCAGAAGAACAAAAGACTTCATGATAAGAGAGTTCGAGATCAAATACTTGAAGAAGGAGATCGAGTTCTACTGAGAAATCTAGGAGTCACAGGAAAGAACAAACTGGGAAACAAATGGAGTTCCTTACCGTATGTGGTCGTCAGTAAGATGCCAAACTTACCTGTCTACCGTGTAAAACCTGAGAATGGTAAGGGAATTGTCAAGACATTGCATAGAAATCATCTTCTGCCTATCGGATATCTGGTAAGAATGCCAAAAGAGACAGAGGAAAAGGAAGTACCTCAGAGACCAGCGACAAGGTCCCAGACTCTTCAACAAACTCCTCTCCATGAAGCAGGACCAGCTGATGTACTTGTGGAAGGAAGTTATGAAGAGGATGAGTTATCTTCAGATTGCGAGGATGTTGATGCATACATACCTCTAGAAGCCATGGAAGAACTTCGAAGATTACCAGAGTCCCAGAATTTGAGATCTATTCTACAGGAAAGAAGAGTGTCTGTTCCAGTAGAGAGTGAATCAAAAAGTGACAACAGTGAGGGGAACGTAATACACTTTGTTAAAGATTCTGAGCCAAAGAGGATGGGTGACACTCTGGAAAGAGAAAGATATGATGATGACACAACGCAAGAACTTGACAGACCTAACACTCCAGTGGTAGAAGGGAATAACTTACCTTTTCCTGAAGAACCTGATGGTGAAAATAATCCAAATGGTCTGGAGCCTGCTAGAGAAATTAGGTCTAAAAGAGAAATAAAGCCTGTAGTAAAACTCAGTTATGATGAGTTAGGTAAATCTACAAACCGCCCAATATATACCATTACCCGTGGTATGCCGGTGCACTGCAGTTTTGTTTCAGAGGGTAGGAGAAGTAATTGTAACACTGTGTGGTGCCACCCTCTTGCTACTTGCCATAAATGCAGTAGAATACCTGAGAGAAAAAGAATTAAACACCTGTAAAGTCCCAAAAGTTTGATGAGGACCTCAAACATTTAGAAGGGGGAGGGTGTAGCCGGTGAGCCCGTGAGCCTAAAGAAACTAAATTTGAAAGTAATGTTTATTTTACATTATAATGTGTATATTTTATTTAGTCTGTGCCTTTACAGTGTTTCCATCTGTATGTATATAGTTATATAATTATATATAATATTATTTAATGTTTAATATCTGATTTACGTACTGATGTATGACGCAATTGACGAGAGGAAGGGCGTGGCTGAATGATAGGGAGAGGAAGGAAAAACGAGACGAGTCGGACGAGGAAAAAGATTGTGAAAACTAAATATTAGGATTTTCACACGATAATCCCGTATATACAGACACAATCAGTCGTTAATATTGTTGCTTTGCTGATAAGAACTTTATTTAGCAATTATTTGCGATATTCATCCTGGATTTCACTCCATGCGCTCGTGAGGTGATTCGCGCGAGCAACGAGCCCATCGCATTCGGGAGGCGAACCAGATAGCACTCCGGGTGACCGGAAAAGCCCGGAGTTCCTCTGGCAACGAGGGATAAGTCGTCACAACAGATAGCGCTCCGGGTGACCGGAAAAGCCCGGAGTTCCTCTGTTGCATCGCGGGAGAGTGAGACAGCCGCTCACGCGCGCTGTCATCGACATTGTCATATCGCGGGACACATCGCGTTCGGGAAACCATCAGGCCTGCAACGTAGAGTGTGTGTGTGGTAATGAGAGCGTGAATGTGGGCCCATTTAAGTGAGTTTTGATTTGAATGACTGAGTAGTTCATTGAAGACTGTGTTAGTGAGTTAAACAGTTAACTTATACATGTGAGGGTGTTTAACACTTGTGAGATAAGTGTTTGGTTTATTTTCTGAAATTGTAAATCCTTTAAACTTATTTAATTTGACATTTCATTTTATTCCAAAAGATTGTTTTGAATTTTCCTATTTTAATTTATTCACATTCAAATACATAAAAAAACACTCATAAGACAAGTATTTGATTCCATAGTCTTTATTGCTGCTGAAGGGAATGGAATGTGATTATTAAGGTAATCATAACTGTGACACGAATACTTACCCAGGCCCCAGCTTTAATATAGTGGGTACCATTACTGGAGTTACACATAACTATGCATTTAGGTGAGTGGAGAGAGGCAAATAATGAATGAACACAAAAAGAATGGTTGGATAAATCAATTTATCATCATCAGGAAATAATGTTTTATCTTATCATTTAACCCATTGTAGCCTACTGTCTAGACCTTTCCTAGCAATGCGTTTGACCATAACAAAACTGCCTAACTCAGGAATGTGTGGAATATCAGTAGTGGTATGTTTTTCATCCATTGCTGTTGAGTTTCTCGCACTTTCGTATTATTGTCTTTGGTAGCTTTGTCCAGCATTGTGAGATAGCGTCGTAACTTCTCTTGGAACAAAGTAGAATCTCCTCCCGTTGCATGTGCATGTGCATGTATGTGTGTGTCTCAGAGGCTGCCCTTCTTCTCTCTCTCTCCCTCCCTTCTCCAAACTACAGTATATGTGTGTGTGAAGGTATGGAGCAAATTCTAAAGGAAGGGGCTGCCTCACTCTCTTTTTCACTCTCTTTCACTTCACAGAACAAAAGAAAATTTTAAAGAAAAGTTAACTCCAATGTTTTTCAGTATTTCTTTCTTGTTTTTTTTTTTTGTTTTTTTTACATTTATTTGATTTAACTCCTTAGTTTATCTTAGATTAATTTCTTTGTTGTTTTTTTCTTTTTCTTTTTTTCCTTTAAGCTTACTCGGATCAGTATCCTCAAATATTTGAACAGCTTTACGGTCAAAGTCAGGATGCACGCGATCCTAGCTAGTTTCAACGGCGCCTTTATACTTGTATTACTCCAGCGTGTTAATGTTTTAGAGTTTATTCTGCCATCGTTTTAAACAGACTCGCCACACTTAACCGCTCCTGTCAATCAAGTATCGCTTGTGTTTCACCTCCTCATCTCCTTTTGAGACCGAATCTTCCGTGTGTTGGATATATTTTAGAGATTACCCTGTCATCATTTTAAACAGTCTCGCCATATCCCCAACCAAGTCAAGTCAAGTCAAGTCAAGTATATTTGTATAGCGCTTTTCACAATACAGATTGTATCAAAGCAGCTTCACAGTATTAAATTAAAATAATACAACAAGGTTTGTTTCTAGTGGAATTTATTGATTGATCAAATTAAATTAAATTAAATATCCCCAAAATATCCCCAACTGAGCAAGCCAAAGGCAACAGTGGCAAGGAACCGAAAAACTCCATCAAGTGACCTAATGGTGACCTGAAACTCCATCAGGTGACCTAATGGAGAAAAAAAAACCTTGGGAGAACCTAGGCTCAGTCGGGGGCCAGTTCTCCTCTGGCGTTTATGAACTAGAGACCGGAATTAACTGTAAGATTAAAAATATTATACGAATGCCTGGCTGAAGAGATGCGTCTTTAATCTAGTTTTAAACTGGGAGAGCGAGTCTGAGCAACGAACAGTATCAGGAAGGCTATTCCAGAGTTTTGGGGCTAAATGTGAAAATGCTTTCCCTCCTTTGGTGGACCTAGATATCCTAGGTATGACCAAAAGCCTCGAATTTAGTGATCTTAAAGAGCGCGATGGATTATAGGGCGATAGAAGATCCGTTAAATAGACTGGAGCTAAGCCGTTTAGGGCTTTATAAGTCAGTAGCAATACCTTGTAGTTAATACGGGACTTTATAGGTAACCAATGTAGTGATGTTAAAATCGGTGTTATATGATCATATTTTCTTGATCTAGTAAGAACTCTAGCGGCTGCATTTTGGACTAACTGTAGCTTGTTTATTGAGGATGCAGGACAACCAGCTAATAAAGCATTACAGTAATCTAGTCTCGAGGTCATGAACGCATGAACTAACTTTTCTGCATCAGAAACTGATATATTACGTAGCTTAGCAATGTTTCTAAGGTGGAAAAAGGCTGTTTTTGTAACATATGAAATATGATTTTCAAAAAACAGGTTGCAATCTAGTATAACACCCAGGTATTTTACTGTAGAGGATAAAGTAACAGGACATCCTACTATGTTAAAGTTGTATTGGTTTTTTGAACCGATAAGTATTACCTCTGTCTTGTCTGGATTTAATAAAAGAAAATTACGCGTCATCCAGTCTTTTATATCTTTAAGACACTCTGTCAGTTTGGATAATTTAGCGTTTTCATCCGGCCGTGATGAAATATATATTTGAGTGTCATCAGCATAACAATGGAAACTAATTCCATGTTTCCTTATAATATTTCCAAGTGGCAGCATATATATTGAGAATAATAGAGGGCCTAACACAGATCCTTGCGGCACTCCATAGTTTACTGGAGTTATGATCGATTTTTCTCCATTTAAATAGACAAAATGGTAGCGGTCAGATAAGTATGATCTGAACCAGCTTAATGCTTGTCCTTGAACACCAGTATAATTTTGTAGTCGATCTAAGAGTATTGTGTGATCTATAGTATCGAACGCAGCACTAAGATCAAGTAAAACTAATATTGAGATACAGCCTTGGTCAGAAGCTAAAAGTAAATCATTTGTGATTTTAACAAGCGCAGTTTCAGTGCTATGATGCGGCCTGAAACCAGACTGAAACTTTTCATAGATGTCATTTTCTTGCAAGAAAGAGCCCAGTTGAGCGGACACAACTTTTTCTAATATTTTAGACATAAATGGAAGATTTGAAATGGGTCTATAATTTGCTAGGTTATTTGGGTCTAATTGTGGTTTCTTAATGAGTTTAATGAGTAATGGTTTTATAACTGCCAATTTAAATGTTCTTGGAACATGACCTAAAGATAAAGATGAGTTAATAATATTGAGAAGAGGCTCTTCCACTATAGGTAACACTTCTTTCAGTAGTTTAGTTGGTATAGGATCTAATAAACATGTTGTTGTTTTAGATGAAGTGATACGTTTATTTAGCTCTTTTTGTTCTATAGATGTAAAGCACTGTAATCGTTCTTGCGGGGTGATCATTGAGGCTGAGTTATAAGCCGCGATTGAAGATCGAACGTTTACAATTGTGGTTCTGATGCTTTCTATTTTCTCAGTGAATAAGTTCATGAAATCATTAGTACTAAACTGTAACAGGATATTTTGTTCAGGTGATGCTTGTTTATTTGTTAGTCTAGCCACAGTGTTAAATAAAAACCTTGGATTATTTTGATTGTTTTCTATTAGTTTGCGTTGGTGCTCAGCCCTGGCCGCTTTTAGGGCCTTTTTATAACGTGACATACTGTCTTTCCACGCGATTCTAAAGACCTCTAAATTAGTGTGTTTCCATTTACGCTCTAAATTACGGGTTTCTCTCTTTAGAACACGCGTAGTATTGTTGTACCATGGTGCTTTAATTTTCTCTCTGACCTTTTTTAATTTAATGGGTGCAACAATATCCAATGTTCTAGAGAGAATGGTGCTCATAGTGCTAGTTAGTTCTTCTAGTTCATCTGTTTGTTTGGGTTCAATTTGAGAAATTATCTATGGTGGATGGAAGGATTGTTCTGCCTGGTCGATAACGCGGCGCAGCATGACATATTACAGCAGTACGTAATATGCAAGTTACCATGTAATGGTCAGTAACATCATCACTTTGTGGAATGATATCTATATCGGTTGGATCGGTTCCATATGATATAATTAAATCGAGTGTATGATTAAGATGATGAGTGGGACCAGTGACGTTTTGCTTGACCCCAAAGGAGTTTAATAAATCTGTAAACGCAGCTCCTAACTCATCATTTGAATTATCTACGTGTATGTTAAAATCTCCAACAATTAATGCTTTATCGACATTGACCAATAGATCTGAGAGAAAATCTGCAAACTCTTTTAAGAAATCAGCGTAAGGCCCTGGTGGTCTATATACGGTAGCCAAAGCTAGAGATAATAGGTATTTTTTTCTTACATCTGAGAGCGTAACATTTAATACAAGTACTTCAAACGAATTAAACTTGTCACCTATTTTCTGGGTAACATTAAGAATATCTCTATAGATTGTTGCAACACCACCGCCATGACCAATCAGACGGGGCTCATGCTTATAACAGTATCCTGATGGAGTAGACTCATTTAGACTGAAATAATCATTTGGTTTAAGCCAAGGTTTCAGTAAGGCAAAGTACATCGATGCTATTATCTGTGACTATTTCATTTACAATAACTGCCTTAGGTGTGAGTGATATAATGTTTAGAAGACCTAGCTTTAGAAATTGTTTTTGTTCACTAATAGCGAGATTTTCTGTTTTAATAACAATTAGATTTTTCCTAGATCCTGCAGTAAATTTATTATTTGATCGCACTAAATGAGGAATAGACACAGTTTCTATGCAATGTTCTACACTAGTATTTATATCAATTAAGTTGGTGCAGGTGAGACTGTAATTTGGACTTTTGGTTACTAGTCAAACGGTCTTTAACATCTTGGAGATGTTATCAGACAGAAGATCTGCTCCGATTCTACTTGGGTGTAAGCCATCAGCACAGAAGAGCCTAGGACGTTCCAAAAACAGATTCCAATTTTTTACAAAGAGCAGTTTCTGCTCATTACACCATGACATTAACCATTCATTTAGCGCGAATAATCTACTGAACTTTTCATGCCCTTCTCGGTACGTGGGAAGCGGTCCAGACACAATGATCGTTTTTTCAGGTGATGTGCTGCATACCGTCTCGATCAGGCTCCTGAAGTCTTTCTTCAGAACCTCCGTCTGCCGCAGCCTGATATCGTTTACTCCCGCGTGCAACACGACGGCTCCGACACGCTCGTCACCGTTCAAGATCTCGGGTACCCGCGCAGCGATATCGAAAACACGAGCACCAGGAAAGCAGTGACTACGCACCTTACTTTTACCTAACGTAGCGCGGACGTGCCGGACGATGGAATCGCAGATGATCACAGCATCGCATTCCGTATCGCGAAGAGGGGAGAAGCGGTTCTGGGTGGAGATCTCGAAAACCGGGAAGGGCGGAGAGATTCGTGCTCTGGTCCTGGCCCGCGTCTTCTGCTGCGGAACCACCCAGGTTTCGTGGTGGCGTGTCCGAGCCGGAGTGAATGAAGCCATGGCTGATCGTGACTTGGGCGCTCGGGACCAATGCTGAGAAACGCACGGAGTATACGAGGTCGGGGTGAGCGGATTACTAATGTTACTCACTGATTTGTGTGCATCGGCGCGTGATGTTTCAAGAGTTAAATGCCGGTCTCTCATCGACGCGTGCTGTTTCAAGAGCTAAATGCCGGTCTCTCAGCTCGGCTTGTTTCTCTAAAAGGTCGCGGATCTGCTTCTCTACAGCTTCTAGCTCAGATTGCACTGCGTGCAGCTCAAATGTGTCCTCACCTGCACAAAAAGGTAGACAACATACATCTGATATATTCGCCATTTTAACAGATGGACAGTACGTTAGCAACGACGCTACCAGTAATGCTATCAATATTAATACTAATTTATGACTGAAGTCTTGGATATAATCCGTCTTTTTAGTGGTACGGGTGTAATGTAGACGCACGATAGGCGAGAAAATGTTCGTTTGTAAGTGAGTGTAAAGAAGACGCGCTCAGCCGTGACCCACAGGTGAAAACCGGTGTCAACCACCAAACAGTGACAACCAAGCAAAAATTTCTAGCTTAACCGTCTTACAGCTAATTCTCCCAAATTTTTGACTAGATGGTCTTTTTTCTAAAAAAGATCCACCTCAATCCCAGCATATCAAATAATTTTAGAGGTTTACTTTTCAGAGAAACTTAAATAAGCCAAATTTAATAGAATTTTTTATATTATTATACTATGTCTTATATTCATTGGCAAAACAACTGGTACTTGAAATCACACAGTTCTTTTAAGCAGTTTCAGTCACTTGTCTCTAATCATCAGGCAGACTTAGAACTATTTTATAAGAATAAAAAAAGTCTTACCTGCAATGAATGAGACAAATGCCTGGATTGCTTTCCTGTTCCGTGACGCCAAATTGTTGATTTAAAAATCTTGCTTTCCCCTGTTGTTTGATTTCATGGAAACAGACACCAATGATTTTGCCAAGAGAGCTCTTATTTATTTATTTATAAGACATAGGAGGAAGAGACAATGGACCAAGCGAAGGTCTTGATTCAGCTTCTCAGACATCTTCTCTGCATTTCCATCTCTTCCTGATTTTTGGACAAAAGGGCTTGGTTTTTATTCTACTGACCAAGGAAAAAACTACATCACCATAGGAACACATACATTAAGCAGAGGAACATATGGTTTCCATTAACGTTGGAATGTATATCTCCTTATGCTATGCTTGTATAAACACTGAATATACATTTCAGTCTCTCCAGCACACACTCAAAGTCCAAAGTCTCCCTTTCTCCCACATCTTCACAAAATACAATGATTACAAATGATTATGAATGTATATAAAAAGTATAAAACAGATACATAATACTACTGATTATGAATATTAATAAAATATAATAATAATACTAAAAACAACATTAAATGATGAAATTTGAGTCTTCACACAGGATCACATGACTCTGAACAGGGGATCACATGACAGACATGAAACATGACAAAAGGTGTGTTCGACACCGGCTGCGGCTGGATGTAACCGATCGGCGAGAGTAGCCGTGTGCAGGCGGGGAGGAGCTGCAAACGGAGACGTGAAGTTGGACACTTTTTGGTTCCCGTAGTGACCGCTCATGTGGTGTTTGCATACTTTACCACAGCTGAAGTGAAATGAATGCAATATTTGCCAAATAATACACAGATGTTTCAGAGACATTTTCATTAAATACTTTATGTACTGCTTCATACAGCATCTGTTTGAACAAGAATAAAGTTCAACATAAGCTACTATCAATGAAGTGGAGTACACGCTTTTTAATCAGTTTTAATTTGATAAGCATGACACAATATACCATCGCAACTACATGAAAGAGTGTTTACTGTTATACAAAACTGATTTGTGAGCTTTAGAGGAACTAAAGGTGTTTGAATAAACACGAAACACACGTGATCATTGTCATGCGGTGAATCCGGCCAATTGTGGAACAGCTGTGTCGTCATCAGAGCTCGAGCAGCCGCTCTTGAGAAGCTGCGCTGGCTGAGTTCTCCGGCTACTCTCGAATCGCTCTCGCGGTACTTTGATGGCATACGTAACAGTCACGTGGCGTCGCCGCTGTATCAAGTTGGACAAAATTTCTAACCGGCATGCACTGCTTCAAGTCAGCCGCCGATTGGTCTGTGCAGAGCTGCATGAAGTCGAACAAGCCTAAAGACATGAAACGTGACCAAGCAAGACCAAATCATGACAACAGGCCAAACCTGAGAAAACGGCACCATCTTATAAAAAATAAAATAAAATAAAAAATATATTTAAAAGAAAAGGCCAACAGAACAAAAGTCTGTTAACAAAGACTGCATCATTTTATAGTTAAATGGCCCTGGGATAAAAAGAAATTGGCAGTTTTAATGGGTTTCAATGGGTAAAGTTTTATCCTTAAGGTCCTGCATGTAAATATTTTGTGTACAATGTGGAAAGGAAAGAAGAAAACTCAAATAAAAATACACACTTGTGCCAAAATTGATGTAGTTGGCATTAACACAGGAAAAAAATATTTTAAAAAAACCCCGAAAGAGACAAACATGTCCTTAAAGGGATAGTTCGCCCAAAAATGATATTTAAGCCATGATTTACTCACCCTAAAGCCGTTCGAGATGCATACGTCAATCTTTTTTCAGACGAACACATTTTCAGTTATTTTAGAAAATGTCTAAGATCTTTCAGTGGTTATAATGTGAGGCAATGGGGTCCAGCTGATTCTAGTCGGAAAATGTACATGCATCCTTCTCAAAAATAATCCATCCGGCTCCAGGGGGATAAACGAAGGCCTTCTGAGGGTAATCCGTGCGGTTTTGTCGTAAAAATATACATATTTAAAACTTTATAAACTAAAATAACTGGCTTCCGGTGGCGGTCGGTGCGCGTTCACAGAGATGAATGCGTCGTGACGTAGAACGAACGTGACAGCGGAGCCAGAGAGCAGAGCAAAACAAAACTCAACGTTAGTTCTACGTCACGATGCTTCCTACGCTACGTCATACGTCATACGCCAGCATTCATCTCTGTGAACGCGCACTGACGGCCACCGGAAGCCAGTTATTTTAGTTTATAAAGTTTTAAATATGTATATTTTTACGACAAAACCGCACGGATTACCCTCAGAAGGCCTTCGTTTATCCCCCTGGAGCCGGATGGATTATTTTTGAGAAGGATGCATGTACATTTTCCGACTTGAATCAGCTGGACCCCATTGCCTCACATTATAACCACTGAAAGATCTAAGACATTTTCTAAAATAACTGAAAATGTGTTCGTCTGAAAAAAGATTGACGTATGCATCTCGAACGGCTTTAGGGTGAGTAAATCATGGCTTAAATATCATTTTTGGGCGAACTATCCCTTTAAGGAAACACAAGGGTTAATTTGGTTCTAAACTTTACATTGAAGTGTGATTGATCAATGAGACCCTTTGATTACAGTGTTATTAGTGAAGCATCATTTGCCAAACTGTATTAATCTAGAAGCAGAATCAGATTTAAATGTGATTTTCTGCTGTAATAAACAGTTTAACTGGTAAGATCTTCAGAGGAGTTGTGTTGCCATTAGATAAGAATGGAAAGACAGTCTCTGTGAAGGATGTCCTGAATCTGCACAGACAGTCTTTAGTTACAGGATCAGAGAATGACACTGTTCCTCTGTCATAGTCCAGCTGAACTCTCACACGCTGAAGCTTCTGTTTAACAGTAAAGACAGTGTAGGGTTGCTCTGGGGATTTTGAGCTGTAATTGCTCTTCATGTACAGCACACACCAGACATTAGAGTTAAAGAAATCCTCTCCCTTCCTTTGGTTTGATGCTGTTGTTATTCCAATAATCCAGCGTGTATTGTCTCCAACCTCCACATCCCAGCAGTGTGTTCCTGAGATAAAGCCCTCAGATCCCAGGACACATGCACAACAGTCAAACCTCTCTGGATTATCAGGAAGTGTTTTATCTCCATCACTAACCGACACACTGGTCAGATCAGCAGAGAGTGTGAGACAAGGATTTACTGTGTTTGGATCCAGAGTCAACGGAGCTGCAAAGAGAATAACATCAGATTACAGGATGAAATATGATGGTTTTAGAAATGTAAATGTAAAACATTTCTCGTTTGTTAAAAGAGATCATAAATAATGCTATCATAACAATATTCTCTCAGTTACTGTCAGAATAGATTGAGGCTTCAGGTTTAATATCAGTATTCAATAAACACTATTGTATCCTGTAACGACTGAGACCAGATCAGACATAATTATTTGGTATATGTACCATAAAAATCTTGAAACTTGGGGATACACTCTGGGATATGTGGTCCCATCCCCCAAACAGGGCAAGACGGTCCTAGTGCTCATGACCATGATCAGATAAGATTTTATGTGTGTAAAGGAATGTGACCACGTGCTCGAGATAGAAGGACAATGGGAAGACAGAAACAATCTTTAATACAGACTTTGCTGCATTAATCAGAGACAAACTGATCTAGAAATGAACATGCATCCCAGAAGCTGTGTGAATGATCGACTGTCTTGTGTACTATTATGTATATACTATGGTATGTAGTTTATTATTAGGGTTGGGTACCGAAACCCGGTTCCAATAGGGAACCGGTTCCAACGTGAACGGTAGTAACGAGACCGAATAAGAACGAAACTTTCGGTGCCTGATTTCGGTGCCTGACTTTTTTTTACCGCTATAAAACATCTCGCAGCCCGAATGTTCCAATAATAAAACATCTCCAGTTAACCAGCAGAGCATTCATTTCGTTCGTTTTTTAAATCAAGTGATCAAAGTGCTCGCTTCCGCTGTGATCAGTGGCGCTGATAAAGTGATTTCTCTTGTGGCTCGCGCACACTGCACTGTCTTCACTCGGACGCGCGCTTCAATACGTTGCGGAGACTCTCTATTCGTTCTGGTGAAATCACAAAATATAATGCACACAAACGTGTCCCTGCTTGATATACAACCACTGATGAGCATAATCGGATAAAAAAAAAACTGTACGAATGCAGATTAGAACCTAAAACCTCTGACAAGCTTGACGAAAGTTCAAGTTCAGCTGCCAGTGTCGTGGTGGAGGGGGAGCCCCAGGAGGCCCCAGCAGGCCTGAGCACCGCCTGCTATGCCTTCATGCTCCCAAAGGGAGTCAGACTGCCTTTTCTTCAATCCAGAAAACTGCAACCTTACCATCACTGAATGGGCAACGATCAACTCTTGGCCTTCTCGGCACTTCAGGATGCCGTGCTGTCCAGCGCCACTCTCACGTCAGCAGGCTTTGACTCACAACAGCCATGTGCTCACTCAGGAGACAGAGAGGACTCTCTCTCTCAACCACAACAGCGTCGAAACCATCAAGTTCATCATCATCTTCTCCATCCAGCAGAGAAGAAAACAATGGCAACTTGCACCATGACATTTGACACTCACAGACCCATCAACTAACTCAATTTTCAACCACTTCAAGAATTGTGTCCACTGCACAGACCATGCAAGTATCAATTTAATGAGGTGCTCTGAAAATGATAAGTTGGTTTGGTTCTTTTCAAAGTTAAATAGATCTTTTCCATAGTTCTATTTCCTGTTTCCGGTTCTGTATCACTCACCATTTTACCTATGCATGTATGTATGTATGAATGTATGTGTCACGGGGTGACTAAAAGCGGAACCTTATTGGCGGAAGTTGAGTACGGGGAGCGCTTCCGGTGAGACACTGAGCCGGTTCCGGGAAAACATGGAAGCAGGGAGAAACAATGAGGGAGAGCTGACGAGCTCGATTGTTGTCAGCTGTGTGGCAGAGAAAGATCCCGAAGGGCGATTGGACCATGAGGAATATAAAAGAAGTTGATATTGAGAGGGAGCAGAAGGGTGGGGGAGCGGGGAGTGGGGAGCGGGGAGCGGGGAGTGGGGAGCGGGGAGCGGGGAGCGGGGAGCGAGCCGAGGAGACACAGCGGAGTTCGGGCGGAGAGACAGCAAAGAGGTGGCCAGCGGTGGAAAACACGGGGCTTAAGGAGATAGGTGACGGTCTTCTTTCACTGAATATGATATTAGGATTTGCTACAGTATTATTGGGTGGAAGATTCACTACACTGTTGTTCCTTGAAGAGGTTGTAATTCAACTGTGTCTGAAGGCATTCATTTGGGGAAAGAAGAGGAGCGCTTTGCAGTGCAGAGTTTGCTTACACCTGTCATAGAGATTCTGTCCGCCGAGGCTGCCGTCTGGGCCCGCACGCTGCCTTAATGGTTGAGGTTTGTGAGTGCAGTGCTGTACTTTAATCACGTGTGCAGTTAAGTGTTTTGCAGTGCATGCACGAGTGGGGTGAAGAAGTCGCAGATTGTGCGGTATCCGAACGAACAGAGCCTCGACGAAATCGTATTCCTCACTGTTGTCATCAGTCCATCAGTCAAAGCTGTGTGTCATATGTATCTTCCACTCTCTGTCTGAGTCCAGTGAAGAACCTGCTAAAGCTGTGAGTCATATGTACCCTCCATTCTCTGTCTGAGCCCAGTGAAGAGCCTGCCGAAGCTGTGAGTTACACGTACGCTCCATTCTCTGTCTGAGTCCAGTGAAGAGCCTGCTAAAGCTGTGAGTTACACGTACGCTCCATTCTCTGTCTGAGTCCAGTGAAGAGCCCGCCAAAGTTGTGAGTTATACGTACCCTCCATTCTCTGACTGAGCCCAGTGAAGAACCTGCTAAAGCTGTGAGGTACACGTACCCTCCACTCTCTGTCTGAGCCAGTGAACCGAGTTGAACCTCCACTGCTGTTCTGCAGTCCTGTGTCCAGGAAGATGGAGCTATCTTACTGAATTCATACCGACCTGCTTTGCTTACCCATTTATGCTGAAGTCCCGCTGAGCCAGTGAACCGAGTCGAACCTCCACTGCTGTTCTCCAGTCCTGTGTCCAGGAAGATGGAGCTATCTTACTGAATTCATACCGACCTGCTCTGCTTACCCGTTTATGCTGAAGTCCCGCTGAGCCAGTGAACTGAGTCGAACCTCCACTGCTGTTCTCCAGTCCTGTGTCCAGGAAGACGGAGTTATCTTATTGAATTTATACCGACCTGCTCGACTTCCGGACCTGTTGAAGCAAGAGGCGATTAGCCTGTTCCTTTTTCCTTGACCGCCTTTTAACTAAATAAATAAACTTGAGATTCATTTTATTCTTGTTGTCCATCCTCTTTGTGCTGCGGGGTAGCTCCTCAGGGGGGTACAGTAGAAGGAGGGAGTGTCGGTTGGCTGGTAGCGCCCCCACAACCCCGGCCTGTCACATATGTATGTTTGTTTAGTAATGTTTGTGATGTAGTTAATAAAACTTGTGCACAATATGTATTTGGTTTCTGAGCCTCTGCTTGCAACACAGTCCTTTTTACGATCTTGATCTTGTTACATGCTCTAAGCGCTGTACATGCTAAGGAATAATTATTTTTCGGTGGCCATGAAAGATACACTTTTCTTAGAATAAATGAATAATCAAAAGAGTTCATTGGAACTGATTAATTGATTGTAATATTAATTTAGCTTACCTCAAAGTTAATCTAATTAACTGACCCAAATATTAATAATTAATCAAAATTGGTAATTATGGATTATTAATAATATTTCCCCTTTGAGCTAATATTGTTACAATCCTAATACATAAACATAAACCATGAGGAATAGACTTTTCATTCTGAGTTCGCTGTATGATCTGATGATTTTCTGAAGTACAGTTCAGATTCACTTAGAAATTCAAGTGATTATTAAATTTATGTCTATCAAATGTTGTTGTGTGTGTGTTTATGTCTGAACTATCTTCTGCACTGGTGTCAAATTTGCTGAGACTCACTGTGTTGGACCGTTTCCAGCATCTTCTTCCAGACTCTGAACGGCAGGTTACCCAGATAACGCGACACATGAATCAAAGCTCCAGAACTCATCCGTGGATCCGGCTGTGAGATCAGGACTCTGAGGAACATTCAGGAGTCAGAACTGCAGTGAATTTGAGTTCAGATCAACTGAGAGAAGAGATGCAAGCAGCTCACTCACCTTTCCATTGAGGCTTTAAAGTTCTGGAAAATATAGAGTTTGAAAACATTTTAATATCTTATCAAACACTCTCATTGTGAATGAGTCTCTCTATACAAGCTGTTTTATGCACAAAGAATGAAGCCAGATTGATTTGTCACCTTTAGAAACGAGACGTCATTGTCTTTCATCATCTCCTCCATGTCTCTGATAGTGTGTGAAAGAGCTGAGATGTGTGTGTTTATCTCCTCCAGCTTCTCCTTCATCCTCTGCTTCTTCTGCTCCTCTTCCTCTCTCAGTGCAGTGATTGTAGCTTCTTCTTCGTCTCTGAGAAACTGATGAAGCTTCTCAAACTCTTCTTTAATCTGACGCTCTGTGTGCTCAGCTTGAGACTGAAATCAAATCACATTCACTTCAATCACCTCAATCAACACAAATCTCGGATACCCGACATATAACGGATCCAGAAGCAGAAGCTGCTCGTCATTTACAGAAATAATCAACTGGAATCCATTATATTAAATATATCAATTTATAATGGTATAAAGTGATCCTCCAGATGTAATGAAAATGACTCTTGATTCTGTTTCCTCACATTGATGTGTTGAGCTGTTTCCTCAAACTCTCCTTTCTTCTTTTCCTTGTGTTGAAGTTTCTGTTGTAAGGACTTCAGTGCTGTATTAATCTCGTCCTAGAATTGAACAAAAATACATTAAACACCGGATTACAGTGAAGAGAAGAAAATACAGTGATATGATCATACAATTCTGTGCAAAAGTATTTACCCCCACCATGATTTCTTCTGTTTTTGTGTAAATCTCATACTAAATTGATTCAGAAATTAAAACTTACTATAAAACAAAGGCAATCTCAGTGAGCACAAAGCACAGTTTGTAAATGACAATGTTATTTACTGAAGCAAAAAAGTTATCCAATACTAACTGGGCCTGCGTGATAATGTATTTGGCCCCATACTTACTAATTCCTCAAATCTCTGAAACTGTATTTATAATGTTGTTCAGCTGGACTAAACACAGCCAGTCCTGATCACTGCAGCCCTGTTCAATCAAATAAACACTTAAATAGTACTTTTTCAACAGCATGAAGTTGGTTTTAAAGGTCTTAAACAGTAACACACTATTGACAGAGGTGAAAGAAACTCCAGGAATAATGATGAAGATGGTGATTGAAACGCATCCGTCTGTGATGGATTACAAAGCTATTTCAAAGGCTCTTGGACTCAAAGAACCACAGCGAGAGCCATTATATCCAAATGGAGAAAACTCGGCACAGTAGCAAACCTTCCCAGAAGTGGCTCAAAGTCACCAAAGGCCCAAGAACAACATCGTAGGAACTGAATTTCCCTTTCATGGTCACTACGAGTTACGCCAGTGACGACGAAATGGGGGTTTCCGCTTAGAAGCCTATCACCTTCGAGTATTACAAAATGAGCCAATGGCAGTGGAAATGCAATGGGTCTGCGGAATTTGCATGCGTAACTCCGCCCTACCTCGTGGGTATATAAGGAAGTACACCGCAACATGCAGATATGTTTTTGCTTCGGAGCCAAGAGGTCCTCTTCACTCCTGTAGCCTGTATTCTCTGAGTCATTGAGTGTTCTTCGAGACGAGCTAATTTCCAGTCTGTGTTGGTGTCATAGGCGATTCCAGCGAGTTTCACATTCCTGCCTGCTGATCTGTGCAGTGATCTGCATCCAGCCTGTGTGTTTCTCCCTGGCCGTCTCAGCGCAGATTGCAAAATTTCCTCTCACAAAAAGAGCTTGCCCGGGTACATATTTTTAAAGATGTCTCGTCCGTGTGTTTCTGGGTGCGATCGTTCCGTTCCTTCTTCTGATGGGCATGATCGCTGCATTTCGTGTTTGGGCTTAGAACACGCAAAGGCAGCTTTCATGGATGAGTCATGTTCTCACTGCAGGAACATGACCATCGCTGAGCTGAGATCGAGACTCTGTGACCTGTCTAAAGGTAGAGTCCCCTCTGCCACACCCTGATCTGTCCCCTCCATGAGAGGTGACACTTTGGCTGGTGGCCAGGGTGATCTGAGGGTTACGGTGTGGAACACTGCCCAGACGATGCTTCCTCGGGCCACACCCCCCTCTGCAACTCAGCAACCCGCGAGTGTTTTAGATGTTGCCACGGGGCTGTCTACGGATGTGCCTCGTATCGCATTTGGCGTTCCAGAGGAGGAATCGATGTCGATCGCCGCATCACAAGGCGAGCTGAATTCTTCTGGAGATGATGATTCGGCTGTGCTGCCGCCCTCCCAGCACTGTCCGAGTTGGATCCAGAACTGACGGCTATGCTTTCCCGGGACACTGCGAGCATCGGGTTAGCACGGAACCCTACACCCTGCCCTGAGCGCTCGCGGTTGGATGCTTGGTTCTTCAGGGTTGTACGCGCCTCCCACCCCTCCCGCTCGGCCCAAGCAGCAGCCTTCACCCCACCGCGCCGTGGAGGTGGTCACAGGAAGGCGCCCCAGTCCGCTCAAGCCTCGCCGCCCGCTAAACGCCAGGCCAAGCGGCGCTCCTGATGCAGACAGCTCAGAGATTGGCTACAGTTCTGTCGAGGAGGTGGTAGCAGGAATCTTTTGTTCTCCCGCCGCTGGCCGGCACCCCAATGTGGTTAAAGACACACTTACGCCGCTTACGAGCCTCGCCACTCTCGCCCCCCTCTGTCGCCAGAACCCTGTCAGAGCAGACCCCAGTGGAATGCACGTCCTTCCCTGGTCTCCTCTGTCAGGACGCGGTCTATGACTGTGCCCCCACACCGGGACGCTCCACCTCCCCAGTCCGGCTTTTACAGCCCCTACTTCATTGTACTGAAGAAATCTGGTGGGTTACGGCCAATCCTGGATTTGTGAGTTTTGAACCGGTCCCTTTACAGCAGGGTTCCTCAATTGTTTTTTACCAAGGGCCAAATTCTGCCAACAATACAAAGCCAAGGGCCACCGATCAAAATGTTATGACCTTAATGTTTGCTCTTCTGCTATTATTGTTGTTGTTTTGTTAAAAGAGTCACAAATCACAATATAATTATTCTGATTTTATTTATTTTTATTTATTATTTCATTTTTCTCATTAGTCTGTTTTGTTCAAGCAATTATCAGCATTTTGTATTCAGATAAAGAAAACTAAAGAACTTTGCATGGTGGATATTAAAAACAAATGAACAAATAACAACTCTGGATCTCCATGTCCGGAAATGCCATCATCCGTGAACAGCTTTTTGGCCTTGTTTGCCAGGTTCCAAGCCACATGTAAGGATGCTGCGGTGGCATTCTCCTGTATGGATGTGGTTTTATGAATAACAGCAACTGATTCCTTGTAAGCTGCTACCAATTGTGTTACCTTCTGTTTGCGACTCTCAAAATGTTCAGGAAAATTGCTGTTAAAATTGCAGTGCAATGAGTTGAAATGGCATTTGATATTATCAGCCTTATGCCTGGTTCAGATTACACGATTTTTTTGTCTGTTATGATAGTCACTGTGTCAGATTACACGATTTTGACTCCTAAAAATCTTGTCATGTTGTGGACAAGAAACATGTCAGACTACACATTGTTTTCCGACCAGTCATCGCGAGCCGTCTCACTCTCACACACTCATTTACACGCTCACTCACATACATGCACTCACACACGCACGCACTCACTCACACACACACACACACACACGCACGCTCACTCACTCGCACTCACACACGCACTCACTCTCTCTCTCTCTCTCTCACACACACACACACACACACACAGTCACACACACACACTCGCGAACACACACTCTCACTCACTCTCCCTCGCGCGCCGTCGTCGTGGAGGACCGTTAAAAAATTAAACATGCTAGTATTTTGATTGTTCAATCCATTCAGTTTTGAATCGTCTATTTTCTGTGTCCACTTTTCTTTTCTTAACATTTGCCATATTTTCGATGTGCGCGAATGCTGTCAGATAAAGCGTTTGAATTTTAACGCCAGTGACGTGCTTACGCTGATGTTACCATGACAACCTTGAAATAAGCGCGGGCCAAACATTTTTCTCTCACGGGCCGGATGTGGCCCGCGGGCCGCCTATTGAGGAACCCTGCTTTACAGGATCCCGTTCAAGATGCTCACGGCCAAACAAATTTTCGAATGCATCCAGCCGCAGGATTGGTTCGCAGTGATCGACCTGAAGGACACTTACTTCCATGTCTCCATTCTTCCTCGACACAGACAGTTTCTTCTCACCGAGAAGACCCCAGTAAATGCCCGATCAGTGTCATGCTTTCCTTCCTGCAAGAAGGGTTGGAAAGAAGGCTGTCTCCCTCCACCCTTAAAGTATATGTTGCCGCTATCGCCGCACATCATGATGCAGTTGAGGGTAAGTCCATTGGAAAGCACGACCTGGTCATCAGGTTCCTGAGAGGAGCGAGGAGACTGAATCCTCCTCGCCCTCCTCTCGTGCCCTCTTGGGACCTCTCAGTGGTTTTAACTGCCCTGCGGAGTGCTCCCTTTGAGTCTTTGCAAACTGTCGAACTTAAGTTCCTGTCAATGATGACAGCACTCCTGCTTGTACTGGCCTCCATCAAGAGGGTAGGGGACCTGCAGGCATTTTCCGTTGACGAAGCGTGCCTGGAATTCGGGCCGGCTAACTCTCACTTGATCCTGAGACCCCGGCCTGGATATGTGCCCAAGGTTCCTACCACCCCTTTTCGAGATCAGGTGGTGAACCTGCAATCGCTGCCCTCGGAGGAGGCAGACCCAGCCTTGGCACTGCTCTGTCCAGTACGCGCCCTCCGTGCTTATGTAGACAGAACGCAGTGTTTCAGGACCTCTGACCAGCTCTTTGTCTGTTATGGTGGGAAGCTGAAGGGAAAGGCTCTCTCCAAGCAAAGGCTGTCTCACTGGATAGTGGACGCCATTGCTCTGGCATACCAGCAGCAAGATCGACGGTGCCCCCTTGGTGTGAGAGCTCACTCCACCCGGAGTGTGGCCTCCTCTTGGGCTTTAGCGCATGGCGCCTCGCTAACAGACATCTGTAGAGCTGCAGGCTGGGCGACACCTAACAAATTCGCGAGATTCTACAATCTCTGAGTAGAGCCAGTATCCTCTCGTGTATTCGATTCAACTAGCCGGTAACTTGGATCCGCTCAGGTGTCTTCGCTTGCTCGCCATTCCACTTCACGGACTGGATCAGTGCGATATTCTCCTCAGGTGAGTTTCCCCGAGAAACCCTGAGTTCCTCCAGCACTGCTTACGCCATCGCCAGAGTTTTGCCTCCGGCAGCTTTCGCGGTTGCACATGCACATGCCTCCATGTGCATGGTTTCCCCATTAGGCGACCCCCCACATGTGTATTCCACTGTAAACCTCCTTGAGCATGTGCCTTTCCCTTGGCAAGCCACCTTGCCACCCCTGGGGTTGAAAGATTCCACCCTTCGGGCTGGACACCTCAGTGTTCTTCCATATGCAGCCCCTCCGGGTCATATGTGTATTCTAAAACCTCCCTTCGGGCGGGCATATGCTTCCCAGTGTACCTTGGTATTCCTGTGATAAGTAGGACTCCTTTGTCCGTGCTAGTCTCACGACAGGGATCACAGACGTACGCAGGGCACTGGAAGACAGCCAAAAAGGTGGAGTGATTAGACTGGAACCCCCATTTCGTCATCACTGACGAAACTCGTAGTGACCACGAAAGGGAACATCTTGGTTACGTATGTAACCCTCGTTCCCTGAGTAGGGAACGGAGACGTTACGTCTTCCTGCCACTTCCGCTGTACCGCTGGAAACGCCGGAGTTCAGTCTCGGCTCCTCAGCAGGAAACATATCTGCATGTTGCGCCGTACTTCCTTATATACCCACGACGTGGGGCAGAGTTACGCATGCAAATTCTGCAGACCCATGGCATTTCCACTGCCATTGGCTCGTTTTGTAATACTTGAAGGCGATAGGCTTCTAAGTGAAACACCCATTTCATCGTCACTGACGTAACGTCTCCATTCCCTACTCAGGGAACGAGGGTTACATACGTAACCGAGACGTTTCTTATTTTCTATCAGAAAATGCTAAAGCACAAATATCCCATATTTAGTCTACAAACTGAAGTTCAAGCAACAAGACAATGATTCAAAGAATAGTAAGCAAATCCACCTCTGAACGGCTCAAAAAAGGCACAATTACAGATGATGTGGCAGGACCTTAAACAGGGAGTTCATGCTTGAAAAACCTCCAATGAGGCTGAACTAAAGTTTTCCGCTCAATTGTTTTTTTTGGTTTTATTTTTTACAAAATAATGATATCTATGAAAAAGGCTCCACTACTTGGTATGAGACACAAAAACATAAGAAATCAGGATGGTCAAATACTTTTACAGCACAGTAAATGTCATATAAAGTTGAGTAAAATGACATTGAAATAGTGATGCATGAATGTGATGATATCTATGTTTATGAGTAATAATTGTTCTTTACATGTGAAACAAGAAACATTTGTCTATACCTTGTAAGATGAAAGCACTTCACTGATGGGTCTGAATGTGTGATTGGTGTGTTTCTCTGAGTCTCTGCACAATATACATACAGGCTGTTTGTCCTCCAGACAGAAGAGTTTGAGTTTCTCACTGTGTAAACTGCAGATCTCCTCAGATCCTGATGAACGTTTCTCATTTCTCTCCTTCAGGAACAACTCACACAAGTTTTTTAATGTGAGATTAACTGGAGGATCAAGTTTTGAGGATCTTCTCCTGCAGACAGGACACTCCGGAGTTTCCTTAGTTTTCCAGAACTGTTGTAGACAATCTTTACAAATACTGTGACTACAGGACAGAAAAACAGGAACATTGAAGATTTCATAGCAAACGGGACAAATATAATCATCTTCAGCTGCTGAAGCCATTTTTTCCGTTTGAGTCTCGCAAACTAAACTTTACTTTCACTTTCTGAATGACGGTTTTCAAAAATGAATCAAGATGAGAATCAAAGATCTGCTGTCTGTTCAGAAATGAACATCTCAAAAATCCTTCTGTAAAGTTTTTCTCTTTGTTCTCCATTGATTGCTTATTCTTTATTGTTTTTGTTGAGACAAAGTCGGTGTGACAGAAAGGAGAAATAACAAGTCAGTCTCTTCCTGGTTAGTGTTGTAAGAGGGAGGAGTTTATGATCACCTTTGGGTGTGTACAACAACGTCAGGATTTCTTCAGGTAAAATGTATTCAAAATGGACATGCATTGAAATGTTAAAAATAATGTTGTAAAACTTTGAATAAAACACAAAAGAGCAATTAAAATACAAAACTATTAATTATAAACAATCTCAAAATACTTACACATGTTTTATTTATTGCTTCTTTCTGTTGTAAGAGGGAGGAGTTTATGATCACTGCAAAAAATGCTTTTCTTACTTACTATTTTTGTCTGGTTTCCAGTCCAAATATCAAACAATTCTTAAATCAAGATGCATTTACTAGATAAGTAAAATTAGATAAGATATTATGTCTTGTTTTCTGGGGAAATAAATCAAATTAAGTGAGTTTTTGCTTAAAATAAGCAAAATGATCTGTCCATGGGGTAAGAAAAATAATCTTAATTCAAACAGAAACAAGTGACTTTGACAAGGGCCAGATTGTTAATGCAAGGTGACTGGGTCAGAGTATCTCTGAAACTCAAGGCTTGTGTGTTGCTCCCGGTCAGCAGTGGTGAGGATTGACCAACAGTGTCCGAGGAGGGACGAACACACACCGGAGACAAGGTGTTGGACACCCAAGACTCATCGATGGACGAGGGCAATGAAGGCTATCCCGTCTGGTCCGAGCCAACAGAAGGTCTAGAGTGGCATAAGTCACACACAACTTTAATGATGTTATGGGAAGAGGAAGAAGAGGTTTTATTTATATGGCGCCTTTCCATAGCTCAAGGTCGCTTTACATGGGAGGAATGTGTCACAACACACAGTGCATCACATTCTGCTGTGTATGGGGCCAAAGACCAATCAGAGTGCCTATGATGACCCCTATCCACCTTCAAGGATAATTGAGACAATATATTGTTACACCCCTACAAATAATGCATACTAAATGCATGATTTACATTATGTATTATAAGGATAATGACAGCAAATGTTTTTTTATTAGCTGTAATAAATTGTCATTTGATCTGTTTATTATTATTATTATTATTATTATTATTTTTTTTTTTTTAAAGTTTATGGTATATTTGAGGAATTGGAGTCTGTTAACTACTGAACTTTTTTTGCCTTATTTATTGCCTTTTCCCCTATCACATTAATAATCATAAATTAGGTGTAATCGAAAACTGAAAACTGTTTTTTTGTTTGTTTGTTTTTTGACATTGTGTAACACTAAACTTAAACTTGTATATTTATTTTTACACTCCTTTTTGAAGCTCTTTTTTTGAACATCTTGGGAAAATGTTATGGGCTTTCTCATCAAAATATGACTTTCTGTCACAGAACAGGACATTGATTCATACATGTCCACCGTACTAGCCTGGCTAACGTCAGACCAAGTCTCATTTGAGACTTAGTCTGGGAACCACGTGTTCATTTTCACGTATTTGAGGCATGGTTTACGAATGCCCAGAGCCGTTTATTGGGCGCTATGAATGTCTATCATAGCCAATCGCTTCAATTATACCAGATGACGTATGTAGAGTGACAGAAATTTGACGAGGAAAAAGACGATGGGTCAAAAAATGAATTTTTACAAGATGGCGTTTAGCGAATATTACCGTTTGTGCAAGATAAACATGAGGGTAGAAGGTAACGTCGAGTCTGATGCCATGTTGGATCCATAGATATAAACAAACTGCTTCGGTGTCGTCATCGTCTTGCTGCTCCCTCCCCGTTCTGTGATTGGTTCCCTTTTTCAGGGGAAAATCTGGTCCATGGTGTCCAGACTGCCTAGCAGTGAATAAAATCGCGCTGCGAGCAAGGCAGTATGGGGAAACCCAGGCTACCACCGTACAGACACCAGTACTCACAGCATGTTCATCACACAACAAGTGAAATTATAGATCAGTATTCCTATAACAATATTAGATATTATTATGAAAATATTGCAAATTATTACTCCCATTATTACACTTTTTTTTCCATTACATGTTTCCCCAAGAACACATTAATATGGAAATTTAATAGTGTATAGATATGTTCAATTAAATGGGACTACACATTTATGGCCATTTTACCCAAATATTGTATGAAGTAAAATGGTGTATCATTTCATTCTATTATATCTTTCATAACATAGTTGAGAATCATCTTTATTCAAAGTTTGTTTAAATAATCCAGAAACATAAAAACTCCCAAAATAAAATAAACATAAATTATATATATATAAAAAAATAAACATAACAAATCCCATTCTTGAATGTCATTAATGTATTTTTTTTAAAAACAACTGAGTCCTGGTGTCACTAGACATAGCATGAGATATGAATAAAATATCTTGTTTAAAAAAGGTTGAAATAAAAATGTTTCTTATGCTCTAAACAATGTAATGACATGTAAAAATATTAAATTCAAAAGGGCTTTTTTTCTGGGTCTCAGGAGGATATCACAGAAGACTGACAGAACATATATCAAGCATTTTTAATGAGTTTCGGGAGCTTTATGAAGGGCAGTGTAATCTCACATGACCGGAAGATTGTGACAAAACATCATGAAAACACACGGTCAGCTGTGGAGCATTAAAATAATCTCTGAATGTACAATATTTAACACTTTTTTTGAAGTATATAATGGCTTAGTATGTCAAATTATGAACAAATATAATTTTCCCAACAAACATTTAGCAGTTTGTAGCATACACGCTACAACAGAGATGCTAGTTTGATGTATAGCTATATTGTTTGTTTAAGCCTTAATACAGATCATAACATCTGGGAATAAATGTAGCAAATCAAACCTTATGAGAAGTGCCCTCACTTTATTATAGTCTTGCGTGAAAACTAATTAAAAGTCATTAACGAACATTATCATCATTACATCATTAACCCAAAAATGAAAAGATGTCATAATTTATTTACTCACCTTCATGTTGTTTCAAACCTGTATGAGTTTCTTTCTTCTGCTGAACACAAAAGAAGATATTTTAAAGAATATGGGTATTCAGACAGTTATTGACCTAAATAGTAGGACAAATACTACGGAAGTCAATGGGGTCCATCAACTGTCTGGTTTACCAATATTCTTGTTTAGCAAAAGATTCATACAGGGTTGAAACAACTTGAGGCTGAGTAAATGATGACAGAAATGTCATCTTTGAGTGAACTCCTCACGCAGGCAAACAGGACAATCTGGCACCCCTGTCCCGACTTGTGGGCCCTCCATGCATGGCCCCTCAACGGGTACCCCAGGACCTCCCAGAGGGTGTACCATAACGAAATACCATAATGGAGGCTAGAGCTCCATCCACTAGACGCCTCTACCACCTCAAATGGTCAGTGTTCTCCAGCTGGTGTCTGGCTAGGAACCTAGACCCGTATAACTGTGAAGTACCAATGGTACTTACGTTTCTTCAAGAGCTTTTGGACGCAGGTCGCTCCCCCTCCACGCTCAAAGTGTATGTGGCAACCATAGCGGCTTTTCACTCACCGGTGGCTGGGGAAAAGCGACCTGATCGATCGCTTCCTAAAAGGAGCCAGAAGGCTTAACCCGCCTCGGCTACCTTCAGTACCTGCTTGGGACCTTTCCACGGTCCTGCGGGGCCTCAAGGGACCTCCCTTTGAGCCGCTCCAGTCGGCTGACCTAAAGCGGTTCTGCTGTTAGCATTAGTGTCAGTCAAAAGAGTTGGGGACCTACAAGCACTCTCTACGAGCGCTTCCTGTCTTGAGTTCGGACCCAGTGACTCCAAAGTCATACTTAAACCAAGACACGGATATGTACCGAAGGTGCTCTCAACCCCGTTCAGGTTATTTGCCTATCAGCTCTTCCCCCATCGGAAGACGATAGTGACTCATACATGCTCTGTCCAGTTAGGGCTTTGAGAATTTATCTGGAGCGTTCTGCCTCATTCAGACAGTCAGAACAGCTCTTTGTCTGTTTCAGGGGCCGCACCAAAGGGTCTCCGGTCACGAAACTCAGACTATCTAGAAGGACAGTAGACGCTATCTCTCTGGCCTTCTGTGCCCCATAGGTGTAAGAGCCCACTCCACAAGAGGCATGGCTTCCTCTTGGCATGGTCCAGTGGACTCCCCATAGATGACATTTGTGCTGGCGGCCGGTTGGTCTGCTCCATCCACATTTGCAAGATTTTATAACTTAGAGGTTCCCGCTTACAGGTACAAGTCCTCTCTATCAGACCTATATATGACCAAGGCGGACACAAGCCGGACTTCATTTCGGCTGGAGGGACAATCTCGATCGCACCTTTCGCCAGTAAGGTAGCGATTTCCGCACGCATGACAGGGGCATTGCCACCAACCATAGTGTAGCGGACTCCCCTGAAGCGGGGAGGAGATTGTGCGAACTGAATCGCATAGCCGAGCCTGATGGTCTTGGCGACCCAGCGGGACAGGTTGGGAAGCTGAAGCCAGGCTCCCAAAAATGTACCATGGGGACCACAGACGTACCCTCGGTGGGGCAGCAAAGCCGTATGACTGGGCCGGACTGGCGAGGCGGAGCGTCCCGGTGTGGGGGCACAGTCATAGACCGGGTCCTGACAGAGGAGACCAGGGAAGGACATGCGTTCCACTGGGGTCTGCTCTGACAGGGTTCTGGCGACAGAGGGGGATGAGAGTGGCGAGGCTCGTAAGCGGCGCACACTGTCATCCGTGTACTCTGGGTGCTCAGAGATGGGTGTGTTAGTTCTGTCTTTAACCACATTAGGGTGAACAAAAGATTCTTCCCCGGCCCTCCACCGGGGGAAGGAGTGGCCCTGCTACCCGCGACTGGGTGGAGGCAGCAGCTGGTTGTCGGGGCAGTATGTGCTTAATAGCCTCAGTCTGTTTCTGGGCAGCCGAGAACTTTTGGGCGAAGTCCTCGACTGCGCTGCCGAAAAGGCCTGCCTGGGAGATAGGAGTGTCGAGCAGACAAGTCCGCCCGGCGTCTTGCATATCAGCCAGGTTAAGCCACAGGTGTTGTTCCTGGACCACACAAGTGGACATCACCTGACCAAGGGAGCGTCCGGTCACCTTCGTTGCCCAGAGAGCGAGGTCGGTGGCATCACACAGCTCATTAAAGAGTCCTTGGTCAGCTCTGCCCTCGTGCATGTCCTTGTGCATTCTGGCCTGGTAGACCTGAAGAATGGCCATGGCATGCAGCAAGGCGGCGACCTGCCCTGCAGCTCTGTAGGTCTTCGCCACAAGAGTGGACGAAAACCTACAGGCCTAGGAGGGGTGCTATGGGTCACCGCGCCATGTCGAAGCACTCTGCGGACAAAGTTGCATCGCAACAGAGCTTTCAACAGGGAACTCCAGTGTACCCATGGACCGCGGCCTCATCAAGGGCAGAGAAGACGGAGGAGGCCACCGAACGATCGCAGGAAGACAACGGGGCCTTCCAGGATCTCGTGACCTCCTCCTGCACCTCCGGGAAGAAAGTAACTGGGGGGGGGTGCGCTGTAGAGTGTCAGCGCGTGCAGCCCCCAAGAACCAATCATCCAACCCCGAGCGCTCAGGGCAGGGTGGAGGGTTCCACGCTAACCAGATGCTCGCTGCGGCTCTGGAGAGCATAGCCGTCAAGTCAAGTCAAGTCATCTTCATTTATATAGCGCTTTTAACAATGTAGATTGTTTCAAAGCAGCTTTACAGAGATAAACGTATAATTTATGGTAACAGAGATTGTTTTGACTTTATAGCGGTTCTTTAGTAAAGTTATTTTCCAGCTAAGGTTAGTTATGATTGATTCGCTTCCATCGCAACAATAATTTGTTATTAAATTAGGGGCCGCTAAGATGACACAATTCTCTCTACATAGACTTTAAACGCGAACCTGTGAGAAACGCTGATGGCGTTCACATGCGCATTAAGAATTGGTTCTATAGTTATGTGTGTTTGAATATACTGTATGTGCGCAGGTTTGTAATTCCCTACAAACCAAGCCTAAACAAAGTACTGGTGTTTCCTTATAATTTTTGATACAGAATTTTATTTTATTTTATCAATTCGGGGTAGATACGCGAATTGAGTTTCCCGACAACGCTTTATCTGTAGAGTGGTAAAGGGATCCTTCATAGGGAGAGAATAGTTGGCACTTCAGCACAGCATTATATCGGGTCCAGGCGAAGGTCCTTCATCAGATCTGGATAGGAAGCAGGCTGCGGGAAAACCTCGGGATAAACAAAGACACTAAAATTAGCTTAGATGCCATTCTTCTTATGATGTAACGAGTACATCAGGATTTATGGGAAGTGTTCCTGGTTCCAGCTGATCTAATCTATGCAGCCTAACATTGAATTATAGAAGTCTATAATGTATTATGTGAAAGCTAGGTCAAAGAGATGTGTTTTTAGTCTAGCTTTGAACTGACAGAGTGTGTCTGCTTCCCGGACAATAAGGTGGCCTTTATTTTTCAAGTTTTGATATATAATTGTTTGACCCCCTCAAGTTGTTCCAATACATGAAAAAATAATTCAGGCAAAATATGAGCTCATTTGAACAATATTTAGAGGTGGCTCGATGACGTTGAAATTTTGTATAATCAGTTATTATGCTCAATTTGTGATAATTACCACTTGCCTAATTTTATCTAAACTATTTAAATTACATACTTGCTTATTTAATGGCAATTCTGAATTTACACCTATTTTGCACAAAATATATTCTATGCATTTCTTGCAGAAGCATAAATTGTGTTAACGACGGGCTAACGAAGCCACTTTCACAGAAATGCGTGGTGTTAAGAAACTCTGAACTATTGACTTTGAACTGTGCAAAATTAGTCCAGGCAAAGTAGCGTTTTACGACAGATTAACTTTAAAATAATTTTTTGCAGCTTAGATAATTTCTATGAGGTGTCCAGAACAACATACTAAGTCCTAAGAAATCCTAGTTGAGGAAAAATGTTAAATTCTCATCAATCCGAGATGTGTGCCAATAAGGCCAGGCAACAATACACCCCAATGGGGCTATTTTTTCCTTTACTCCTATCAAAATGAAACTTTACACAATGAAAGTACCCACGAAAAGTAATTTTTTTTTGTATTACAAGTTTCTTTGAAAATTTATTTTAATATGCAAATGAGCTATACACTAATCGAATATGCCCAAAATACACCCAAATAGGCTTAATTTCTTCCTTTACTCCTACCACAATAAAACTTTACATAGTAAAAGTATACATGAAAAGTAAAATTTTTTGCATTACAAGTTTCTTTTGAAATGAATTTGAATATGCACATGAGTGCCACACTTACTGAATATGTCCTAATTTGCATATAGGCAGAAACACCATTCATATGTATGACTAATACATCGACCCGATCTTCATCCAATCATCCTACTGCCAATAGGTGATGGCAATGCTGCTTTTAGACTGGCCTCTAACCTGAAAACGTACTCGGTTACTAACGTAACCTCGGTTCTCTCTAGAAGAGGGAACGAGTACTGCGTTTTATCAAAACGCTACGGGAAAAGTCTCTTTTCACGAAACACTGAAGCAAAAATTATCCTTTAATTTTTCATATATGTAAAACGCGTTGCGGCAGCAGCAGACAGCTGAAGCAAGACGGCTTGTCTGCTCATTGGCTGCTCTGCGGCAACTGCATAAGCCTATCGAGCGCAGGCTGATGCAACATCAGACCAATGAGGGTGCTTCGCGCCCTCCTCGCCACTTCCCGCCGAGACGGGCGTGGCTTACCTCTATAAAAGGAGCTCGAGAAGGCTGATTCACTTGATTTTGATCGCCGAAGCGAACCAGAGTGAACCAAACGCACGGCAAGGGAACGCAGTACTCGTTCCCTCTTCTAGAGAGAACCGAGGTTACGTTAGTAACCGAGTACGTTCTCTTACGAGAGTTCTCTCGTACTGCGTTTTATCAAAACACTACGGGAACCCCTTGCAAAACGCTGTGCGTGCTGGGATAAAAACACTGATCACCGGAAGCTATTTCAGGCATACAGTGCATAATCACCAGATAGACTCACACAGAGTCAGGGAATAAGGGGGGGAAGCCTTAATTCCCTATACTGTAGCGTCCGCAGGCTTAACATGACCTCACAGGGAGAGTCTAAAGACAGGAGGGGTTTCCTCCGTCCTTATATAGACATGTCCACAGACGCGAATATGACATCACATAGCCAGGGTAGGGAGCCTGCACTAATGTGGGAAAACGTGGGTCTTACACAGTTCTGCCCAGTACAGTCGGTAGCGCATTGCGCCTGTAATTAGATTACACCGACAAAAGCTTAGCCTGTAAGGCGGGAACCTCTAGGTTATAAAACCTGATAAATGTAGACGGAGAGGCCCAGCCTGCCGCCGTACATATATCCTGTAAGGAAATCCCGCTGGACCAAGCCCACGAGGAGGCAACGCCTCTCGTAGAGTGCGCTCTGACTCCCAACGGGCATTGAATGCCCTTGGCAGTATAAGCCAGCGCTATGGCGTCAACTATCCATCTGGATAGACTTTGTTTCGAAACAGCCGTTCCTTTGGAACGTCCGCTGAACGAGACAAAGAGCTGCTCTGTCTGTCTAAAGGCAGCAGAGCGGGACATATAAGTTCTTAAAGCCCTAACAGGGCAAAGAAAACTCGAGTCCCCTTCCTCACTCGACGCCGGCAGGGCAGCCAGGGAAATGACCTGAGCCCGAAAAGGCGTGTTGAGGGATTTCGGCACATAGCCGTGCTTAGGTTTGAGTATGACTTTAGAGTCATTAGGACCAAACTCCAAGCACGTCGGGCTCACGGAGAGCGCGTGCAGATCGCCTATGCGCTTCACTGAAGCGAGAGCCATCAAAAACACTGTTTTGAAAGACAAATGTTTGAGGCTGATTGACTGGATAGGCTCGAAAGGGGCACCTTTCATGGCCGCCAGGACCGTAGAAAGGTCCCACATAGGGACTGACGGAGGTCTGGGTGGATTCAGTCTCCTAGCTCCCCTGAGGAAGCGGATGACTAAATCATTCCTTCCTAGTGACTGACCCAGCGTTGAACCGGAGAACGCTGAAATAGCCGCCACATACACTTTGAGCGTGGAAGGGGATCTGCCCTTATCCAACAGCTCTTGTAGGAAGGAGAGAACCTCCGTTACCTCACATTCGAGGGGTGAAAGGCTCCGAGCTGTACACCAGCCGGAGAAAACCGACCACTTTGAAGCATAGAGTCGCCTGGTAGACGGCGCTCTAGCCTCCGTGATGGTATTCATGACTCCCTCTGCGAGACCAATGGGTATCCGTTGAGCGCCCACACATGAAGGGACCATAGTTCCGGGTGTGGGTGCCAGATCGAGCCCCTGGCCTGCGAAAGGAGATCTCTCCTCAACGGCACTGGCCATGGAGCGATGTCTGCTAACTGCATCAGAACTGGGAACCATGCCTGGTTCTTCCAGAACGGTGCTACAAGCAGCACTGGGCATTTCGTTTTCCTGACCCGTTCCAACACCTGAGGCAGGAGGGAGACGGGGGGAAAAGCGTATAGCGGGCAGCGCGGCCACCTTTGGGACAGCGCGCTGTCGGTCTTTGAAAAGAATGCGGGACAGTGAGCGTTTTCGCGGGACGCGAATAGGTCCACCTCCGCTTTGCCGAATCTCTCCCACAACAGCCGGACTGTTTGTGGGTGTAGAGACCATTCGCCCGTAGGAACGTTGTTCCTGGACAGTCTGTCCGGGCCCACATTCAACAGCCCGGGCACATGTACTGCTCTCAGCGAGCGTAGGTTGTGCTGAGCCCATAGCAGGAGGCGTTTCGCCAGCCTGTACAGGGGTTTGGAATTCAGACCGCCCTGGCGATTTATGTAGGACACCACTGCCATGTTGTCCGAACGGACTATGACGTGTTGGTCCTTGATGTGGGGACAAAAACGCGTCAGCGCGTTGTGCACTGCCAGCATTTCTAGGCAGTTTATGTGTTGGAGCTTTTCCCGTTCCGACCATAGGCCGAAGGACGGTCTGCCCTCGAGCAGCGCTCCCCATCCCGAGGTGGATGCGTCCGTAGACACCATCCTCACCCTCGAGGAAGTCCCCAGGCTTACACCTGATTGGTACCAGTCGTTCGCCATCCAAGGCACCAGGGCTGTGACACAGTCCTGATCGACCTTGAGGCGTAAATGACCGGACACCCACGCTCTGCGCGGAACCCGCGCTTTCAACCAGAACTGCAGCGGGCGCATGCGGAGCAAGCCCAGCCGGAGAACTGACGATGCTGAGGCCATGAGACCCAGCATCCTTTGGAATTTTCTGAGCGGGGTGAAAGCGCCGCGGCGGAAAGACATCGCCGCGCGCTGAATGTTCAGCACGCGCTGTGGCGACAGCCGCGCTGTCATAGACTGTGAGTCCAGAACTATACCCAGAAACGGAATCGTTTGGCTGGGGTTCAGTGAACTCTTCGCCCAATTGACCGTGATACCAAGATTCTCGAGGTGATCGAGTAAAATGGCTCTGTGCTCTATGAGCTGAGATCGTGATTGGGCTAGGATCAACCAGTCGTCCAAATAGTTCAGCACTCGCATGCCTCTGAGTCTGAGAGGAGCGAGCGCTGCGTCCATGCATTTCGTAAAAGTACGAGGTGCCAGGGACAAGCCGAAAGGCAGGACTGTATACTGGTATGTCTGACCCTCGAAGGCGAATCTCAAGAATCGCCTGTGATGTGACGCTATCTGTATTTGAAAATACGCGTCCTTCAGATCTATCGACATGAACCAGTCTTCTCGGCGAACATGCGCGAGAATTTTGCTGGTTGTGAGCATTTTGAAACGGCGTTTCACTAATACTCTGTTCAGTCGTCTTAGATCCAGAATGGGTCTGATACCGCCGTCCTTTTTGGGGACTAGAAAGTATCTGCTGTATATCCCCTGTTCGCTTTGAACTCGGGGAACAAGCTCTATCGCCCCTTTGCTTATCAGTTTTGATATTTCGGCGCGAAGTAGGTGTGCTACATTCAGCGGTACCGAAGTTTCGACGCGCGCTGTGAAGCGCGGAGGGCGTCGATAAAACTGTAGCGAGAAGCCTCTCTTTATAATGCCTAAGACCCAGTCCGAAACCCCTGGAAGCGCTGCCCATGCATCTGCATGGTTGACTAAGGGCCGGATACAGAGCGCGCTCTGTTCGCCGTGCGACAGAGGTGCTACGGGGCTCACAAACATAGGCGTTATGCCTGCGGCATTTGAGGCGGGGAGCGCGCTTAATACAGCGGGCGGAGTGCTCGCCCTCGACCTTACAACAGTGTTTGACTGAGTGAGGGAGGGCTGCGCGAGCCCCGTGGGACTCATGTGTGCGAGTAGATGTGGGCTGGGAGCGGGCACATTTACTGCTTGGGGCGCGCTGCTTGTGTAAGCAGCGCGCGCGCTCACAGGTCTCGTTTTTACAGAGAGCCTGTGATCTGATAGACATAGTGTTCGTGGGCACTGAGTAGTGGGCACTTTTACTATGTGGGGGGCGCAATCGACCTGAGTCGATTTTATTTGCGCGAGCCCTGAGTGCAGGGCTGTGCTTATGTGTAGAGATGGGCACAGAGGAGTGGGCATCGACACTACATTTATAGCACCATCGGCCGTGGCCGGGACACCAGAAATCACACTCTTTTCGAGACATATCTGGGTAGCCGTAAAAACGGCTTTTGAGTGCAGGCAAGCGGGCACTTGTGCAGGCTTGCGCTTTGCAGAAAACGCTGGGACAGCCGCGAAGCTTGGGGCTGAGACAGCGAGGCGCTTGGGTGGGAGGCCGGCCGCAACGGGACTCACACACCTGCGCTTTCCTAGGCGGGCTAGGACTTCTTCGGGGCCTCTGGTTTCACCACAGGGGTCTCGAGCTGCGCTGTTGAGGCTGCTGCGAAGAGGAGGCCGAAGGCGGGGGCTGAGGCTGTGAGGTTCGCGGGGTCCGTTTGTCTCGACCCGCCGCGGAACCAGAGCGCTTTGGTAGGAAGTGCTTGAAGGCTTGAGACGCTTTCTGGGCTTCGGTAAATATCACGAACTCGGAGAGAGAAGAACCAAAGAGGCCAGCGGAAGACAGCGGGGCGTCGAGAAACGCGATGCGCTCGGAATCGGCCATCTCCGTGAGCGTCAGCCATAAGTGCCTCTCAGCGACAGTGGCGGAAGCCATACAGCGTCCCATGGCTTGTGCGGCAGCTTTGGTGGCTCGGAGCGTGAGGTCCGAAGCACTCCTCAAATCCGCAATACAGACAGCATCAGGTCCAACCTCGTCCCATTTAAGGAGGAGATCACCCTGGAAGATCTGTAATGTAGCCATGGTGTGTAGCGCTGACGCGGCTTGCCCAGCGGCGGAGAATATTCGCGCGAGCAGCGTCGACGTCATGCGGCAGGCTTTTGAAGGCAACACCGGTTTAGTCCGCCGTCCAGCAGAGGGCGGGCACAGATGGGTCGCTATAGCCTGTTCCACCGGCGGCAGAGAGAGGTAGCCTCGTTCATTCGCCTTGTCCAGTGAGGAGAATGCAGGCGACACAGATGAGCGCGTACGCGCAGAGTAGGGCGCGTTCCAGGCCTTCGCAACTTCTTCATGTAACTCAGGAAGAAAAGGAGCGGGCTTAGATTCCGGAGAATTGCGCTCACCTGGGAGGAAGCTACCATCGAGCCGGGTGCGAGAGGGGGGCTCCGGTGCAGACCACTCGAGGCCGAGGCTCGCCGCGGCCAACGCGAGTACTCGCATGAGCTCCGTCTCAATGCTGGCTCTCACTGAGGGCTTTCGGGCAGGAGGCGCGAGGTCCTCAGAGCTCGCCCAATCCTCGCTGCCTGAAGCGAGGAGAGAACAGGAATCCTTTTCCCCCGACGCGGCCTCCGAAACAACTTCCTCTGATGAAGCGGCGGCAGGCTGCGGGCGCTGAGCATCAGGAAGTGATTCGGGGGAGGTCGGTGAAGCTGGCGGGCGAACCGGCGAGCTTGGTCGGGGTGGAGAGGGTTCCGGGACCCGCTGCGAGCTGCGCTTCTTACGGCGCGGCATCGCGGCAGAGAATGCAGGCTTCGAGAAGGATGCCAGGCGGGTCCTCAGAGCCACCATAGGCAAAAGCTCGCAGTGAGGGCAGCCGCCGTCAGCGAGCGCGAGCGCTGCATGGTCCTCACCGAGGCAGGAAACACAGATGACGTGGTCGTCTCCCCCGGCGAGTGGGGCTCTGCACGAGCCGCAGGATTTAGGCATCTTTAGAAAGACGCCACTCTTTTAGGGGGTGAGTGCTACGAGAACACTCACACACACACACAAAACAGAGCACAATAAAGGATATGGCCGTCGGAAAGCGCAGCAGGTACGGCTGTAGAAGGCGGCGTAGGCCAGCGGCTTCGAGGGCTCGTCCCGCTGAAGTGCTTGCTTCAAACGACGCTGCTTCCGTGATCCAGCGATGCGTGCGCTTCGCTGAAGAGATTAAAATCAAGTGAATCAGCCTTCTCGAGCTCCTTTTATAGAGGTAATCCACGCCCGTCTCGGCGGGAAGTGGCGAGGAGGGCGCGAAGCGCCCTCATTGGTCTGATGTTGCATCAGCCTGCGCTCGATAGGCTTATGCAGTTGCCGCAGAGCAGCCAATGAGCAGACAAGCCGTCTTGCTTCAGCTGTCTGCTGCTGCCGCAACGCGTTTTACATATATGAAAAATTAAAGGATAATTTTTGCTTCAGTGTTTCGTGAAAAGAGACTTTTCCCGTAGCGTTTTGATAAAACGCAGTACGAGAGAACTCTCGTAAGAGAACTGCCTGGCTTGGTAGTACCTGCCAGGGGTATACTATAACCCCCACTGGTATAGTCTTCAGGGTTGGTAACAACAGGTAACAACAACATGGGGAGGTTTCTTTTTTATTTTTTTTATTTTATTTTAGTTTTTTTTCTTTAACTAACCTAGATATTGCTGTTGCTAGCTAAGTCTGATGTGTGGCCCGCCTGGTCTGAAATACTTGCTAACTACAAAAAGAGAAGCAGTTTTGGTGTCTGGCAAAATTATTTTAAAGAGCTGGAATGTCTGGAAAGTGTGTCTATCTGCGGCCAGTTGCATAAACATAGCCATAATGTTAAGACAGTGTCTTAAGTTCTAGTATGGCCTACTAGCAGTTAGTCAGGGGCAGTCAGTCTTAGTTTTTGGTATCAAAGTAGGCGTATCTATGTTTTTATGTAACTGATTTAAAAAAGCTATGAACCATCTTAAAGAAAATAAATTGATGTCTAACTTGTAAGACTAGTCTTTGAGGTTTATGCAACCGGCCCCTGGTTTTTCATCTGTCTTCTGTGTGAGAGTGAATCGTTTAGTTGGTAAGAATGACTTCTGTCTGTAATCTCGTAATCTCACCAACAATACCAATCATTTGTAAATCTACCAGCCCAAATTTTAATCTCACCACGTTACTAATGACTAAGATGGCTATTCTGACTTTCTTCTGATGTTATCTGTGGGGGAATGTCATTAGGTAAGGCTTGTTCGCAAAAAATAATTAAAAAAAATAATTTAGAAAGCAACTGGAGGCAAGATTGTGCAATCAATTCTTAAGGTCATATATAAGTCTTTTTGTGGCAAGTGACCCAGGTAAGTGTGGCAAGTGACTTCAAATGTATTGTGTTTATTCATAGGTCAACTTACTGAATGGACATGAATGTGTTAGTTATTTGGCCCCTGTTTTTTCTACTTGTGACTTTATGGTTTCTTGGCCATAAGTCAATTAGGCCTAGTGTTGAGCTCATTTGCATATTTAAAATAGATTTTTCAAAGAAACTTGTAAAACAAAAATGTTACTTTTCATGTATACTTTCACTGTGTAAAGTTTTATTGTGGTAGCAGTAAAGGAACAAATTAAGCCTATGCGGGTGTATTTTGGGTAGCCTATATTCGATTAGTGTATAGCTCATTTGCATATTCAAATTCATTTTCAAAGAAACTTGTAATACAAAAAATTTGACTCTTCATGGGTACTTTCATTGTGTAAAGTTTAATTTTGATAGGAGTAAAGGAAAAAAATAGCCCCATTGGGGTGTATTGTTGTCTGGCCTTATATCTCAGATTGATGAGAATTTAACATATCTCCTCAACTAGGATTTCTTAGGACTTTTAGTATGTTGTTCTGGACACCTCATAGAAATTATCTAAGCTGCAAAAAATTATTTTACAACTAGTTCTATTTTTGGCTCCAAAATTAGTTACTTTGCCTGGACTAACTGTGAAAAGATGCGTATCATCAGTTATCTTACAATAGTCAAATGTATGTTGTGTAAGATATATTTGGTTAAATAATTAATATAGTACTCACATTGAACTGTGATCAAGTAAGAGGCTATGTGATTTGATGAATTCTGCAAACTGTGTATAGTATTGAATACAATTTTAAAATATTGCTGATCACGTACAAAGCACTAAATGGTTTAGCTCCGCAGTACTTGAGCGAGCTCTTAACGCATTATAGTCCTTCACGTCTATTGCGATCTCAAAATTCCGGCCAGTTGATAATACCTAGAATATCAAAATCGACTGCTGGCGGTAGATCCTTCTCCTATTTAGCACCAAAACTTTGGAACAGCCTTCCTACCATTGTCCGGTAGGGTGGCCCTTAAATGTAGATAAATGTAAAAAAAATGTAAATGAGGGCATTTTTATTTTATTTGATATTTTTTTCATTGCCAAAGTACCGAAATGCTGAATAATTTTAACTGTAATATTTGATTAAGATTTTACTGATTTTAATTTTTTATACATTATTAGGGGTGTAACAATACCCTCATGTCATGATTTGATGCATATCACGATACTGAACTCACAATACCATATTATTGCGATACTCCAAGACATGATAGAAGATTTACAAAAAAAGCACAAAAAAAAAAGTAAATTTATGTGTAAATGAATAATTCAGAAATGTCCTGTTGCTTCAACATGTTGTCTCTTCTTCTTGAGTCTCTCCATCATTGTCTGACTCCGGTTTGAACATAAAAGGCTAAATATTTTTGAAATTCTCAGTGTGTCTGTGTGAGGTAATCGGAGCTGCTAACACACACACACACACACACACACACACAAGCTCTTGAAGCTCCGCCCTCTGTGCCGGGAGCAGCAGCTCATTTGCATTTAAAGGGACAGACACAAAAACGGTGTGTTTTTGCTCACCCTCAAAAAGTGACAATTTTAACATGCTATATAAAAATATCTGTAGGGTATTTTGAGCTAAAACTTCACACACACAATCTGGGGACATCAGAGACTCATTTTGAAAAGGGACTAGACTTGTGAAAAGGGCATTATACCACCCCTTTACGCCGCCTTCACACTGGCAGTTGAAATCAGCTCCGTGAGGGGGTCCTGGACTGAGAGCGTGAGGGGGTCCTGGACTGAGGGCGTGAGGGGGTCCTGGACTGAAGGCATGAGGGGGTCCTGGACTAAGGGCGTGAGGGGGTCCTGGACTGAGAGCGTGAGGGGGTCCTGGACTGAGAGCGTGAGGGGGTCCTGGACTGAGGGCGTGAGGGGGTCCTGGACTGAAGGCGTGAGGGGGTCCTGGACTGAGGGCGTGAGGGGGTCCTGGACTGAGGGCGTGAGGGGGTCCTGGACTGAGGGCGTGAGGGGGTCCTGGACTGAGGGCGTGAGGGGGTCCTGGACTGAGAGCGTGAGGGGGTCCTGCACTGAGAGCGTGAGGGGGTCCTGCACTGAGGGCGTGAGGGGGTCCTGGACTGAGGGCGTGTGGGGGTCCTGGACTGAGGGCGTGAGGGGGTCCTGGACTGAGGGCGTGAGGGGGTCCTGGACTGAGGGCGTGAGGGGGTCCTGGACTGAGGGCGTGAGGGGGTCCTGGACTGAGGGCGTGAGGGGGTCCTGGACTGAGGGCGTGAGGGGGTCCTGGACTGAGAGCGTGAGGGGGTCCTGGACTGAGGGCGTGAGGGGGTCCTGGACTGAGAGCGTGAGGGGGTCCTGGACTGAGCTCACACGTGGAGTGCTCATCTTTACTGTGGAAAACTCAGAGAAACAATGTTACTGTTCATGCCTTTCTGAATAAAACAGATTTCACATATATTCATTTTTATTTTATTTGATATTTTTTTCATTGCCAAAGTACCGAAATGCTGAATAATTTTAACTGTAATATTTGATTAAGATTTTACTGATTTTAATTTTTTATACATTATTAGGGGTGTAACAATACCCTCATGTCATGATTTGATGCATATCACGATACTGAACTCACAATACCATATTATTGCGATACTCCAAGACATGATAGAAGATTTACAAAAAAAGCAAAAAAAAAAAAGTAAATTTATGTGTAAATGAATAATCTTGGACTTGGTGCTGAAACCCAAAGCACAGGACAATAGAGACACCAGAATAACAATATTCATGACTCTGAAGATGAAAATACAGAATTATTGTAGATGAATATGCTTGAACTCTGTCACTGACTAGATATATTTAAAATAATGTCGGCCAATTTTACTGATAACATCAGACATCTGGCATTATCAGGACACACAAATATTCCCCCAGCGCATTATTATACATTATGCAACATTATGTAAGGGATAATGTAGAGCGAGGCGGTTGTTATAGCGAATACAGCCGAATCAGCCTGAAGGGGTTGTATTCGCTATAACAACCGCCTCGCTCTACATTATCCTGCTTATTACATGGCTACCTACCAAATAAATCAATAATTTGACAAAAAAATATTGATTTAAAAAGGAGTTTATTGATTTAAAACCGACTGTATTGCTTCCGCTAAAGAAAATAGTCCGATCCGTCTCTACAGTTAGAATCCTGCGTCCATAGCAACGCTCAGTTTTTCATGGCAATGGCATACTTATGAACATATGAGGATTTCACTGGCAAGAAGATTACTAAAATGCGTCAATACTTTATCTTGTCTTACATATTGTAAACATGAATTTGAACATACTTTCATTATTGTATGACTTGTTTAGTGGTTACTTAATATTGAATTTATAATATTAATAATTACTTTGGGATTTGAGATTTACAATACAATAATTTTTCTTTATCAACTATTACATGCACAGATACAATTTTTAGTACATATAAACAAACCTCACAGCAACACAAACACAATTATTACACAATAATTTATCCAACTGACTCTAATATGCAGAAGCAGAAAACAGGAAAAAAGTGAGTATTAGGTGTAACGTAAGGAGGCAAGATGTAGAAAACCCAAGTGCAACTTTAATACCAACGTGATCAAACATAAAACAAAGGCATGAAAACTCGAAACAAGAACAAACAGCAGTTTGTTCCCAAAACACCCAAAACAATACTAAACAAAGACACAGGGCAAACATGAGGGCTTAAAGACAAGACTAATGACTAAGGCCCTGTCCCAAATATGGCACACTCCGGACTTGTGGACTCCCTCAGAGTCCACACTTTGGTGACGTCATGTAGTGCAGACCTATAGGGCCCTTGGCGCGAGTCTTCCGAGGGCGCATTGAGAGGTATGTTTGGGACAGACTCGATCGTCACGCCGGAAATAATGGCCTGGTTGTTGTTGGACAGGAGAAATTACATTTTTGCGCTCCGACGTCTAATCTCCATGTCCACTACACAGCCTAATTTTACAGTTCTGTATTTTAATATTGTGCATGCCACCTGGGCATTAGACAATAGACACATCATACTTATTTAAATGATGTATACAGTTGTATATAATAATACATAATGTTCCATTTGAACTAAGATTACAATTTTAACACATAATGAAAATGTGCATGAGTTTCAGATGAATTTACAGGTTTCAATATTCACTGAAACCTGTAAATTCAGACATCAAGACATCAACCACTGGTCGATGACCATAATGTTTGTATAAACTGTAGGTAACAACTGGTAAAATGTACATCTAGGTCATAAAAACCGTAATATTTTCTTCTCAACCAATGTCAACAATTCTCCATGAGCAAAATCTCCTCCCATCCGTTGTCTGATTGGCCTTTCGCAAGGATTCCTGGGTAGTTAAAGTGTGTGGAGCCTGGATCTATGCAGGCTTCGCGGAAGACCGCTTCAAGGGTACAAAGGGGGCGCTGCTGAGCACACTTCAGAACGCTAAAATGCTGAATGGGACGGCCTACGGACTCGTAGACCCAGCGAGCATACGCAATTTAAGTCCACGAGACCGAAAGTCAACATGAAGTGTGCCATTTGGGACAGGGCCTAAACAAGGGACACCTGTGAACAATGAAACAATAGGCTTGTTCGACTTCATGCAGCTCTGCGCAGACCGATCGACGGCTGACTTGAAGCAGTGCATGCCGGTTAGGAATTTTGTCCGGCAGCGCTGACGCCACGTGACTGTGACGTATACCATCAAAGTACCGCGAGAGCGATGCGAGAGTAGCCAGAGAACTCAGCCAGCGCAGCTTCTCAAGAGAGGCTGTACGAGGGCTGATGAAGACACAGCTGTTCCACGATTGGCCGGATTCACCGCATGACAACGATCACGTGAGTTTCGTGTTTATTCGAACACCTTTAGTTCCTCTAAAGCTCACAAATCAGTTTTTTATAACAGTAAACACTCTTTTCATTTAGTTGCGATGTTATATTGTGTCATGTTTATCAAATTAAAACTGATTAAAAAACGTAGACTCCACTTCATTGATAGTAGCTTATGTTGAACTTTATTCTTGTTCAAACAGACACAGTGTAAGCAGTAGCCTACATAAAGTATTGAATGAAAACATCTGTGTATTATTTGGCAAATATTGCATTTATTTCACTTCAGCTGGTAAAGTATGCAAACACCACGTGAACGGTCACTACGGGAACCAGAAAGTGTCTGACTTCACGTCTCCGTTTGCAGCTCCTCCCTGCCTGCACACAGCTACTCTCGCCGATCGGTTACATCCAGCCGCAGCCGATGTCCAACACACCTTATAACATCATGACACGTCAGACAAGGGAACACACGGCAGGATCACATGACTTTGAACAGGGGATCACATGACAGACATGAAACATGACCAAGACAAGACCAAATCGTGACAATAGGCCAAACCTGAGAAAACGGCACCATCTTGTAAAAAAAAAAGAAAAATTATATTTAAAAGAAAAGGCCAACAGAACAGAAGTCTATTAACAAAGACTGCATCATTTTATAGTTAAATGGCCCTGGGATAAAACTAAATTGGTAGTTTTAATGGGTTTCAATGGGGAAAGTTTTGTCCTTAAGGTCCTGAGTGTAAATATTTTGTGTACAATGTGGAAAGGAAAGAAGAAAATTCAAATAAAAATACACACAAAATAGATGCAGTTGGCATTAACACAGGAATTTTTTTTATTTTTTTTAAACTGAAAGAGACAAACATGTCCTTAAGGAAACACAAGGGTTAAGTTGGTTCTAAACTTTACATTGAAGTGCGATTGATCAATGAGACCCTTTGATTACAGTGTTATTATTGAAGCATAATTTGCAAAACTGTATTAATCTAGAAGCAGAATCAGATTTAACTGTGATTTTCTGCTGTAATAAACAGTTTAACTGGTAAGATCCTCAGAGGAGTTGAGCAGGCATTAGATAAGAATGGAAAGACAGTCTCTGTGAAGGATGTCCTGAATGTGCGCAGACAGTCTTTAGTTACAGGATCAGAGAATGACACTGTTCCTCTGTCATAGTCCAGCTGAACTCTCACACGCTGAAGCTTCTGTTTAACAGTTAAGTAAGTTCGGCGTTGCTCAGGGGATTTTGACCTGTATTTGTTGTTCCTGTACCACACATACCAGACATTAGACTTAGATAAATCCTCTCCCTTCCTTTGGTTTGATGCTGTTGTTATTCCAAGACTCCAGTCTGTATTGTCTCCAACCTCCACATCCCAGCAGTGTGTTCCTGAGTTAAAGCCCTCAGATCCCAGGACACATGCATAACTGTCAATCCTCTCTGGATTATCAGGAAGAGTTTTATCTACATCACTGACCGACACACTGGTCAGATCAGCGGAGAGTGTGAGACAAGGAGCTGCTGTGTTTGGATCCAGAGTCAACGGAGCTGCAAAGAGAATAACATCAGATTACATGATGAAATATGATGTATTAGAAATGTAAAACATTTTCCTTTTGTTGAAAGAGATCATAAATCATGCTATCATAACAATGGTCTATCAGTTACTGTCAGAATGGATTGAGGCTTCAGGTTTAATATCAGTATTCAATAAACACTATTGTATCCTAATACATAAACATAAACCATGAGGACTAGACTTTTCATTATGAGTTCACTGCATGATCTGATGATTTTCTGAAATAAAGATCAGATTCACTTACTAATTCAAGTGATTATTAAATATATTTCTATCAAATGTTAAAGATACACTGTGTAACTTTTTAAGTTGATTCTTAGCAAAGAACATTTTGTTCTATCAAAAGTATATGTGCTTATTCATTTGAAATTACTTCCACCAACTAATCAAGTATTCTCGTAAGCGTAAAATATGCCATTTATAATAGATAAATGGCGTCATGGCGTCAGCCATGTTGCGCCTCCATCTTGAAAATACATTCGCCAAAGAGGGACATACCTGGAAATTCAAACTTCGCCTTTCGCGTTTTACACTCAGTGACACCGTGACGAATGCGAGGGGGAGATTACTCGTGACTGCCGGCAGATTTGAAAGTTTGCTGAAGATGGAGGATCACGCCTATTTTCGAGGACATGTAGCAGAGTCGCCAAGGAAGCGAAAGAGAGAATTAAAACAAGTCAATATTGGAGTAACTTTTCCCAGATGGAAAGAGCTCATGAGAAGCAAAGATTTTAAAAGAGAGGTAATTCAGCCTATTTGTGTAAATTCGAAGTTTTATAGTTGCTTGTCTAACCATAGCATGGTTGTGCATAACGCCAGAACGACATCTAGTATAACTTGCGTTACTTTTCCTCTCGTCAATGGTGAAAAAGTATTGTTTACCTTGTAACATAAATCTGGGCTGCGACGGATCACAGGTGATGAATAGTTCTCTTACGTGAGTACTCCCGTGTTGCGTAAGTGAAGCTTACGCTACGGGAAAACTCCTTTTCTCGAGAAATACTGAAGCCAGAAAATTGGCCTTAATTTTCCAAAATGTAAAACGCATTTGCTGCAGCAGCAGACCTAGGCGAGACGGCTCGCTCGCCTATTGGCTGCTCTGCGGCAACTGCTGCAACCTATCAGTGCATTTGGCCAGACGCCAGCGCCAATGGGAAGCCTTCCCGCGCTACGTCATAGCCCGCCAAAGTGGGAGTGGCTTAGAGCCTATAAATTCCCACCGCTGACGTTGCATGATGATTTCGTCTCCTTCAGCGAGTGACTTCACATCGCTGGATCTCTGGGAAGAAGCCGCGCCGTCGAAAAAACCTTCAGCGGGATGAGCTCGAGTTTCAAGGACGCTGGCCGGATTGCCGCCTTCGCTCGCCGTACCTGCTGCGCTATCCGGCGCCTATATCCTTTCACTGCTCTGTGTGTGTTCGCCACTGCGACACACGCGTCCCTAAAAGAGCAAAGGTATTTTTAAATGCCAGCCATGTCCTGCGGCTCTTGCAGAGCCACTCTCAGCGACGGGGACCGTCATCTGCTCTGCGTTTCCTGCCTGGGAAAGGACCATGAGGACCACGTGCTCGCTGATGGCGGCTGCCAGGAATGCGAGTCTCTGCCTCTTTCGACCCTGCGGGCTCGACAGGCAGTTTTTCGCATCAAGTCCGCTTCACCTATGCCTTCTGTTGGGCCGCGCCGTAAAAAGCGCCACTTTCAAAGGCCACCAGAACCTCTGGTGAAAGAGAACTCGCTGGCGAGCTCGCTGCGATGGAGGAAGAATGCTGCTCTCTCCTGGCGTCCGGGAGCAAGGATTGGTCGGGCTCCATCCCCGACCACACCCCGTCGACACAGGAGTCGAGCGTGAGGGCCTCGGTTGATGCAGAGCTTCTCCGCCTGATGCCGTCGAGGACCTCGGCCTTGACTGGGCCGCGCCCCAGGAGCCTGCGCCCAACAGGTTGGATGGCTGCTTCCTCACTGGACATCGCTCCGCACCTGTTTCCAGGCCCGCTCCCTTCCTCCCCGAGCTTCACAAGGAGCTCTCCAAGTCGTGGGGAGCCCCGTATTCGGCCAGGCTGCGATCCTCCGTTTCTTCGACGCTCTCTGCAGTCGTCAGCACGAAGGACAAAGGATACCTCGCCGTTCCTCCCGTTGAGGAAGCAGTGGCAGCGCACTTGTGTCCGCCCTCCGCTGGATGGCGTGCCAAGTCAACGCTGCCCACCAAAGCCTGCCGGACTACATCTGCCTTGATCGGCCGCACCTACGCTGCCGCCGGTCGGGCCGCATCTGCACTTCATGCCATGGCTGTGTTGCAGATCCACCAGGCCAACCTTCTCCTTTCTCTGGATGAGGCTGGACAGACGAAGGAGTGTGTGACGGATCTACAGAGCGCGACTGACTTGGTGCTCAGGGCTACCAAAGCAGCCGCCCAGGCCATCGGCCATAATATGGCTTCGCTCACAGTCACAGAGTGTCACTTGTGGCTCAACTTGTCTGACATGTCTGAGTCCGACCGTGCCACCTTCTTGGACGCTCCCATTTCTCCGACTGATCTCTTCAGTCCCGCTGTGAAAGGCTTCACTAAGCGTTATTCAGAGGTGCAGAAAACATCTCAGGCCATGAGACATTTCCTGCCGCGGCGGTCCAGTTCTGCAGCAGGCCGTGCTAAGAAGCAGCCGCCCGCTCGAAGAACGGCCCCCCCACCGCCTCCGCCCCCCGCTCCTCAACAGCACCAGGCCCGGGATGCACGCCAGCGCTCGCTCTCGTCGAGCCGCCGCAGACCGCCACCTGCCCGGGGACCCAGACCCAGGCTCGCGCCCAGCTTCGAGCCTCCGAAGTCTTCCTAGCCCTCCTAGGAAAGCGCTGACGGTTAAGTCCCACTGCGGCCGGACCTCCGTTGAAATCAGCGCGAACCGCTTTCTCAGTTCCCTCAACAGAGGCGACTCGAAGAGTGTACTCAGCAGCCAACGAGCCAGTTCCACAACTCGCTCGCCTGTACCTAAACGCCGTTTTCACGGCAACCCAGATAAATCTCATTATGTCTGTTGGTCCGGCTCATGCCGAAGGTGTTTTGAATGTAGCAGAGGTGCCCGCTGTCCAGTGCCCACCCACGCACATAAACACTACTCTCTCTGTGTGTCACACTCATCCAGGGTCAAATACAATAAAGCTGGCTCAGGCCGCTCGACCGCTAAGTGTAGGAAAAGTGCCCACTGTCCAGTGTTCGCCCCTACACACAAACACTACCCAAGCAGTGTCTCACACCACCACAGGGTTCATATCAGTCAAACCGACTCACGCCGTTCATGTTCTAAGTGTAGGGAATATGCCCGCTATACAGCGCCCATTCCTGCCCGTGAAAATTACTGTATCTGCGCTTCACACACACATACAGCCTCAGCGTATGAACCCAGTTATAGCTGGCGGTGTTTCAAGTGTGAACCGCGCGTTTGCTCTTCAGCGTGCACGCTCTGTGAAAAACTCTCTGCACTCCGCGCTGTGAACTCACATTGCCGTGTCTGTGATGCAGCATCTCCCCGTTCATACGACCGGAGTGCTAGCTACAGAGCTACCACGCAAAACGCTGTCTGTCCCACCCGTAATACACATGAAAAAACGAATTTTTGCTGGAAAAAGGGGCAGTGGAACGCGTTCCTTTAGCCCAAAGCGAGTCAGCGTTCTACAGCCGTTATTTCTTAGTACCAAAGAAAGACGGCGGACTCTGCCCTATATTAGAATTCAGACGTTTGAACAAAGCGCTGATGATACGCTCGTTCAAAATGATCACGACCAGACAGATCCTTGCTCGAATCCGACTGGGGGACTGGTTTATATCAGTGGATCTGAAAGACGCTTATTTACAGATCCAAATAGCAGCCCGTCACAGGCCATTCTTGAGATTCGCCTTCGAGGGCCAGGCTTATCAGTACACCATCCTTCCCTTCGGCCTGTCTTTAGCTAGGGCTGTCGCGGTGAAGGATTTTCCCTTGCGGTAATTTTGAGTGGCTCAATAGCGCGATATGCGGTTTTATCTCCATTTATTTATTTATTTATGTTTGATTTATTTATTAAGGCCCAAGCCCTGAAAGGGCGAAGGCCCTATTGTTTCCGGAAGGATTATTTTTAGGGCCCAAGCCCTGAAAGGGCGAAGGCCCTATTGTTTTCGGTAGGATTATTTGTTATTATTATTATTAAAAAATAAAATAAAATTCTACTTCTCGGGCACTTTTGGGGCCCTTAACATGTTCGAAAACTCTTGAAACTTTGCACACAGATCAGAAACCGCGGCCATCAGGGCTGGGCTGAATGGGCTAAATTCTCTTTCAGGTAGGCCTATTGTATTTATATATAAATATATTAGGGATGTGACTGTGATAAAAATGTTCCCACCGGTTAATCGACGTGTGACACCGCTGAAGGCTTTTAAATCGCTAACTTAAAAGTGAAAGTAAAATACAGACGTCCGCACAGACATTGATAATGGTGCGGAGTAGAGCGAGCATTTTCAATGTATTCCTATGGAAGTAGGAATGAACTAAAACATTTTATTTATGATTTTATGTGTCCACTGTTCAACCGCAACCACGTCACACACACACACACACACACACACACACACACACACACACATTCCAGAATTGCAATCTTGACATCGCAGCCTGTTCATTATAGCCCTAATACAATATAATAATAAAAATAGTCAACCTAACATATACGAATTACACTGCTCTGTTTAAATAGTCAGTAGTACAATTTGTACTATTCACAGCAAGCAGAGCTCCACTGTGATGTTTCCAAGCACATTTTTGCGCGTGTGAAGAGGATGATTTTTTCCATCGATATTGGAACACGAGTGAAGTACAAAGCCTATAATAAAGAATAGTTTAGCATCCAAATACATCGCAAATATTGAAACATTTTGATTCTGATGAGAGGGTTACGTGAGACCAACACTGCTTACTTTCGTTTTTATTTTTACATTAAAGGAGAAGTTCACTTTTAAAATGAAAATTCTGTCATCATATAATCACCCTCATGTTGTTTCAAACCTGTATGAATTTCTTTCTTCTGCTGAACAGAAAGGAAGATATTTAGAAGAATGTCAGTAACCAGACAGTTTTTGGGTCCCATTGACTTCCATAGTATATTTTTTTCCTACTATGGAAGTCATTGGGACCCAAAAACTGCCTGGTTACAGATATTCTTCTAAATATCTTCCTTTCTGTTCAGCAGAAGAAAGAAATTCATACAGGTTTGAAACAACATGAGGGTGATTATATGATGACAGAATTTTCATTTTAAAAGTGAACTTCTCCTTTAAATTTAAAGGATTTGTTGTGGAATATTTTGAGTGTATCATAAAATCAGAATAAGGTAAGACAAGTAATAGTTTCTGTCTTATATATATATATATATATATGTGTGTGTGTGTGTGTGTGTGTGTGCATATATATATATATATATATATATATAGATATAGATATAGATATAGATAGATAGATAGATATTTATATATACATACATATATATATATATATATATATATATATATATATATAGTTAGATATCCCTCAGATGGTCCTCGGTCACTTCTGACCGAATAATTTTCTGTTTTGAATTTTAAAAAATCACAGCTTCATCGGAAGGTTATGATACTTGGTGACTTTTATGGCATTAGGTATGTGAATACAAAAAAAAAAAAATTGAGGTCATGATCCGAGCATGCTAAGTGGTCGTAAAAAAAATAGTCACACTCATGGTCTTCGGTCAGAAATGACCGACCCATAGGAAATGAATGGGAAATTTACAAAAACACCAAAATTCTCTGAATTTTTGTCTGTACAATCTACAAATCGGCCACGATTCTAAAAAAAAGTACACCACAGTAAAGGGGTGACACTCTACAACATCAAGAGTGCAAAAAATTCACACCCACCCACACACACACACACACACATACAAACACACTTTTATACACATACACACCAATAAATTCAGATTACAAAAAATCTGTTTAGAATTTTTAAAAATCACAGCTTCATTGGAATGTTACGAAACTTTTCTGACATTAGGTATGTGAACACAAAAAAAAAAAATTGTTCATGATCCGAGCATGCTAAGTGGTCAAAATAAATATTTCAAACGGTTTTGATATAGTGAGGGATTAAAGTAATGTACAAAAAGGAAACACTAACCCATTTTATTCTTTTTTATTTCTTTTATTTAAGAATTAAGTTTAAGTTAAGTTTAAAAACAGCCAGAATAGTTGTTAAGTCCAAAAAATAAATAAATCAAGTCATACATAGTGCTATACTGCCCTCTTGTGTTCAAAATCAGGTAGGCCTATAGTATTTATATATAAATATATTAGGGATGTGACTCTGGGAATATTTCCCCACCGGTTAATCGACGTGTGACACCGCTGGAGGCTTTTGAATCGCTAACTTAAAAACGAAAGTAAAATATGTTCATCCACACTGACATTGATAATGGTTGAGTGAGCGTTTTCAATGAATTCCTATGGATGACTCTGTTCTTCTCGTTCCTCGCCATGGAATGCCCGTGTAGCCAGTAAGCATTTTAGTTTAATTTTAAAATTAGCGCCTTTCGGGGGGTGGATTGCTTGAATTTATTTGACAAAAGCACACTGTTGTGTTTTATTGTGACTGTACACAAATATAAGTTAACACTTTGCAGTTTGAATGATGTCCTGTATGAAATGACGGAGTGTGTTTTTATGTGTCCACTGTTCAATCGCGCCCATGCCACACACACACATGCACACACACATTCCATAATTGCAATCTTGACATCGCAGCCTGTTCATTATAGCCTTAATAAAATATAATAATAAAATAGTCAACCTAACATATAAAAATTACACTGCTCTGTTTAAATAGTCAATAGTACAATTTGTACCATTCACAGTAAGCACCGCTCCACTGTGATGTTTCCAAGCACATTTTTGCACGTGAAGAGGATGATTTTTTTCCATCGATATTGGAACGTGAGTGAAGTTTATGTGAAAGTTTAGCATCCAAATACATCGCAAATGTTGAAACATTTTGATCCTAATGAGAGGGTTACGTGAGCCCAACACTGCTTACTTTCGTTTTTATTTTTACATAAAATTTAAAGCATTTGTTGCGGAATATTTTGAGTGTATCATAAAATCAGAATAAGGTAAGTCAAGTAATATTTTCTGTCTTTTATATATTTATATATGTGTATACTATATATATATATATATTTACCTAAAGGCACTTAGTTACCTAAAGGCACCGGGTGGCAGTGCCACCGGCTTTGGCCCGTAATCGCTGCTCGCAGCTATATTATTTATTTGTTGCTATATAAATAAGTGTTACGATGTGGTCAGCATACACAAAAACGAGCACATTTTCAGTAACCAATGTAACCGAAACTAAACGGCGTCTCTGCGCTTTGAAAGGCTTTCACTCAGCGTGCAGTTACAGTGGGAACAGACTGTCTTTGAATGAACCGTTCATTCAACGACAACGAACACGTTCAAAAACGCTGATACATTAAAAGATAGTAATGAAACAAGGTGTTAATTATTTTTTAACTTTGAGCTCCACTTTTCAAGGCTCAGCAGACCAGCAATGCGTCGCATGGGTAACGCTGAAGCTGATGCGATTCAATGCGTGACTCTCTGATTTTGGTTTGCCGCAGCTTCCTCACGCTGTGGAATGCTGACCAGCGCTGTCGCTGATGCCATTCATGGTAAATGCCCTTAAACGTTAAAAGGATGACACAACATATTTCGCTTTCCTTGGACACAGCAACCTTTTCATGAATCTAGGCTATTTGACTTGACTTCAAAGAGAGACGCAGGTAATCGCACGCGCTCAGTCGATCACTCTCATTCACTGTCTGTTTAGGGTTAAGTGCAAATCCACGAAGCCTCTGTACAAATCACCATGATAAAAACAGTCTCGTTATCATTATTAACTTATTTAACATTCAATACACATGCACGAAGTTCAAAACAAGAAGGGTATTGCCTTATGAAAAAAGAAAACACGTGAATATCGCGGTGCTGCGGTTACTTGCATTCCTCTGCGGTTGGCTTGTCAGTAGCGCGGTACTGCAATATTGCGGTTATCGCGACAGCCCTATCTTTAGCACCCCGTACATTTACGAAGTGCATGGACACAGCGCTCACGCCCCTCAGACGACGGGGCGTGAGAGTCCTGAATTATCTGGACGACTGGCTTTTTATTTTAGCCCAGTCGAGGGAGGAATTGGTGTCACACAGGACTTTACTGTTGGCCCATCTGGATCAGCTGGGTCTCAGAGTCAACTGGACCAAGAGCATTCTGGTCCCCAGTCAGGAAATATCTTTTCTGGGGATAGATTTGGACTCCAGGTCTATGAAAGCGTGCCTGACGCGAGAGCGCGCGGCGGCAATTCAGCGCTTTGCAGCGACATTCACTGTGGGGAAGCATCTTCCCCTCAGAATGTTTCAGAGGATGATGGGTCTTATGACCTCAGCCTCGACTGTGCTGCGGCTGGGTCTGTTACACATGCGCCCCTTTCAGCTGTGGCTGAAACAGCGCGTGCCAGTGAAAGCGTGGAAAACAGGTTCGCTTCGTCTCACGGATGAACACCGGCTGGTACCAGACCGGCGTGAACTTGGGCGCCGCCTCTCAGATCAAAGTCATCTCGACAGACGCCTCCAACATGGGTTGGGGCGCCCTGTACGAAGGGAGACCTTCCATGGGCTTGTGGTCAGACGCAGAAAAGTGTCTGCACATAAACTGTCTGGAGATGAAAGCGGTCAAAAACGCCCTTCAGTTCTTTCTCCCTGTAATAAAGAACCACCACGTTCTGGTCAGAACAGACAACACCTCAGTACATAAACCTCCAGGGCGGTCTCAGGTCCCGGAGCCTTCTTGCATTAGCAAGACACCTCCTCACATGGGCCCAGCACCATCTGTGCTCGCTGAGAGCGGCACACGTGCCGGGCGTCCTGAACGTGGGCCCAGATATGTTATCCAGGGCCAAGCTCTCCCCGGGAGAATGGGCTCTGCATCCTATGACGGTGCAAAATATCTGGGACATTTTCGGCAGAGCAGAGGTAGAGGTCACAGACCAACGCTCACTGCCCAGGGTTCTTCTCGAAGGAAAGGGACGTGCTGGCCCAAATCTGGCCCAAGCGCCCTCTCTATGCGTTTCCCCCGATCGTCTTGTTACCACAGGTAATCAAGCGAATCAGGGAGACCAAATGCTGTCCCAGGCCCAGGGTGCAGTTTGGCACCCGTACCCCGAGCTGTGGGCCCTACATGTATGGGCGATCAACCATCACCATTCACCATTTCAGTGCTGAACACGATCACACAGACGAGAGCTCCGTCTCCTAGACGGCTCTATGCGTCCAAATGGTCAGTGTTCGCTGAATGGTGTTCAGCTCACGGCTTTGACCCGCTAAGTGGTGAGGTAACGGTGGTGCTTTCTTTCCTACAGGAGCTGCTGGATGGCGGTAGAACCCCATCCACGCTCAAAGTCTATGTGACGGCTATAGTGGCTTTCGCGAAGCCCGCGAATGGCCAGTCACTGGGAAAGAACGACCTTATAATCCGTTTCCTCAGGAGTGCTAGGAGGCTGAACCCTCCTCGACCACCCTCAGTTCCAGTATGGGACCTTTCGATGATCCTTGAGGCCATGAAAGGTAAACTATTCGAACCATTACATGCGGTGGAACTGTAATACCAATCCATCAAAACTGCTTTTCTGCTGGCGCTAGCCTCAGTAAAGTGAGTGGGCGACCTGCACGCGCTCTCAGTGAGCGCAACGTGACTGTATTTATGTGCGTTACATTATGACGTAGCGCGGGAAGGCTTCCCATTGGCGCTGGCGTCATGCCAAATGCGCTGATAGGTTACAGCAGTTGCCGCAGAGCAGCCAATAGGCGAGCGAGCTGTCTCGCCTAGGTCTGCTGCTGCAGCAAATGCGTTTTACATTTTGGAAAATTAAGGATAATTTTCTGGCTTCAGTATTTCTCGAGAAAAGGAGTTTTCCCGTAGCGTAAGCTTCACTTACGCAACACGAGAGTACTCTCTTAAGAGAACCGAGGTTACGTCAGTAACCGAGTGTCGTTTTAAAGGCGCAATTTTTTAAGCTATATATATATATATATAAATAAAATAGCTTTATATATATTGCCTTACACACTTTTAATCTCGTTCAATATACAGAATAACGATAGCACTGATACTTTACTAACATTAGCTTGCATTCGTTTGGGATAGCGGATATTAGCAATGAAATGGTACCAAAATAACGAAAACATAAAACTATTATTCATTTTACATATAGGTCATAACCTACATGTTAACTGACTAAATAACTAAATGTACTTTGTAATAGTTTTCTAAAGTAACCTCATCACTTGAAGGAACACTCATGGACGAAGTCGAACTGGAAGCCATGTTAATCTTGGAATAATACAGCCACCGTAGGAGTTAAAACGCCCTTGGAATTGAAAGGAACAGAAACTAATATTCACTGGGTAGTCATATACAATTTCACCGCTAGATGGGGGAAAATATCACACAGTGTAGCTTTAATGTTGTATGTGTTTATATGTGAACTATCTTCTGCACTTGTGTCAAATCTGCTGAGACTCACTGTGTTGGACAGTTTCCAGCATCTTCTTCCAGACTCTGAACGGCAGGTTACCCAGATAACGCGACACATGAATCAAAGCTCCAGAACTCATCCGTGGATCCGGCTGTGAGATCTGGACTCTGAGGAACATTCAGGAGTCAGAACTGCAATGAATTTGAGTTCAGATCCAATGAGAGAAGAGATACGAGCAGCTCACTTACCTTTCCATTGAGGCCTTAAAGTTCTGGAAAATATAGAGCTTGAAAACATTTTAATATCTTATCAAACACTCTCATTGTCAATGAGTCTCTCTATACAAGTTGTTTTATGCACAAAGAATGAAGCCAGATTGATTTGTCACCTTTAGAAACGAGACGTCATTGTCTTTCATCATCTCCTCCATGTCTCTGATTGTGTGTGAAAGAGCTGAGATGTGTGTGTTCATCTCCTCCAGCTTCTCCTTCATCCTCTGCTTCTTCTGCTCCTCTTCCTCTCTCAGTGCAGTGATTGTAGCTTCTTCTTCGTCTCTGAGAAACTGATGAAGCTTCTCAAACTCTTCTTTAATCTGACGCTCTGTGTGCTCAGCTTGAGACTGAAATCAAATCACATTCACTTCAATCATCTCAATCAACACAAATCTCGGATACTCGACATATAACAGATCCAGAAGCAGAAGCTGCTCGTCATTTACAGAAATAATCAACTGGAATCCATTATATTAAATGTATCAATTCATAACAGTATAAAGTGATCCTCCAGCTGTAATGAAAATGACTCTTGATTCTGTTTCCTCACATTGATGTGTTGAGCTGTTTCCTCAAACTCTCCTTTCTTCTTTTCATTGTGTTGAAGTTTCTGTTGTAAGGACTTCAGTGCTGTATTGAGCTCCTCCTAGAATTGAACAAAAATACATTAAACACCAGATTACAGTGAAGAGAAGAAACTACAGTGATATGATCATACAATTCTGTGCAAAAGTATTCACCCCCACCCTGATTTCTTCTGTTTTTGTGTAAATATCATACTAAATTGATTCAGAAATTAAAACTTACCATAAAACAAAGGCAACCTGAGTGAACACAAAGTACAGTTTGTAAATGACAATGTTATTTACTGAAGCAAAAACGTTATCCAATACTAACTGGGCCTGCATTATAATGTATTTGGCCCCATACTTACTAATTCCTCAAATCTCTGAAACTGTATTTATAATGTAATTCAGCTGGACTAAACACAGCCAGTCCTGATCACTGCAGACCTGATCAATCAAATAAACACTTAAATAGGACTTTTTCAACAGCATTAGGCTGGTTAAAAAATCTTAGTAACACACTATTGACAAAGGTGAAAGAAACTCCAGGAATAATGATGAAGACGGTGATTGAAATACATCCGTCTGTGATGGATTACAAAGCTATTTCAAAGGCTCTTGGACCCAAAGAACCACAGCGAGAGCCATTATATCCAAATGGAAAAAACTCGGCACAGTAAAACTGTCACAGTGTCTGGTTTGTGTTTCCCCGGGTGTCCACTAGAGGTCTCTTCCCCTTACTGTCACCATTCATTCTGGAACTGCAATTCCCACGATCCCTTTGTCTGTTCTCATCACTCATCATTGCATGCAGCTGTTACCCATTACATTGTTTAGTTTCTGTGTATAAATACCCTGTCTGTTTTAATCCTTGTCATTGAGTCATTGTTATTCGTCACTACAATTCTGGTCTGCGTTCTTGCCTGTTTCTTATTTTGTTTATTGTGTTTATTGGACTGCTATCATGGATTTTGAACCTTGCCTGGATGACTACTAGATGGATTACACTTTAATAAACAATTACTGCCATACTGCATTTGGATCTACTTACTGGATCTAGACACAAAAACATAAGAAATCAGGATGGGCAAATACTTTTACAGCACAGTAAATGTCATATAAAGTTGAGTAAAATGACATTGAAATAGTAATGCATGAATGTGATGATATCTATGTTTATGACTAATTATTGTTCTTTACATGTGAAACAAGAAACATTTGTCTTACTTTGTAAGATGAAACCACTTCACTGATGAGTCTGAATTTATGATTGTCATGTTTTTGTGAATTAATACACACTAAACACACAGGCTGTTTGTCCTCCAGACAGAAGAGTTTGAGTTTCTCACTGTGTAAACTGCAGATCTCCTCAGATCCTGATGAACGTTTCTCATTTCTCTCCTTCAGGAACGACTCACACAAGTTTTTTAATGTGAGATTAACTGGAGGATCATCTTTTGAGGATCTCCTCCTGCACATAGGACACTCCTGAGTTTTCTTAGTTTTCCAGAACTGTTGTAGACACTCTTTACAAATACTGTGACTACAGGACAGAAAAACAGGAACATTGAAGATTTCATAGCAAACAGGACAAATATAATCATCTTCAGCTGCTGAAGCCATTTTCACCGTTTGAGTCTCGCAAACTAAACTCTACTTTCACTTTCTGAACAACGGTTTTCAAAAATGAATCAAGATGAGAATCAAAGATCTGCTGTCTGTTCAGAAATGAACATCACAAAAGTCCTTCTGTAGAGTTTTTCTCTTTGTTCTCCATTGATTGCTTATTCTTTATTGCTTTTGTTGAGACAAAGTCGGTGTGACAGAAAGGAGAAATAACAAGTCAGTCTCTTCCTGGTTAGTGTTGTAAGAGGGAGTTTATGATCACCTTTGGGTGTACAAACAGGTCAAACCGGAACGTCAGGATTTCTTCAGGTAAAATGTATTCAAAATGGACCTGCATTGAAATGTGAAAAAATAATGCTGTAAAACTTAAAATTAAACACAAAAGAACAAATAAAATACAAAACTACTAATTATAAACGATCTCAAAATGATGATATGTGTTTTATTTATTGCATCTTTCTGTTGTAAGAGGGAGGAGTTTATGATCACTGCAAAAAATGCTTTTCTTACTTTAGTATTTTTGTCTGGTTTCCAGTCCAAATATCAAAAAATTATTAAATCAAGATGCATTTACTAGATAAGTAAAATTAGATAAGATATTATGTCTTGTTTTCTGGGGAAATAAATCAAATTAAGTGAGTTTTTGCTTAAAATAAGCAAAATTATCTGTCCATGGGGTAAGAAAAATAATCTTAATTCAAACAGAAACAAGCGACTTTGACAAGGGCCAGATTGTTAATGCAAGGTGACTGGCTCAGAGTATCTCTGAAACTCAAGGCTTGTGTGTCGCTCCCGGTCAGCAGTGGTGAGGATTGACCAACAGTGTCCGAGGAGGGACGAACACACACCGGCGACAAGGTGTTGGACACCCAAGACTCATGGATGGACAAGGGCAATGAAGGCTACCCCGTCTGGTTCGAGCCAACAGAAGGTCTAGTGTGGCATAAGCAACACACAACTTTAATGATGTTATGGGAAGAAGAATAAGTTTTATTTATATAGCGCCTTTCCATAGCTCAAGGTCGCTTTACATGAGAGGAATGTGTCACAACACTCAGTGCATCACATTCTGCTGCGTATGGGGCCAAAGACCAATCAGAGTGCCTATGATGACCCCTGTCCACCTTCAATGATAATTGAGACAATATATTGTTACACCCCTACAAATAATGCATACTAAATGCATGATATACATGATGTATTATAAGGATAATGACAGCAAATGTTTTTTATTAGCTGTAATAAATGATGTTTTATTAACAAAGTTCGGGAGGAGCACGTTCAAATAATTGATCCAATTATCACATCATTCCAACCAGCTGTCAACAATCAGTAATCAACATGTCAATCAGCATGAGTGGAGACATATATATATACTCATTTGACTCACCAATGTTCCTTAACAGTTTTTCAGCATTTGGTCCTACGAAACTGCAAAAATGTCAGAGATTCAGCTCTTCCCGTCTGATGACGAGTCTTTTCTCTCCCAGGATTCTACACCTCAGTCCACCGATGTCAGGAGCACCCGCGCTCCACCGGACATCATCGAGGAATCCCCAGAGCCACTATGTGGACGTCGGCCTATTCGGGCCACTTCCCGTACTCCACGACGCCCACCAGCATCTCCAGCATCCTCTTATGCCTCAGCCCACCCAACGATTCCTGCAATAGAGAAATGGACAGTAGTAAGTCTAAGACAAGCGCTCATCAGCGCAGATGTCCATTTTTCTAGGAGATTAACAAAAGCCCAACTGTACGACTTGTATGTCTTCTTTCAACCAACCTTTCCATCTCAACTTTCCATTTCCCAAATCAACTTCTCCATCCAAGATCGCCAACAAAGCAAGCACGAGTCGCAAAGCCCAGTCTTCGCACTCTCAAAAAACAAGGAGTACGACTCCGCTAGTGGCACGAGCCCAGCCACCACAACCACTTCCTCAAGCTTTCTCTAATCCTCTCCCTTGTCTGTGGCCTGCAGCCCCACCATCAGATCCTAGTGTGAGGCTGCCTCCGCTATCGGTGCAGGCCCAGACGTCCAATTTCCACCAATTTCCCTCTTTCTCTAACTACCCTGTTCCTCCCCAGGCTCCAGGAGCCAACCCGAGCGAGAGGCTGCCTCCGCTAACGGCGCAGGCTCAGGAGCATCTTTTCCCTCCGCAATTTCCATCTTTTCCAAACTTCTCAGTTCCTTCTCCGGCCCCAGGGGCCGATCCGACCGCGAGGCTGCCTCCGCTTATGGCTTTGGTCCCGGCCCAGCTTCCTCTTAACACTGCCCCACAAGCAAAAACGCTGTTCTCTCTATACTCCGCAACACCGATGCCCATCCCACCAAACGCTACAGCCTTGGAACCAACCCCAGTAGCCAACAACATCAGAACACAGATCCTCTCAGGTGCAGACATTGATTTATCTTCCCTGCTATCTTTACTTCCTCAATCCGCTTCAGATCGCCAAAAAGAAGTAGGCGATTTTTCAGTTACTTTAAAAAATTCCGCCAACAATACATCCCGCCTCCTTTCTTTCACTATATTTTCAATCGCATTCAACCATTACAGTGAAATCATTGTGGCCGTTTTTCCCCATGAAAAGCAATTTTTTCGTGAGCTAAGCGATTATCACGCGATAATTTTTCTTAGTTTTTCTTAGGTAGCTTAGATAGCTTGCGCTATCTTACGGAGGGTCTCATTCCTATACGTACCATAAACTGTTCTCAGCTAAATGCGCCGTCTGCGTTGTTCAATGGAACCAGTGCCCTTACTGGGGTGCACTGGACACAGACCTCCACAACAGAGTGTTCCTGGGCTGCCGCAACATCTCTTGTGCAGTATGCAGATCACTCGCTCACTCCACCAGAAGCTGTCTTCTGGTTAACCCTTCAATTCCCCCTTGCCCGGTTGCATCCCAGGGAAAATCTACCAGTTACGTCCCACGACCAGTACATTTCGACTATTCATCCAAAGATTTTAAATCCACCTCCAAATCTTGTGAACAAGTCTGCCATAATTTCCACTTCTGGGGATGCTCAAGACAACGTTGCCGTTTCCTGCACGTTTGCAACTACTGCGAACTTCGCTCACTCCCGCACTATATGCCCTGTGAAAAGATCACAAAATAAAGATTCAAAAACCACCCACTGAAAACACTCCATGACACCTCCCTCAACTACATTCTTCAAGCTGTCTCCAGCATTCCAGCTGACCCCTTCTCCAGTCATTCGTTCCGCATAGGAGCAGCAAAAAAAAAAAAAAAAATCCATCTTTTCCAACTCAAACCAGGAGTTTGAGTCCCGCAGGAGCTCAGTTTCCCTGGGAAATTTCCCCCACTGCCGCAGCAGTGATGTTCTCCCACGCTCCCGCAGGAGCCCAGTTTCTCGGGAAATTTTCCCCACTGCCGCAGCAGTGATGTTCTCCCACGCTCCCGCAGGAGCCCAGTTTCTCGGGAAATTTTCCCCACTGCCGCAGCAGTGATGTTCTCCCACGCTCCCGCAGGAGCCCAGTTTCTCGGGAAATTTTCCCCACTGCCGCAGCAGTGATGTTCTCCCACGCTCCCGCAGGAGCCCAGTTTCTCTGGAAAATTCCCCCACTGCCGCAACAGTGATGTTATCTCACGCTCCCACAGGAGCTCAGTTTCTCTGGAAATTTCCCCCACTGCCGCAGCAGTGATTTTCTCTCCCGCTCCTGCAGGAGCCCAGTTTCTCTGGGAATTTCCTCAACTGCCGCAGCAGTGATGTTCTCACCCTTCTGACGCCACGACCATCAAAAAACTCACCCCATGATGCAAGAAACCCTCCGGATCCAGTGAGCAAATTCCCTCCATACGATAGGCACAACTTCAGCTTCGCACTCTGCAAGGATAAGAAGTCCTCGTCTCGAAAAAGTCCAAAATAGACCGTAAAAGGAAACGTGACCGGAGATAACAAAAACAAGGGTTAATGTCGGGATAGCTAATGCAGGAGAAAGCTTTCAAAAGAGACGCTGAAGTTTCCTGCTTTCTTCTCGACAGGTAAGTCAATGTCATGGTCTTAATTACAAGCTTTTTTTTCATTGCTATGTTGTGTACTTTATTACCGTATATACCCGAATATTAGACGAGGTTTTTGTCCTAAAAATAGGCTGAAAAATGGGGGGTCGTCTTATATTCGCAATATAGACAAAATCACGGGGGGGAAGGGAGAAAGAACAACGGAATTAATATGAAATAGTGACTGAAACGCGACCCATTAAGACAAATGATTTCGGCTATACTTGCATGTAAAATTAGAGAAGCAACATAATATCTGTGTTTAACTGAATTAAAACGCTGCTCCATGCGAGACGCAGAGCGAGCGAGCGAGAGAGAGAGAGAGAGAAAGAGAGAGAGGTGCGCGCGCGAGACGCAGAGAGAGAGAGAGAGAGAGAGAGAGAGAGAGAGAGAGAGAGAGAGGTGCGCGCGCGAGACGCAGAGAGAGAGAGAGGTGCGCGCGAGACGCAGAGCAAGAGAGAGAGAGAGACACAGAGAGGTGCGTGCGCGAGATGCAGAGCAAGAGAGAGAGAGAAAGGCGCGCACGCGCTGGAAGAGAGAGAATGAATTATCACTGCAATTTTCAAATAAAATTCTTTTCTGTTAAAACCAGATTTTAAAATCAGATTTCATAGTTAATGTTTTTCACAGTCAGTAATTTTTTTCGTTGTTTCAAGTTTCAGTTTGTTTCAAATAACAAACCTGTTCACCCAAAGAAAAACTTGAAGTGCTATTATAAGACATCCTGTCATAGCTTTTTGGTACATAAGGGCTACCGTAGATGCAACGCGCATTTGAAAAAGTGAGGCGCTAGAGAGCATTATATGTTTGAATGCAAAATACAATTTCACCACTAGATGGGAGAAATTCCTACACATAGTCCCTTTAAGTACTTTAACTACATAAAATAATAATTACTGAGAAGTTACAACATTTTTATATTCAATAAATATAAATATTTGTTGTGGATGCAATGCTTTTGAACACTTTTCCTCTGGCATGCTGTGTTTTAATGTTTTAACTAATTGCTTATCATGATAATAGCAGATTGTCTGAGAAAATGGTTTCGTGCAAATAATGCACAACAAGGTCTATCTGTTTCCATTAAAAATATAAATCAATTAAAAATACTATTTGGCCAGTGGAAAAGATTGAGAAAAACTTTCTCTGAAATGTATTTTACACTATTTGATTTATTCATTCAAAAACAAGGCAAGGATAGGCTACTAAATTATTTTTATTAATGAAATGTAACAGCACATCCGTATGTCATATTTTCCGAATGTCTGGTACCGTTAAACATGTTTTCACGTGAATGAATAATCATATGCAAATGATATGCAGATGAGGATATGCATAGTAAAACTAGGCGTTGTAAACTCCATAAACAGGTGCTGGTCATAAAATTAGAATATCGTCAAAAAGTTGATTTATTTCAAGAATTCAACTTAACAGGTGAAACTAATATATTATATATACTCATTACATGCAAAGTGAGATACTTCAAGCCTTTATTTTTTATAATTTTGATGATTATGGCTTACAGCTTGTGAAAAACCACAAAATCAAAATCCCAGAAAATTAGAATATTACATGAAATCACACAGTAATTACACAGTGATACCATGGTCATTGAACCAGGTTTTGGTTATTTTGGCAGTGTGGGCAGGTGCAAATCCTGCTGGGAAATGAAGGAAGCATGAAGTGCTCTGGACATGTCCTGGGCTGCGTTTCCCAAAAGCATCGTAAGCCTAAGTTGATCGTAAAAACGATCGTACGACTGATCTTAATATTACGGTCTGTTTCCCAAAAGCATCGTAGCTTAAGTAGCACTTGAAAATCTTCGTAGATCTACGAGTGCTCTGGAGTAATCGTACATCCCCAAGAGCATCGTAAGAAGACAGATTTATGAGGACACCTGCAGGACAAACGGCAGATTACACCTTGAACTTTATTCAAATGTATGTGATTATAATATAAGGTTTTGATTGTACTTTATTGTACACTTTATTACTCTTTTTTGTTGTTGGTTAAATTAATGTATAAATTAAATAATTAAAAAGGTCAGAAAACAAAACAAAAAAAATATAATTTAATCTAATATTTTTATCAAAATTAAATGAATGAACAAAAAAATAAATAAAAGAAATCCTTTAAATCTGTTAAAAATTACATCTTTGTTTCGCTCTATCTCCTCTAAAAGGACATTAATTTCATCTTTTTGAAAGGTATCTTTTCGTGTGTTTTTTTTTTTTTTTTTTTTTTTCGGACATTTTGTCAGTGCCTCCGCCTGTAGGTGCTTTATATAGATTATAGACTTGTCTTGATTGCTAATCCACAACAGATGATAATTATTAGGTTAAACGTTCAGAATACGATTCCATATAAGGTTATATTTCAGCACTTCGCAAATGGACAGCGACTCTTAAGTAGCACGTAGAGCGCCTTCTCGCGCGTTCATGTTAAGTGCATTTTTGGGAAACGCTCGTGGAATTGCTGCGAGCGTTCGTAACTTTGCACGTAGAAAGCGCTCTTAAGAGCTAAGATACATCGTTATCGGGAAACCCGGCCCAGGTAGACGGCTGCGTTGACTCTGGATTTAATAAAGCACAGTGGACCAAAGTCCTCTTTTCTGATGAGAGCAAATTTTGCATCTCATTTGGAAACCAAGGTCCCTGAGTCTGGAGGAAGAATGGAGAGGCACACAATCCAAGATGCTTGAAGTCCAGTGTGAAGTTTCCACAGTCTGTGTTGGTTTGGGGAGCCATGTCATCGGCTGGTGTTGGTCCACTGTGCTGTCCACTCAACGCAGCCGTCTACCAGGACATTTCCAGAGCACTTCATGCTTCCTTCAGCAGACAAGCTTTATGGAGATGCTTCCTTCATTTCCCAGCAGGATTTGCACCGGCCCACACTGCCAAATAACCAAAACCTGGTTCAATGACCATGGGATTACTGTGTAATTACTGTGTGATTTCATGTAATATTAAAATTTTCTGGGATTTTGATTTTGTGGGTTTCATAAGCTGTAAGCCATAATCATCAAATTTATAACAAATAAATGCTTGAAATATCTCACTTTGCATGTAATGAGTCTATATATTAGTTTCACCTGTTAAGTTGAATTCTTGAAATAAATTAACTTTTTGATGATATTCTAATTTTATGACCAGCACCTGTATGGTTATTTCGGGGAGGAGACGCATGTGCGCATAATCTTACGCTGATGACATTTTTGGCTTTCGGGCGCACGTACACTTTTAGTAAGGATCCTACGCACAGTTTTATAAATGAGGCCCCAGAGCATGTGAGTAAAGCGGAGCGGTGTGACGCTTAAATATAAGTTAAAAAACTTAAACATACGTTTCATTTATATACGTTTAACCCCCTTACTAGTCAGCCCCAATTTTGGCAAGTGATGCATACATGACATACCCAAAATAAAAAGGTTGCTGCTCAGAAGTCATTCTGAATAGACACATAACCAACATATATTTAGAAATCCAACCCTTGTGAGTTTACATTTCAAGACTCAAAATTAACCAGACTGTTATTAATATTGAGATATATAAGCTTAAACATAGAAACAAAAACAACAAATACTAAGAATATATTTATTAAATGTATAACATTTTTATGTGAATTTAGGATTGCAACTTATAACCACAACTAAACATGGGGATTTTTTAAAGACAATCATCCCGCACATCCTATTCTATAATAAAATCAGCTAATCGAATATTCGAAAATCGTGACTCATCCCTAATTAAAATAGTATTATTGTGTAAGTGGAGGAAGAGGCTCTCTATGATTCCCCTATAGAAAGTTAAGAGGATGGATTTTTGGGAGATGAGCCTTCCTCAACTGTGGGAGGAAGTGCAGAGGTTTTTGGACTTTCTTGGCCAGGTTCAGTTGTTGGTGTCGATAGATCAAGATGGGTCATCTGTGATGTGGATACTAAGCAACTCCGTGATCTTGACCTGCTCCATCATGCTGCTGTTGATGTGATGATTGTCAACGATCACCTCTGTAGTCATTTGGGTGTGGAGAGATATGATGTTGTCCTGTACGTGTCTGTGTGTTAGATAAACAACTGAATTATATTCAGATAAATAAACACAGAAAGCGCACATTACTAGATAATTTTAGTGCACTGGATGACACTGCCCCCAGCACCACAGAGTGTGTTAGAGCTGGTGCACTGCCAATGCAAAACCCTTAAATGTGTGGGAGGGAACTGCACTTGCAAAAAGCATAAGCTACCATGCACAGAATTGTGTCATTGTATAAACTGTGACAATCAACCATAATTGGCTTAAATAACTCCATGACTACCACTATAAAGTTGATTTGAAATCATTTCTTTGTTTAGGTTTGCACTCTTTTTAGCTGATAATTAGTCTAGCTTACTTGTAGCCTAGGTAGCTTGCTGTAACCAACCTGGACATACCCTCCCATTTACCCCGTGATTCTCCCTTAGTTAGACTTATTTCCTGCTGTCTTCCCGTTTAAATATTTTCTCGTAATTATCCCGTATTTGAATACTCTTTGCTTAGTTCATTTTGTATGTACCGAATGATTATTTTGGATTAGCCTAAGCAACATACCGTTAGACCTAGCTTTACTGCTCCACTACCAACATTCTTTCGTGGCTAACGTTACTGTTCTCATCAACGACAACGCATATATTCACGGCGAACTATAGCTTGCTGTCTTAAATACAACTTATATGAAAAGCATTAAGATATAGGGGTGTATAATCATTGTAAAACAAATCTTACCTTGACGTTGTCTTGCTGAGACACACCGGTCTCTCCAGGTTGGGTTGTAGACTCATGGATTTGGCTTCAGACTGACGCGACGCCGGTTCAACGAATAACGTGATTGGCCAAATCAATTCAACAAGGTAACAACACAAGCGTCGATTGGATCTCACTCTGGCCAACGTTTGTGATCAGCTAGCGAAATGAAATCTATTTTTATACTTTAATGTGCAACAATTGGCGTTGGAAACAATCGGTAATATTTTTTGTGAATTATTCATACAGACAAATAAAAAAAATGAGCCAGACAGCTGCTGGGTAACTGTCAAATCAAAAACTAAACGAGATAGACGGACTTGGCCCACTGCCTACTAATCCACTTTGTTTACCAGTCTATGCTGAAGTCCCGCTGAGCCAGTGAACCGAGCCACATCTCCGCTGCTGCATCCAGTCCTGTATCCAGGAAGAAAGTGTGAGCATACTGAATCCATACTGACCCGCTCTGCCTAGAAGGAGGGAGTAGAAGGAGGGAGTGTCGGTTGGCAAGTAGCGCATCCGCACCCCCGGCCTGTGACAAACATCTTACTATATATATATATATATATATATATATATATATATATATATATATATATATATATAATTATGTATAATAATAATAATTCACACACACACACACACACACAATAAGTTAATATAGACAAAGTTGATTATAATATACACTAGTTAATTATTGGAACCGATTGGAACCCAATTTTTTTTTGCTGTTGTTGTTGTTGTTTGTTTGCCATTTAGTTATATAACGCAGTTATTAGTATTGTAACGCAAGGTATCATTATATAAATGTAAATTTAATTTTTCAAAATTAAAATAAAAAACTTTTAATAGGCTACTTCTGTCACAATTTTTTACTTTTGTGGGGACCGCAAAACCTGGCATATAAACTGGGGTCTGGCATTTTGCACATGAATGGGTCATTGAACTACACAATGAGTTTAAAATTCATGATTTAATATTAATGATATTTTAAATTATGTTATATGTTTTAATTCTAGATGTTTATTTAAATGCTGCGTGACTTTGAAGTGTTTTAATGTGCGTGCGCGTGAACATTCGAGTCACATTCAAACACTGGAGTGAGCGCGCTGCGCGAGAGCAGATGGAAACGGGGAAACGTCATCAACTGACAAACAGCAAAACTCCCGTCTCTCGCTGTTGTTTTCACTGCTTTCAGATGAGTTTAGTCAACAAATTCACACAAATAATACATGCAAACGTCCCTGATGTCATATAATTTGCACATGTAAATGTGACTTTATAGCTTTAAGGGCATTCTGTTACGTACGCACGCACGCGGGGACGTTGCCCTAGGAGACTCACGCGGTTGTGGGAAGTTTTAGTTTGAGCACTTGCCTGTATGCTACCTGCTGCAGGATTGTAACAATACAAAGTATTCATTGAACCCTGAGACTCGCGTGGACATTTGAATTATTTACATGGTGTCAGAAGCGTTTGACGGACACATTGCTTCTCTGAAAAGATGGCCAAGTTTCATCCTCTGGAAAGTTTCGCTTTTGATCGTCCAAATGAATGAGCTGACTGGAAGCAACGTTTCCTGCGATTTCAGCTGGCCACTAAACTGAGTAAAGAGGACGGCGAAGTGCAGATCAGTTGGCTGATTTATGCCATGGGGCCTGAGGCTGAAAACATTTTCAAGTCTTTCACATTTGAGATGTAGGGGGATGAGAAGAAGACTGACGTTGTGTTGGGAAAATACGCTGCATACTTCTATCCTAAATGCAACGTGATTCACGAGCGCACCTGTTTTCACCAGAGATCGCAGCGGCCCGGTGAGAAAGCTGAAATGTTTATTAGAGCCCTTTATGAGCTATCAGAACACTGCGACTTTGGTGTAAATAGAGACGAACACATCCGCAGTTCGTACTGCATTGTTGACTGCATTGTTGTGGGCATTTTGGACAAGGATTTGTCACGTAAATTGCAGCTAATGACTGATCTTACACTTGCCCAAACGATTACAACTGTTCGCCAGTCTGAGGAGGTTGCACTCCAAGTTCACCTGCAGGGGGAGTCACATGCAGCAGTACAGGAAATCCGCGGGAGAGGATTAGGCAGAGGAAAGGCCAAGTGGAAACCTAAAAAGAGAGAAAATGATCAAGGAGACTCAAACTGTGGAAAATTGAAACACAGAGATCCAGAAAGGTGCCCAGCCAAGAACTCCACATGCAACAAGTGTAAAAAGGTGGGTCACTGGGAAAAGAAATGTTATAGTAAATAAGTCAGAGAAGTGACAGAGACTGTTTCACAGACACCATACTTCCTGGGTGCAGTCACAAATGAAAACAGAAGTGATGAACGATGGATAATACAGTTTACAATTGGAACAACACCGGTCAAATTCAAAATTGACACGGGTGCAGATGTAAACATTATGGGAGCAGAGGCGTTCAACAAACTAGTTTCCGACAAGAAATTGGAGTCATCTAATATCACACTGTGCAGTCCAGGTGGTCAGTTGGACTGTTTAGGAAAGTTCCAAGCCAGCACAGAATATAAAGGAAAGCCACACTGTTTTCCAGTGTATGTCATCGGTGGCCGCAACACAAACAATCTGCTAGGCAGAGCCACTGCAATGACCATGGGGCTTATGAAACGTGTCAAGGAAGTCCACACAGCATTCGGTGAGCACGGAACACTCAAAACCGAACCTGTTAAAATCCTGTTAAGAGATAATCCTGAGCCATACACAGTGCACACTGCTTGTCATGTCCCGTTGCCTCTACTGCAAAAAGTAAAAGAGGAATTACAACGCATGGAGGAAAATGAGGTGATTGAGCCTGTGACTGAGCCCACTGACTGGTGTGCGCCTATGGTGCCAGTTCCAAGGAAAAATGGGAAGGTGCACATCTGTGTTGATTTGAAGAGGTTAAACGAGGCTATAAGGAGATAGTCCTTCCAACTGCTGAGGAAATTACTGCTAAATTCAGTGGCGCAACCATGTTCACGTCACTGGATGCCGCCTCCGGGTTTTGGCAGATACCTCTGCACCCTGAAAGCACCAAGTTAACCACCTTCATAACACCCTTTGGGAGATATGCGTTTAAAACACTCCCATTCGGAATCACAGGTGCTCCGGAAATCTTCCAACGCAAAATGACAGAGACCCTCAATGGCCTGGTAGGCGTGGCTATCTTCATGGATTATGTCCTTGTGTATGGAGATACTCTAGAGCAGCTCGACCAACGTCTCAGCAAGGTGCTGGAAAGGATCGAGTCAGCCGGCCTGAAGCTAAACAAAGAAAAATGTAAGTTTAGGCAGGACCAGCTTCACTTCTTGGGTCATGTCATTGACAAATCAGGTGTGAGGCCCGACCCTGAAAAAGTCAAGGCAATCCGCGAGCTCCCACCACCACAGAACGTGCAAGACCTAAAGCGTATTTTGGGTATGTTCAATTACTTGGGGAGATACATTCCAAATTTGTCTACAGTGTGTCAGCCACTTTATGACCTGTTAAAGTCCAAGTCAGTATGGACATGGTACCATTCTCAGCAGGAGGCATTCCAGAGGATTAAAGACATCCTGTCCACTTCTCCAGTCCTGAAGTTCTACGATGTGAACCGGCCTACTGCTGTCTCAGCTGACGCCAGCAGTTATGGCATAGGTGGAGTACTGTTGCCGCTACATGAAGAGGAATGGAAACCTGTGGCATACTGCTCACATCGCCTGTCTGATGCCGAGACCAGATATGCACAGATTGAGAAGGAGTGTTTGGCGAGCGTCTGGGCCTATGAGAAATTTGGAAAGTGTCTGTGTGGCCTTGAGAGCTTCAAATTGGTAACGACCACAAACCTCTTGTGCCACTCATGAATCAGAAAGACCTGGACAACGTGCCAATACGGTGCTAAAGACTAGTCATGAGACTTATGAGATTTAAACCGATGGCCGAATATGCACCAGGGAAGACCTTAACAGTGGCCGGCACACTCTCACGGAGTCCACTACAGTGCCTGGAAACGGAGACTGACACTCACTCAGACGTAGCGTGCTATATAACAGCCGTTGTAGATGCCCTGCCTGCAACCCCACAAGCTTGAGGCCATAAAGACAGCTACAGCAACCGACTGTAACCTTCAATTGGTGTTGCAGTACAAAAAGTCAGAGTGGCCAGATTACATAGGCCACGTCCCAGCAGCAATCAGAGAGTATTTTCCCATGAAAGCTGAATTATCTGAATGCAATGGGATCATCATCAGAGGCAGCCGTATGGTGATTCCAGATGTGCAGAGAAAAGACATCCTGAACCGAATACATGACGAACACCAAGGTTTGACAAAGTGTAGAGAGCGAGCCTATGTGTCTGTATGGTGGCCCAGCATCTCATCAGCAATCCAACAAAAAGTCCAGTCCTGTCAGGTATGCCGTGAGATGAAACCCAGCCAGCGGAAAGAACCTTTCATCTCTACCCCCCTTCCTGACTGGCCTTGGAAGAGACTTGCTATGGACCTGTGTGATCATAACAAACACACTTACCTTGTCGTGTCTGACTATTTTTCCCGGTTCCTGGAAATACTTCTCCTGCCGACAACCACTGCCTCACTGGTAATCTTGAAGTTGAAGACAGTGACAGAAACTTTTATTTTGGACGCAATTAATTGTTGCCCAGCACTAATTAAAACATATTTTGATTTATTTTTCCAGATAATTATTTAACTATCATTAATAAAATAAATACCATAGAAACAAATTACAGGCAATAATACAAATAAAATCGCTAGCAAAAAAATGTGTATTGTGAAAATAATTTCATATATTTTTAAATATTATGATTTTAATATTACTTCTGTAACGATGTACCAGGATTGTTTCTATCCTTAGTTTGACCAGTGTTGAAGGTGCATGAGATCCCCTGAGCTCATCCCGTTGGCACTGTGATGTGTTTCCCCAGGTGAGCGTGGATCCAGGAGTCTTCGGGAGACTCATCTGGGGCTGTTGTGTCGGTCAGTCGTCACTGTCCAGGCCTCGACTGTCTGGGTCATGAGTAAAGCCTACCAGTTTCTGGCCTCCTGGTCCCTTGATAAGTTCCTGCTGGTCACACAAGGAGATCTCAAGGTAAATGAAACACTCACCTCCATGCATTTATATCCAGCTTTTTCTGATAAAGGATATACGTTTTAATCTAACATAGGTGTGTGAATTAAATAGTCACTGATTCGTATTAAAGCTATTGAAGTTATTCTGTCTAGATCAGTGAGTGATTTTCTCTTTGTCTCTTGTTTGATTAACAATAACCCCCTGAGGTCGGCTATCGCGCCGGCGCGATAGGCTCGTTTTTTTCCGTATGAGTGCAAAAAAATAATTAAAAAAATATATTAATTTTTATCTTATATGCTTGTGTAATACATCAATCGATCCTGTTTAGTGTGTATTATTTTTGTGTATACTCACAATAAAAACAAAGTGTTGTGCTTTTCGCCAAATAAAGAAAAATAAACGTGATGCGAGTTCTGCCTTCTCTCTGTCAGTGTAGTCCATTCTGAAACGCGTCCGAAAATGAACCATAACTCAGCGAATACTCAGTCAATCAGGCATACAGTCACACAGGCATGAAGCTTGAATTCTCTCCTTTTAAATTAAGTAATATATATAAAGAACAAATATTCTCAGCTTGTGAAATCTGTATTAAAAGAGAGCGATTCCAGTCGAGCTAATTAGAGCTCATTCAAATGTAATGTGACTCCGCCCCGGAGAGCGCGCGCTATTCAAACGCAAATGACTGAGGCAATCCTGCAAACTGTGAACGTCCCCATATCAGCTCGAGAAAACACATCAGATCATTGTACTTTTTTACACAGTCTCGCAGCGCTGTGAGGAATAATACTATAATGGAGCATTTACCTCAGAAGTACGAGGAGCAACAGATCCGAGGCTATGGAATAATGTAGTAAGTTTTTTATTTTTTCATTCTCAAGTGCGACGCGTTTCTGTGCATGAATGAATGAATGAACGGCAGAGATGCGCGCTGTTTACCACAACTAAAGACGGTTTAAATTTGAATAATTTCTGTCTGTGAATGTTTTGCTTTTAGCAAACTGTATTGCTATAGGCTACTGAGTAAAAATCGAGTGAAATATGTTGAAATTTAATGTATTTGTATAAGCAACGTATTAAACTGCAAATTAACATTTATATTTCTTATAATAAAAACGAAAGTTACTATGTTACAGACATATGAAAGACAACATTTCATTGATTAGTTTTGGATAGATTATACATTTTTACTGTAAAATATCTGCCACCTCAAATAAGCTTTGGTTTGCCAATTTTTGCTCATATGTTAAATATAGTATGTTTTGTCAATGTAGCCTAGGCTATATTCAAGTAATGAATCCTTAACTTTGAAATATGTATGATAAAATGTATACTTTAGTTTTTACAAAGAAAGATTACACTTGAATTGTTGTTGTAATTGTAACCTTTTTAATTAATAAAAAATACAAGGTAGATGTAAACAAACTAATAAAAGGTAAATATAAGCCTTTTCTTTAAAATAATTTTTTATTGAGTTTTATTAGTGACAAATTTGGGGAGAGGATAAATATTCCAAAACTGAAAATACAGTATGAGATTTAACTGCACAATTACTAGACATGTTTTACTTTTCATATTATAGCCCAATTTGCATGCACAATTTGTGTAAAAATAAAAAAAAACTTGAGATGCTTCCAACTGTTTCTCTTGCATTCTTTCTTGTAACACACCTGAATGAATGCCTCATTAAGTATGCGGGCCCCATTGTCTCCAGGTGCGAACCACTAAATATGCATGATCGTTGATGCCCACTCCGCATATTGCCTTTCCAGACAGAAAGTGTTTTGCAAAATATAAATCAATGTATTGTGTTATGTAAATGATTAGGCAGGATGATTTTCACATCATTTTGAAGAAAAAACACTAGGCAATGACATCCATAAGTCAAAAGTCTTATTGAAACATATTTAGTATGTGTTTTGTGGCCTTATTTCAGAAACTTTAATTTTTAGTTTTTTCAATAACCATGCATAAACATTATTCTCTCAAAAATGAAAACATGTACATACATGTGGCTCACATATTATGGTAGTCCTGTTTGTGCTATATAGAGTGTAATTTTTTTTTGCCATTGATATGTTTATAAGCAAATTAAAAAAGCACAAATGTCAGGGCATGTCAGAACATCTCAAGGACCCCAAAAACACCTCAGACCCCAGAGGGTTAATTACAGACGGCAGCAGGTTTATTAGGCTGCTGTCACTTTAAGAGCGAATGCACTGATCTAACATACTGGCACGCATCCAAACTGTTTCCATTCACTTAAAGGGATAGTTCACCCAAAAATGAAATTTCTGTCACTAATTACTCTCCCTCATGTCATTCCAAACCCTGTAAGACCTTTGTTCGCCTTCAAAACACAGATTAAAGTATTTTTAATGAAATGTGAGATGTTTCTGTACCCACATAAGCAGCAAAGTCATTGCAACTTTCAAGGCCCAGAAAGGTAGTAAAGACAATGACATTGTTAAAATAGTCCATGTGTCTTTCAGCTGAGTATTAAATATACAACTGTATAGGTTGTTGAATTGTGGGAAGGGCTGTATTACAGTAATGGTTTGCATTATTTAGTAATTTATTGTGTTACTTCCCAATTGATGTTTTTTTCTTTTTTCGTGTAATGTTTGCTGCTACTATTGTGGATGTAATTTCCTGTTTGTTTGTTTTTTATTTTTTATTTTATTCATTAGTTGATTATATTTGATGTATAGGATTTTGGGTACCAAAATTGCTGTAATAATTTTTTTTTTTTTTTTTAAAGTCCATGTGACTACAGTGGTTTAAATGTTATGTTATGAAGTGGCGAGAATACTTTTTGTCTGCAAAAAAACCCCAAAATAACGACTTTTTTCAACAATTTCTCCAGAAGAGAAGAGAAGAAATTGTTGAATAAAGTCGTTATTTATGGGTTTTTTTTGCGCACAAAAAGGATTCTTGTCGCTTCATAACATTAAGGTTGAACCACTGTAGTCACATGGACTGTTTTAACGATGTCTTTACTAACTTTCTGGGCCTTGAAAGTTGCAATGACTTCTGACTTTCTGAGAGGTTCAGAAACCTCTCACATTGAACGAAGGTCTTGCGGGTTTGGAACGACATGAGGGTGAGTAATTACTGACAGAAACTTCATTTTTGTGTGAACTAATCCTAAGATATTAATGACTGTGTTTAAGTAAACCTTGTGTGTATTTGACAGTTATAGCAATAAGAAGACGTGATGAAGTGTGTGCACGCTTTCAGTGTCCTCGCTCAGAAAGCTTAAGTCAGAATAGTGTGTGAATAAAAAGTTCAACTGGCTAGGCAATAAGAGAGAGCGGCAACCGCCCTGTAAGATCATTTCGTTTCTTTACTTTTAATGAAGATGATTGTGTATGTAAGCTTGGGCTCGATCGGCCCAAAGTCTGGCATCCGACCATCGCAGAAGGTCTCTACGTGGTCTTTTCTCAAGGCAAATTATTTTTTGATTAAATGTAATACATTTGAATATGTATTTTCTCGTTATTTCATCTGACTCCATAAATGAAAAGGTTTTAATGATGTCTTTGCATCATTAAATGTGAGCGAATGTTTGACTATTCTTTTTAACTCTTTAATGAAAATAATGTCAAAGTCAGTAAGAATAATCAAATGTAACAATTTATTATGTCAGGTAAATGTATCATGCCAATTATATGATCAATTCAAAGATAATCGATACAAAACATCAAAAGCTCTGGATTAAAGAGAAGAGATGCAAACTCGACACTAAAATACATGATGCTAAGAGTCTGGTCACTCTTAGCATCATGGGCCAACTTGAGTTACAAAAAGGCCCAGAGCCCTTTGCTGCATTTCATTATATAGACAGAACCTCTTTCACATGGAAACATGTGCTAACAATGGAAATTTGCATTTAGAGTTGACACCTTTTGGGAGTAGGAGACTATTTGCCAGGAGACCACCTTCCTTTGTGTGCCAGTTATCTCTAAACTCTTAAAAGCTTATTACCTTTTGTTTTACTTATTTGGAAATGAGACATTTGTACCAGTCGCACTGAGACATTTCAAATGATACCAAACATGTATAATACTCGGTGATAATCATTCACATTAAACTATATATTTTCTTGGGTGAATTCAGGTGATCTGAGCATGAGAGAGAGGGGGTAAGGTTGAGGGAAGAGGGAAAGAGATGTACGTTTAGGATGACTCGGAGGTGAGACTTTCGCCTCGACCGTGCACAGGGGGGAGTTCAAATGTTAATTTCCAGAGAGGTCCTTTGTCCTCTCAGGGCCTCAAGTAGACTGCCTGCATTTATCTAATTTCTCAAGTCTTACATGTGTTAAGCGTCTGCGTCTTACTTTCACTTTCATTTGCGGCAATTTGTACGTTGGCTTGATGATTGCCCAGTTGCTCATCTACGGTGATGCGTGCTGCAGTAGCGTCGTCATATCTGGCTATAACATGACATATAGCCTATAACACGCTCTCGCACGTTTATTTTTTAGCATTGTTGGGAGGAATAAAATTTACATGCATTTCAACAACCAGATGCATTTACACTTGTCCAGTTTCATTTGGAATGTGGCCCAGACCTCCTCCTGAAGTGGTTTGAGCGATCGGATTCAAATCCGTCCCGAATGCGTTTCGGAGGGCATTTACACCTGGTATTTTCACGATCGGATATCCCATCACAGAAACCCATGAAGTGGCCAGGTGTAAACAGCCCCTAAATGTGCTATGAATGTGAATGTACAGTGTGTTTGGTCACAATTCTATAATCCCTCTTCAAAGGCAGATCGTGGAGACATTTTCATCGTTCCCAATCTAAATCATCATCTCACACACCCCTAATGTAGCATGTGTTTGTGGTCAGGATCTGAAGGACTCGGTGGAGAGCCTGGTCCAGCTCGCTGGAGCCGTCGGCAGAGACTCAGATCAGCGTCTGATAGTTCAGCACACAGCCTCGCTCTCTCAGACTCTCACACATCTACAGGTGAGGAAGTACAGCATCGTTACACAGTTCCTGTATAAAGGCCCGTGCACACCGGGGCGATTATTGCACGTGCTTTCCGCCGACGTTTAACGGCTCGTGACTAAACAAAGGGCGCCAATGTGAGTACGCACACCGACGCACAAAACGGCAGGTTATAAAAGTGTAATTTTTTTAAAAACGCCTTGGGTTCGTTTTTTTTGTTTGACGCGCCGCTTTAAAAACTGGTCGATCAATGAGATTAGCGCTTTTGTTCACGTGCCTGGAGCTGCTGAAGTTACAGTACTTGGCATAGACATAAATATTATATCTATGGTACTTGGTGGAGCTCAAGCACAAAACGATCTTGTCGAGCACACATTGATAAAAGACGACGACGAAGACGAAGAGGAAGAAGCAACGAGGCGAGATGAATGTAGAGCTGCGGGTGTCTTTGGTGTCTGAACACAAGGAACTTTATGACAAACGCCACGGCGACTACAGAAACCTCAAGAAGAGGGAGTTGTTATGGAGAGGATGAAGAGGAGTCGCAGATCAAATAGGATTCAGAGAGTGAAGCATCACTCAGTGCATCGCCAGTGAAAATCGCTTGGGTGTGAACACAAAGACGCGCCGAAAAACATCTAGAAAAATTACAATTCTGTCTTCACCCTCACATCTTTCCAAACTTGTATGACTTTCTTTCCTCTTTGGAACATAAAAGTCCATACAATGAAAGTCATTGGTTAATAAAATTGTTTGGTTACCATCATTTCTCAAAATATCTTATGTTTCACAGAAGAAAGAAATTCATGCAGGTTTGGAAAGATGTGAGGGTGAGAAAGTGATGATAGAAATGTAATTTTTGTATGAACGATCCATTGGTATCATGAGAAATTGAAACATGTAGGCCTGGTTTCACAGACAAGGCTTTAGATTAAGTCAGGATTAGGCCTTAGTTCAATTAGGACATTTAGGAAGCTTTTATAAACACGATGCCTTAGAGAAAAACATCACTGGTGTGTATCTTGAGACAAAACAATGGCATTGACATTTAAGATATATCAGAGCAAGTTGATTTCTGTTAAAACAGCTCGAACATACATTTTAGTCTGGGATTATCTTCAGTCCTGTCCATGAAACTGGGGGGCAAAATTGCACTACCATTCAAAAACAATAAAAAATGATAAACGCATTTTAACAAAATGCCTTTTGAGAAAAATCTGTGTTTTCTGACTCATATACGTTCGTCTCGTTTTGCAGGATTTCTCTGATCTCGTCCTGAGGACCTTTTCTATGGACTGTAAGAAAATGTCTGTGGAGATCTTCGAGCAAACCATGCCATCAGCAAAACACTGGAGGATCAGTCACAGAACGGGTACAGACGCATGAGTGAACAGGGGCTTTCACACCGGATGGTTCTAGGAACTTAGTTACAGGAACGAGCCTCCAGGATGGTTCCCCGAGAACTAGTGGTTCCCATAGGAACGTTTCCCTGGTTGGGTTCGCACCGCCAGTAGGAGCTCTGAAGTGACGTAAGACACGCTTGTTGTTCTGACCTTTATTTTGACGGCGCTGAGAACGCCAGAGTCTGAGCTCACAGCGCTCACATTCTCCGTGTTCATCAGTTCACGATCTGTCTAACAGTCTAATACATTATTAGTTAAACTGTTATACACAAGTAGACAGTGATGAAGAGTTATTAGCGTATGTCGTGTGCTTGATGTCCAGTGTTGCTGAGCAGAAACACATGATCATGTTTCTCTTGGTCTCCTCAAAGTTGCGTTGGGTTTTCTCCTCAGAGTAAAGGTTGAGAGGTTCATCTATCACTGTTTTACATGTAAATAGAGTGTGTTCGGCCAATCAGTGAACACTAACGTCACTGTAGTTCCTATAGCGCAGGTTTAGACCGAATCTGAAGTACGAGTAAATTAGTTACTCCAAAGGAGTTCCTAGAACTAACATCGTTCCCAGATCCTGCGGTGCGAACACGCCGACATCCGGGAACTTCAGCCAACAGTTCTAGGAACTATGAAGAGGTTCCTCCGGTGCGAAAGCCCCTCATGCCAGTCCTCAGTGTATTGTGTCTGTGCTCGTGAAGCTTTAAATCCTCCTGTGTGTGGATGTCTTCAGAGTTTCCCAGCAGGCCGAGTGAGTACGCAGCGTGTGCGGCTCAGAGCGTGATCGGCCAGGTGATGGAGAGCATTCAGACCCTCCCCGATGAAGCTCGAGTTCCTGCTCTCGCCGAGGCCATGACCGCCTTCATGGAGGCCTGGATGGAGCACATACTCAAGCAGAAGATCAAGTTCAGGTGGGTGGACACGCTGCCAAAAAAAGATACACTTTATTTTGATGGTCCAACTGCAAGTAACTACAGGTCAACTCACTCTCAATAGAGTATTAGTAGACTGAGAGGTTAGGGTTGGAGTAAGCTGACATGTACACTGCGGTTCAGACCTTTGGGGTAAGATTTATAATGTTTTTAAAAGAAGTCTCTTCTGCTCACCAAGGCTTCATTTATTTGATTAAAAATACAGAAAAAACAGTATTGAAATATTATTACAATGTAAATCAGCTGTTTTCTAAGTGATTATATAGTAAAATACAATTTATTCCTGTGATCAAAGCTGAATGTTCAGCATCATTACTCCAGTCTTCAGTGTCACATGATCCTTCAGAAATCATTATAATATGATGATTTGATGCTCAAGAAACATTTATGATTATTATTATTAATGTTGAAAACAGTTGTGTACATTTTTTTTTTTTTTCAGGATTCTTTGATGAATAGAAAGTTCAAAAGAACAGCATTTAACTTTCTATTCATCAAATAATCCTGAAAAAAAACAAAATTGTACACAACTGTTTTCAACATTAATAATAATAATCATAAATGTTTCTTGATCATCAAATCATCATATTAGAATGATTTCTGAAGGATCATGTGACACTGAAGATTTTTTAATAAAATAAATGCAGCATTTGTGAGCAGAAGTGACGACTTTATAAACATAAAACATCTTACCGATCCCAAAGCTTTGACTGTCAGTGTGTGTATGTGTGTGTGTGGTGGAGTAATGGACTGGACGCTAGCGCTTCACTGTGTGTTTACGTGATCTGATCCTTCGCACAGCATTCAGGGAGCGCTGCAGCTGAAGCAGGACTTCGACTCGATCCGAGACCTCGTTCGCTCAGAGGAGTACCGTCTCTCGGAGGAGCTGCTCCAGAAGCTGCTGTCCCTGCGTGTGTTTCATCAGGTGGATAATGCGATCGTGTGCCTGCTTCAGCAACCAGTGGCCAAACCCTACCTGCCCTCCCGTGAGTCTCTCCATCGTTGTCCGACTCTGGTTGGAACATAAAAGGCTAAAAGTTTTTGAAATTTTCAGTGTTTGTCTGTGTGAGGTAATCGGAGCTGCTAACACACGCGCACACACACACAAGCTCTTGAAGCTCCGCCTTCTGTGCCGGGAGCAGCAGCTCATTTGCATTTAAAGGGACACACAAAACGGTGCGTTTTTGCTCACCCTCAAAAAGTGACAACTTTAACATGCTATATAAAAATATCTGTGGGGTATTTTGAGCTAAAACTTCACACACACATCAGAGACTTATTTTACATATTGTGAAAAGGGCATTATACCACCCCTTTAACATTCATCATTCACTCACCCTCCTGTCATTCCTAACCATGTGAGTTTGGTTCATCTTTCATCTTTGAAACCAAATCAGTCTATTTTTAATGAAACTTGAGTAGTCTCTCCTTTGAAAGTCCAGGGGTCTCATTTATAAAACCATGCGAACGCCAGAACCTGCGTAAAATTCCCTTTATAATCCCAGTCAGAGGAAGATTGTGGCACATGCGTCTCCTCCCAGAAATGGCCATATATGAAGCTTTCAATGCCTCGTTTTACTATGCATATCCTCATCTGCATATCATTTGCATATGCATATCCACGTGATACCACGTTTAACGGTACAAGACATTAGGAAAATAAGAGATACGGATGTGCTTCACATTACATTGATAAAAATAATTTAGTATTCTATCCTTGCCTTGTTTTTGAATAAATAAATCAAATAGTATAAAATACATTTCAAAAAAAGTTGTTCTCAATCTTTTCCAATGGCCAAATAGTATCTTTAATTGCTTTATATTTTTAATGGAAACCGATCGGCCTTATTGTGCATTATTGATCATTATTTGCACAAAAATATTTTCTCAGACCATTAATTCTGCTATTATCATGCACTAAGCAAACATTAAAACACAGCATGCCACAGAAAAGGAGTGTTCAAAAGCACTACAAATATTTATTTATTAGATTGTTTTATATTAGAAATATATATTATTGACAGAATTGTCATTTCTGGGTGAACTAACCATTTAACCCTGTGTGCCGTGTCCCTCAGGCCCGAGCAGCGCTCAGGTGATGGATCAAGCGGCGGGAGGTCTCCATAATCTGGAGAGCATGGATGTGCAGGCGGCGTGGCACCAGGCTCTGACCCGAGCCGAGGGCTCGCTGACCCCAGACCTGCTGACCCCCCCGCCTGAGTCCTGAGGGGGTCCTGGACTGAGAGCGTGAGGGGGTCCTGCACTGAGAGCGTGAGGGGGTCCTGGACTGAGAGCGTGAGGGGGTCCTGGACTGAGAGCGTGAGGGGGTCCTGGACTGAGAGCGTGAGGGGGTCCTGGACTGAGAGCGTGAGGGGGTCCTGGACTGAGAGCGTGAGGGGGTCCTGGACTGAGAGCGTGAGGGGGTCCTGGACTGAGCTCACACGTGGAGCGCTCGTGTTTACTGTGGAAAACTCAGAGAAACAATGTTACTGTTCATGCCTTTCTGAATAAAACATATTTCACATATATTCATTTTTATTTTATTTTATATTTTGTCCATTGCCAAAGAACCGAAATGCTGAATAATTTTAATTGTAATATTTAAGATTTTACTGATTTATTTTTATTTTTTTGGGGGTGTAACGATACCTTATGTAATGTCATGATTTGATGCATATCACGATACTGAACTCACGATACGGCATTATTGCGATACTTCAAGACATGATAGAACAGGGGTGCCCAACCCTGCTCCTGCCGATCGACTGTCCTGCACAGTTTATCTCCAACCCTAATCAAACACACCTGAAGCAACCAATTAAGGTCTTCAGGATCACTTGAAAATTAAAAGCAGGTGTGTTTGATTAGGGTTGGAGATGAACTGTGCAGTCGATCGGCAGGAGCAGGGTTGGGCACCCCTGTGACAGAAGATTAACAAAAAATGCACTGTTGATTAAAAAGCTAAATTTGTGTGTGTAAATGAATAGTCTTGGACTTGGTGCTGAACCAAAAGGGCAATAGAGACACCAGAACATCAATATTCATGACTCTGAAGCTGAAAATACAGAATTATTTTAGACGAATATGCTTGAACTCTTTCACTGACTAGATATATTTAAAATAATGTCAGCCACTTTTACTGGTAACCTCAGACATCTGGCATTATCAGGACACACAAATATTCCCCCAGCGCATTATTATACATTATATGCAACATTATATATGACAAGATAAAGTCTTGACACATTTTAGTAATATTCATGCCAGTGAAAAACTCATACAGTGGGGAGAACAAGTATTTGATACACTGCCAATTTTGCAGGTTTTCCTACTTAAAAAGCATGTAGAAGTCTGTAATTTTTATCATAGGTACTCTTCAACTGTGAGTGACGTAATCTAAAACAAAAATCCAGAAAATCACATTGCATGATTTTTAAGTAATTAATTAGCATTTTATTGCATGACATAAGTATTTGATCACCTACCAACCAGTAAGAATTCCAGCTCTCACAGACTTGTTAGTTTTTCTTTAAGAAGCCCTCCTGTTCTCCACTCATTACCTGTATTAACTGCACCTGTTTGAACTTGTTACCTGTATAAAAGACACCTGTCCACACACTTAATCAAACAGACTCCCAACCTCTCCACAATGGCCAAGACCAGAGAGCTGTGTAAGGATATCAGGGATAAAACTGTAGACCTGCACAAGGCTGGGATGGGCTACAGGACAATAGGAAAGCAGCTTGGTGAGAAGGCAACAACTGTTGGCGCAATTATTAGAAAATGGAAGAAGTTCAAGATGATGGTCAATCTCCCTCGGTCTGGGACACCATGCAAGATCTCACCTCGTGGGGTATCAATGATCATGAGGAAGGTGAGGGATCAGCCCAGAACTACACGGCAGGACCTGGTCAATGACCTGGAGAGAGCTGGGGCCACAGTCTCACAGAAAACCATTAGTAACACACTACGCCGTCATGGAATAAAATCCTGCAGCGCACGCAAGGTCCCCCTGCTCAAGCCAGCGCATATCCAGGGGTTTAAGGCCACGCAATCCAGTTTGGTTCAGAAAACCCATTAACAATGAAAACAAATGTTTATTAATGCTGTAATATATGTGTCCCATAGCCTACACAAGGCCTCTTAAACAAGGCACTTGGACTATGAGGGCTCCCTGGAACTTACTGTTGGGCCCTATGTGAATATGAAGGCCCTGTGGAGTTACAAATTTAAGAATCTGTATAAGATCTGCTGATCTTATGTCCTTACAAAACATAACATAACATGAAAATCTAAGGTAGAGCACACTGAATTTAGCATTTAAGGTTATGATGATGATATCAGCTGTTAATCAAAGTTTCCAGCAAGAGATTCCTGCCAGTCCTGTTCTCTCTATTGTAAGTTAAATGAGTCAGATTACTGAGACTCTCACCCTCTGTCTTTAATAGATCTTGGAGCCCCTGTCCCAGTCTTTGAATAGTTATGCTGATTGGATTAGGATCAGTAACACTCTAAACTCTAGGGCGGGTTCCTAAACCTGTATACTTCATTTGCATGCTTTGTGTAAGGTCGTCACCCAGGTGCTTTGTCTCCATTTCTAAAGCACTGCCCTCTTAATGTATATAAACTACAATGTACACTGCCTTAGTAAGACTTGATGACTGCAGCTACGACAGCTCGTGTTCTCAATAAAGAATCCTGCTGAAGATACAACCAAGTCTCCTGGTGGTCTTCGCTTCTGAGTTACAGCCCCAAAACGTCTTACAGAACTGTTGTCCCATCCTGTTTAAAATTATATTTATTAGAACCACTCTTTGAGCTTATTTTTGTGTGTGAAAGGTATTGGAAAAATAACTATTTATTATTACAGCATAACTGCCCATTTTCCCTAAATTGAAGTGAGACTAAATTTTTAAACATTGCCTCATTTTTTATTTGCCTCATTTGCATATTTTTTGTTGCCTAATTATAAATGATCCAACAAAATGGGCCTAGAGAGAGCTATTATTTAACTGTAAAAAGTAAAAGCGTACACCCTTCTACAGTTGTTTGAACGACTGTAAAAGATGCACCTTCAAATAAAAAAGGCAATTAAGTGTATATTGGAAATTACAGCTTTTTTTACTGGTCAAACCATATTTTAGTAGCCACAGCACTTGAAACGACTGGTCCAATCAGATTGTAATGCCTATCACAACTAGACTAGTGATGTCAAAACAATCCACAGGATTTTGTGTGACTATAGCCCTATTCGCACGGGATTAGTATTACCTAGGGACCTCCGGTAATTTGTAATAATCGCAGAGGTCGTCTGTGATTTTTATCCCGTGCGAATCTGCCATGTCTGTAAAAATGTCTGTAAAAATTCCCCCGAAAATTACCTACCGTATTTTGGCCAACACATGGGTCCTCTGATAATACCAGTCCTGTGCGAATCCCCATGTCTGTGATTTGGGCTGTTTTTCTGTGAGCCTATCGTTTTCTAAAGAACGTAATAACCATTATGGGCCGTTTAACAGTCCATTTTACGTCTGTATTAAAACTATATTAACAATAAAATCTCTCGATATGATCTACTCCAATCCGATTATAGTTTTTCTCCAATAAAAACTATGAAGTGCTGCAAAAGAGAAAACAAACTACAGTAAAGACGTGATCCGGAAGCTCAACTCGGACCGTTGTCATGGAAACGTCAAATTAAGTATTTTGGCGCAACATGGAAGCTCTTTTGGAAAGTTTGGACGCTTTTTGTGGTAGTGTAACTTAGTAGTCTGTATCGTGGAGCATTTATTTGTCTCACACGGCCTCTAAAGACGTCCATCCTGTAAGTAGGCTATCTCAAGAAATCAAAGTGTGAAAGAGTAAAAATGATATAAAATGAAATAAACCAAATAAAATGAATAGAAAAACAAGCCTATCGCGACGTTTCGGTATTCATAATACCTTCTTCAGGCAGGCTTGTTGTAAATATGGACAAAGAATAAAAGAAAAAGAAGATATATTATATATTTATACAATAATATGATATTCTATAATATATTTCTCTAATAAATTGGTTTTAAATAAGTTCTTTTTTTGAATTGCGCGATCTTCGTTTCAGCACGTTCAGCTAGTGAAGTGTGAATGGTTGGGCGCACGCTGTAAAGTCCGTAAACTCGAGGGAATTACGAACATTTATTTGCCCGTGTGAATGAGCCACCAAAAACACAGACGTCAGGGGGTAATTTCCTAATTACAGAGGTCCAGGGGTAATACTAATCCCGTGCGAATAGGGCTTATGAGGGGTGGACTAGCCTGGGAAAACCCAGACAACTTCCGGCAAATTCAGATTTTCTCGAGAAGTAAGTCTGGCAAAGAGCTCATTCAAGCCCATTTCCATGGCCGAGAAATCGCGGCACCAATCAGAAACGTTGAGGCGGGCTTTACACGTTGACAATCGCTCTGATTGGTTTTAGGTCTATCCAATTGCGCCCAGAGGCATTTGAGCGACGTCCGTTCAACTTTTAAATGCATTATTATATTCAAATTGCAAACACATGAGGACAGTCTCCATGAAAGACCCACTGGCAGATGAACGTGCTACTACATTTCTCTCCGAAACGGTAGGAAATTAAATTAGATTTAATAGAGGATTTTAACTGTGACATGATGATTGACAGGGCAGTTTACGTGACAGGATGCACGCGACAGATCCGTCCGATAAAGATGACGAAGTAGTATGTCCCAAAGCTTGCCTACTTTTTTTGCTACACATTCAAAAGTAAATACCTTTTCTTAACAAAAAGAGTACATACTTTTATGGCGTAGTGTAACTTAGGCGAATTGGGACGCTGCATATGGCTTTACATGATGTCGATCGCTCTGATTGAGCGACGTCTGTTGGTGATGCCCCTTTGGAAATTATTTGTCTATGGAGCTTTGCCAGACCATAACTCAGTTACTACTGAGAATGGTCTGGTTTTAACCAGGCTAGGGGTGGACCTCAGTTATTCTAGATTTGGGGGCAAGATATTTTCTACATTTTAATGCATTAATCTGAACTTTGAGAGTTCAGAAATATAAGAGCTCAAACCCATGTTCAGCAGGCAGCCTATGAATATAAATCAAACTTGCATCACAAGTGTAGGCTATTGTTATTCTCCAACCATTTGCTGACCAAACAGAATTTCATTAAGTTTAGTAACAACATGTAACAATGTTTACATCAATTAATTTGGATAAACATCAGGTACCGTATATAGCTACATGTTAATTTTTCTCAAGGAAAAATCTCTCATTAATGCTGTAAACATACAGGGAGTTGATATTATTATTAAAGGTTGAAATTAACGTTTTAATATTTTTAATGATATGAGTAAAATTATGATATGTAATATAGTGCATATATTTAGCAAAAATACTCCTTTCTATAGGCCAAGTTAATTTTTCTAGCTATATGCTGTGGTCATGGCTTTTCTGAGGTAAATATTACGTTAAGTGACATATTATTCTCCAGTTGTTTTATTGACCGATTTCCGTGGTTGAAGCACTGATTGAGTGATTGCATGAGACATGATACATTTCAGCAAGTTGTAGTTCATTCGAATTTATTTACTAACTAAAGAAGAGCTTTAGATCAGTTCACATGCCGCTTGAACCGAGGTGCTACAGCGATCTGTCACGTCATATTAAAGAGCGCCAAAACGGTATTTATTGTTTAAATTTCGTAATAAAATTGACATAATTTGAAAGCTGAAACTATGTTTCATATCAAAAGCAGGGGCGTTTCTAGGTTTTAAAAACATCAGGGGCTGAGCCCGAAACGTCAGGGTCTGGGGTTATAAGATAACATGATTCGATACAGAGAATAATATTGTAGGCCTATATGCAGGGGGCAGCAGCCCTGGCACTGTAGCCACACCAGCCCACATTACCACACAAACACGCGCATTGAAATGTGAGGTATTATGGGGGTTCTAAAATTTGGATTTCTTGGACCTCCATATGTGCATTTTAAGGTGTTTGAAGGCCAAAAAATAGCTTTAAAAGCATGTCAGTGGGCAGTAGCATAAATTATTTGTCAAGCAGATGACAGATTCGTAACCATGAGAATGAGGATAAATGTTGTAATGAATGATCCACAGTACAAAATGGAAATGCAGAATGTTTCTACTTATTGTTGACAATACAAAATCACATATTCCAAACAGGAATGGCCTTAAATGAGAAATCTTTCAAGGATTATTTTGCATAGATGTTACATTTCATTCAAACACCAGTGCAATATTTTTGTGTTCAGAGGCAAATGAGCAATTTATATATTAGCATTAAAGATTGATTTCAGCAACTTTTTTCTTTTTAAAAGTTAGAAAAAGTTGGTTTTCTTTGATTAGTGCCAAAAACATTGATTAACTCAAGAAATAAAAAAGTTGCTGAAACCAACTTCATGGGCTGGTGTGACTACAGTGCCAGGGCTGAATTAATCATGTTATCTTATAACCCCAGCCCCTGACGTTTCGGGCTCAGCCCCTGATGTTTTTAAAACCTAGAAACGCCCCTGCATAGAGCCTGAAAACATCTCATCTGACAGAGGACTGTGCGGCGGTGCTGATTTTTGTATTTTTTTAATTGCTGTGAGATTGTTTGCTGTTGCGCACAAATCCTGGAGATATTCTAGGATAGGCTGAAATCACTCACGTGGTGTGTCTCTGTGTGAGAGATTTCAACATTCACCATTCAGAGACAGCAGCAAAGCCAAAGCACAATGAAATAAGGCAACTTATGATTTCGAGGGTTTACATAGGCTATTGTCCATTTTCATATTTGTCAGTCAACTTTTCAAAATACATTCGGGGCCACACTCAAAACATTCAGGGCTGAAGCCCCGGCAAAAACGACTGACGCCGCGTCTGATCAAAAGTAACCTGCCTTGTCTGTTGGTGTCAGTGGCCTCTTTGCTTCGGGATTTTTCATTGCGTGAAAAAATGGAGAACAGTGTCAACACGATGCGTGAGATTTAGCAGCCCTGTCTTCATCAACAACATTGTGCATTATATTTATCAAAAAACTATTTTATTATCGCACTGAGGGGGGGAAGGGGGGCCTTTGGAGATAACTGGCCCCAGGGCCTTTACAAGTCATAATCCGTCCCTGATTGACAGAAATCAAGCGTAGCGTTAGTTCTGGCAGGTCACGTTAGTCAAGCTCGCATCAGCTAAACCCTCAGCTGATCCACGTCTACCTATCCACCTTTTTCCTGGTTAGCGAATTTACCCATGATTCATAGCGGATTTGAACCGGAAGCCGGTTGTCCTTTTCCGGTTCGAAGCTTGTGTACGTTTGATAGCTTGTAGCTTACTAGCTTGTTTGCTGTAAAAGCCGGTGTTTCTCCATGGATGAAGCACAAATGGACAAAAAACGGAGGTGGATTCACACCATGGATGTTTTAACTAGTCGCGACGACAGTACCGTAACAGTCCCTCATCCATCCCTTATGACGGAGTGGCTAGATGACATGAAGCAATGGCCCGATGTTAGCTACATCGACGTTGTTAATTACCTTTTATTTTCTGAAGGGGTTGATGGCGAAGAATTGCGGAATTACAAAAGCACAGAAGCATATACTTACTTGCACAGTAACAAAATAGGTACAGTATTGTTGAAGAAGCACAGCGGCTTTATATTTTTGAAAGCAGCAGTAGAGCCCAGTCAGAGTGTCAATAATGCTAAACATACAGCATGGGTAATGCTGAGGGAAAGTGGAGTCATTGAGACAGTTGGGTGCTCTTGCATTGCCGGGTTAGGGAAGTCATGTAGCCATGCAGCAGCTATTCTGTGGAAGGTAAAAATAATCTACATATGCACAGCACTTGACAAAATGGACTTTTACACTTGTAATTTAATAAACTGCTTTCATGCTAACATGCTTACTGTCTTTGTTAATAGCAATGTTAATAGTAAGTGGATAAATAACCAAGACAGTGTTGATGCCATCATTGCAGGTGCAAAATGCAGTGATTGGTGGAAAGACAGGGCTTGCATGTACAGATGAGCAGCGCAGGTGGAATGCAGGGACATCAAAGAACCTTGAGCCTAAACGTCTGAGTCAGATTAACTTCAGGCACCACAAAGCAGAACAGCAATACAGTGTTAACTGTAGGGTTGTAGCCAGTCAACGACTCCCAAATACACCACATCATGTGTCACACAAAGACTTCAGAGACAATGTGGACAAATCCACTCTCCAACCACTTTTTGTCCTGAAGAACACATTATTAGGGAAGTGTTATAATGCCTCACCATCAGCAGAACAACCTAGCACTAGTTACAGTGCAGTTGATGACACGATTCTTCAGCCACATCAGATACACAATAATGAGCTTAGCTGTAACCCATGCAAGGCATTCTACCAGGCATATGTTGAAGTTAGTGATAATCAAGCAGCTCAATTAGAATTAGAAACCAGAGAGCAAAGTGCCTCTGATTTGTGGCACAATTGTAGAAAAATTAGACTTACAGCAAGTTCTGCAAAAAAGGTTCCCGTCCATGCAACCACAAGCAGTGACAAATTTCTATGTGAGCACATATACCCCTCATTTCGTGGTAACTATGCGACTAACTATGGAAAAGCAAATGAATATAGAGCTTGCCAAGAGCTAAAAGAAGAGGGCATGAGCATTACTCATAGGGGCACTGTTGTAAGTGTCCAAGAACCATGGCTCTCTGCCAGTCCTGATGGGGTCATTGACTCAAGTGTGCTACTGGAAGTAAAATGTCCAGTGCCAACCCAGCCCTCACTTACTGTACAGCTTACTCAGAAATGCAGTGATATCAAACTAGTAGATGGAGGGCTGCAATTGCAGAAAACTGGCAGTAGGGGATATTACATGCAAATACAGCTTACAATGTTTTGCACAGGTCTAAAATCTGCTAAACTTTTGATCTGGACACCCAAAGAGCATGTTTCCCTTACAGTGCAGTACGATGAGGCATTTGTGACGGAGCAAGTCAAGCGATTGCGAGGTTTTTATTTCTCACGTATGCTACCTCGGCTTGTAGATGAATATGCTGCAGGACGGTTTAAGCTAAATAATACATTGAGGTAATGGACAAGGTTCAGTGAACATCTGCACATGTAGCATGACCATGAATGTGTGCCATACATTAAGAGAATCTGAGAAAATTGGGACACACCTTTAGACTGTGTAAAGTAAACATTCTTTCAGTGTTAAGCAAAAACATGCTGCCAGTCTTAATTTTTTTATGAAAAAATATGCAATGTGATTCCAACCATATACAAGTAGTTTAATATATATATCTATACAGTATAATACAAGTTTGTATTATGTTAAAAAAATGCACACATATTCACATGCCGTACAACACAAATGTTCACATACACTTTACACGTTTTGTAGTGTTTTTGTATCATCTCATTTCACGTTTTTGTATCATTTCAGTTGATGTCATATTGTATATACATGGATAACATATTTAATTATTAAGCTTTGTTAGGCTTATATACAGATCAGTTTCAGGTTGACACTTGTAGTTCTAAAAGTTAGCCTAAGTTGCACAACTTACTCACCCTCTAGTTGTTACAAACCTGTATGAATTTCTTTCTTCTGCTGAACACAAAGGAAGATATTTTGAAGAATGTCAGTAACCAAACAGTTAACTGGAACCATTGACTTCCATAGTAGGAAAAAAAAAAAATACTATGGAAGTCAATGGTTCCAGTTAACTGTTTGGTTACTGACATTCTTCAAAATATCTTCCTTTGTGTTCAGCAGAAGAAAGAAATTCATACAGGTTTGAAACAACTAGAGGGTGAGTAAACGATGACAGAATTTTCATTTTAAAGTGAACTATCCCTTGAAGGTAATGTTTATGTATGTTTAATGTATGCCGTAGTTTGAAGTTGTTTTTGAATTTTGTGTTTTCTTTAAAAACAATGTAATATGGCACTAAAAATGTTTAGTTTTTGAGCGATATTGTAGCAATAAAAATGTTACTATTTCCGAAAATTAAACTAGCAATAAAACAAAAGTATTTCTTATCAGATTACTAAATCGATAGCTGCAGCCCTAATTTCGAATAAGATCCTCCCTCAGATTAACAAGAGCAGCACACACTCTTAGAATCTTGTCAATTTTAGGAGCCATAGTGATCGGAACAACCTGGGACAGTATTTTGTAAACTTTCAAACGCCGAATTGCTCTTTCAACATGAATTCTCACATGTGCAATTCGTCTAGTACTTGTCACCTGTTCCTCTGTTAGCTGTCCACGCTTTTTTGTGAAAGAAGGCATTACCAACTTCACCTTTCTCTCAAACAGCAAGTCTTTTATGGTAAAGCCTCTATCTGCCATGACCTCATCTCCAGGCATTAAGTAGTCCAATATGCCTGAATCCATAGTGATAAATTTGTCACTGCACCGCCCTCCATATGCTGAAGAAATGAACATAATTAGTCCACATGGGGCAACAGCTACCAGGTATTTCACAGTGTTATGTGAATAATAATGGCTGTATGTTTCTCCTCTGGAATCAAGGTTTTCTGTAAAAGGCTCTCACTGCAGTCTATAACACATGTTGTACCTGGAAAATTCCTCTTGAAGGCTGCAGGCATGGTTGCCTGAATAGTTTCTCTTGGAAGCCATGGAATTAGAGGTCGGAAAACTTCCTCCAGTTTGTCAATCCAATATGAGATTATCTTGCTAGCCATGCTCAGTGATACATGAAACTGTCTGCTTAGATCACCTATTACACGGTTTGTTTTTAATTTCATAAGTGTCATGAGAACTTGATCTCGAACAGGCATTGTAAATGAATTACTGGCATGTCCTTCCAGTGATGATACAAGAATGTCGAATGTTTCTAGATTCAGACCAGTGTAGAGCAAAGCATCCGCATTACTTTGAAGCAAAAAGTAGGCAATGTCATCACACTGAGTCATCTTATCCTGCACATCTTTTCTGCTGGCTGCCTTGCAGTAATCATGATCTTGTCGGGCAGGGTCCTCCCACTGTGTATGGACTGAGTGCAACTGTTGGTGAATGGGAGTTGCAGAACTTGAGTTGCTGATCTGGTCTGAAGCAGCTGAGGACTGGCCCGCTGAGCAGTCTGACCAAAACAAAAGTATTGGCAAAGTTACACAGTAGTAAAGTAAACACTAGAAGTACAACACGTCATAATTGAACAGTAAATGTATGCTTTGTATTAATTATCTAAAACTGAAAAGGTAACTAGCAAATAAAGCTCTCAAATAATTGTAGTGGCTTACAAGCAGGCTATAAAATTTGCCTTTTGAAATGTAGTGGAGTAGAAGAACGTATAGGGATGATCTGATAATGAGTGAAACACATGACGAATGAAACAGCAAATTTCTCTGAGCTCATACAACACTGATATGTCAAACTAGCGTTGCATCAGCATACAGTATGAAGTACTTAAGCAGAACCCTAACGTCTGTAACGTTTTCTTTTTAAAATGGTGTTTATCTGAATTTTTTTCAGCCGTCCCGGATCTCACATATCACGAAAAGGAATTCTAGTAACGTTAAGTTAAAACGTTAAGGTTTGGCTTAACGTTACGTCATTTCAGTTTCCAGCCCAACGTTACATAACCAGTATTTATATAACTTGCTGCATAAAACATGGAATAACTGTAAAGCTACAGTTTAACTTACTGCCTTCGAAGTCTTCATTGCTGCTGCTAGCCGTTTCCGACACATTTAGCCGGACTAGCTTTCTCCTCGTCTTCGGAGGTGGTCGGTCGTAGCCCAGAAAAAGTTCCGGATCAGGATGCAGTTCGGTTGGCTTATTTTTTAAGAAATGAAAAGAGCAAACATACACTCTCTTTGGAGGGTGTTTTAGTTTCAAAGCTGCAAGCCACGCTGTTTTGCGTTCCTCATTCCTTGGCATGGAGTGCAAAGCATAGGGCGATGGACACGGACAATTTCTTCGAAGTTGTTGATGTTCGAAGCAAGACGTTTCCGACAAAATATTCAATTTTTTTGAATTGTTATGGCAGCCAACAATGGCACAAGTTGAACCTGAGCTCATGTTAACAAAATTTAAACACAACTTATTCTGATATCATGGCACTAACAACTTAGTTTATCAAGTTCGAACGCTAGCAACTTAGCACGTAGAGGTTAGCCGCTGAACAGGAAACACAATACCGGAAAGCGGAAGTAGGTAATCGCCCATTGGTTGCTGGAGAAACAGGTGGATAGGAATACGACACCTATCACTGTATACATATATAAGCTCCTTCAGTATTATCAGCAGCTATCACGTTTCCAGCTCCACCTCTCGCCCAGTCAGGATTTGACATTCTGATTCCCCTTGAATCAGAATAATTATCAAATAATGTTGTACTTTAAAATCTTGAATTAAATATATTTGCAAATTTTCATGTTGGTTCTGTTCTGTTTACCCCAAGGGGGATTATTGCTGCTCTCCCTGCTCTTATCCGTGCTAGGCTGCATGGATGCGCAGGGAGTTCTCGCCCAGAACAGAACCATACCGCCAATCCAAACTGTATGCTAATTGTCAATCATATTTGACGGTAGTGGTCCTGACAGAATAACAAGACAAACTACATACTTTCAAACCGTTATTTAAAACAGTTTTAAAATGTTTGAAAATTGTAATCTTTTTTTATACTATATACAGTTTATACTATACTTAATACTATTTATTACATGGCTTGGTTGAATTCTAATGTACAATGCGGTCTGTTATTTCTTGATATCAGACCGCTGCTAAGTATAACACACCGTTGCCATGAAAAACAGAGCGTTGCTATGGACGCAGGATTCTAACCGTAGAGACGGAACAGACTATTTTCTTTAGCGGAAGCAATACAATCGTTTTTAAATCAATAAACTCCTTTTTAAATCAATATTTTGTGTCAAATTATTGATTTATTTGGTAGGTAGCCATGTAATAAGCGGGATAATGTAGAGCGAGGCGGTTGTTATAGCGAATACAACCCCTTCAGGCTGATTCAAAACCCCTCCGCTTCGCTATAACAACCGCCTCGCTCTACATTATCCCTTACATACATACTGTAAACATGAATTTAAACATACTTTCATTATTGTATGACTTGTTTAATGGTTACTTAAGTATTGAATATATAATATTAATAATTAATTTTGGGATTTGAGATTTACAATACAATATTTTTTCTTTATCAACTATTACATGCACAGATAAAATTTTTAGTACATATAAACAAACCTCACAGCAACACAAATACAATTATTACACAATTTATCCAACTGACTCTAATATGCAGAAGCAGAAAACAGGAAAAAAGTGAGTATTCGCTTTATAGGTGTAACGTAAGGAGGCAAGATGTAGAGAACCCAAGTGCAACTTTAATACCAACGTGATCAAACATAAAACAAAGGCATGAAAACTCGAAACAAGAACAAACAGCAGTTACCCAAAACAATACTAAACAAAGACACAAGGCAAACATGAGGGCTTAAATACACAAGACTAATGACTTAACAAGGGACACCTGTGAACAATGAACCAATATCATCATGACACATCAGACAAGGGAAAACACGGCAGGATCACATGACTTTAAACAGGGGATCACATGACAGACATGAAACACGACAAAGACAAGACCAAATCGTGACAATAGGCCAAATCTGAGTAAACAGCACCATCTAGTAAAAAAAAGAATTAAAAAAAAGAAAAGAAAAGGCCAACAGAACAAAAGTCTGTTAACAAAGACTGCATAATTTTATAGTTAAATGGGAAAAAAGAAATGGACAGTTTTAATGGGTTTCAATGTAGACATTTTTGTCCTTGAGGTCCTGTGTAAATATTTTGTGTACAAGGAAAGAAGAAAATTCTAATAAAAATACACAATTGTGCCAAAATTGCTGCAGTTGGCATTAACACAGGAATTTTTTTTTTTTTTAAATCTGAAAGAGACAAACATGTCCTTAAGGAAACACGAGGGTTAATTTGGTTCTAAACTTTACATTGAAGTGTGATTGATCAATGAGACCCTTTGATTACAGTGTTATTATTGAAGCATAATTTGCAAAACTGTATTAATCTAGAAGCAGAATCAGATTTAACTGTGAATTTCTGCTGTAATAAACAGTTTAACTGGTAAGATCCTCAGAGGAGAAGTTGTGCAGACATTATATAAGAATGGAAAGACAGTCTCTGTGAAGGATGTCCTGAATGTGCGCAGACAGTCTTTAGTTACAGGATCAGAGAATGACACTGTTCCTCTGTCATAGTCCAGCTGAACTCTCACACGCTGAAGCTTCTGTTTAACAGTGAAGACAGTGTCAGGTTGCTCTGGGGATTGTGAGCCGTATTTGCTGTCTGTGTACCCCACATACCAGATATTAGACTTAAAGAAATCCACTCCCTTCCTTTGGTTTGATGCTGTTGTTATTCCAAGACTCCAGTCTGTATTGTCTCCAACCTCCACATCCCAGCAGTGTGTTCCTGAGTTAAAGCCCTCAGATCCCAGGACACATGCATAACTGTCAAACCTCTCTGGATTATCAGGAAGTGTTTTATCTCCATCACTGAACGACACACTGGTCAGATCAGCAGAGAGTGTGAGACGAGGATTTGCTGTGTTTGGATCCAGAGTCAACGGAGCTGCAAAGAGAATAACATCAGATTACAGGATGAGATATGATGTATTAGAAATGTAAATGTAAAAAAAAAATATATTTTGTTGAAAGAGATCATAAACCATGAGGAATAGACTTTTCATTCTGAGTTCACTGTATGATCTGATGATTTTCTGAAATGCAGTTCAGATTCACTTGGTAATTCAAGTGATTATTAAATCTATTTCTATCAAATGTTAATGTTGTGTGTGTTTATATGTGAACTATCTTCTGCACTGGTGTCAAATCTGCTGAGACTCACTGTGTTGGACAGTTTCCAGCATCTTCTTCCAGACTCTGAACGGCAGGTTACCCAGATAACGCGACACATGAATCAAAGCTCCAGAACTCATCCGTGGATCCGGCTGTGAGATCTGGACTCTGAGGAACATTCAGGAGTCAGAACTGCAGTGAATTTGAGTTCAGATCCACTGAGAGAAGAGATACGAGCAGCTCACTCACCTTTCCATCGAGGCCTTAAAGTTCTGGAAAATATAGAGTTTGAAAACATTTTAATATCTTATCAAACACTCTCATTGTCAATGAGTCTCTCTATACAAGTTGTTTTATGCACAGAGAATGAAGCCAGATTGATTTGTCACCTTTAGAAACGAGACGTCATTGTCTTTCATCATCTCCTCCATGTCTCTGATTGTGTGTGAAAGAGCTGAGATGTGTGTGTTCATCTCTTTCAGCTTCTCCTTCATCCTCTGCTTCTTCTGCTCCTCTTCCTCTCTCAGTGCAGTGATTGTAGCTTCTTCTTCGTCTCTGAGAAACTGATGAAGCTTCTCAAACTCTTCTTTAATCTGACGCTCTGTGTGCTCAGCTTGAGACTGAAATCAAATCACATTCACTTCAATCATCTCAATCAACACAAATCTCGGATACCCGACATATAACAGATCCAGAAGCAGAAGCTGCTCGTCATTTACATAAATAATCAACTGGAATCCATTACATTACATATATCAATTTATAATGGTATAAAGTGATCCTCCAGCTGTAATGAAAATGACTCTTGATTCTGTTTCCTCACATTGATGTGTTGAGCTGTTTTCTCAAACTCTCCTTTCTTCTTTTCATTGTGTTGAAGTTTCTGTTGTAAGGACTTCAGTGCTGTATTGAGCTCCTCCTAGAATTGAACAAAAACACATTAAACACCAGATTACAGTGAAGAGAAGAAACTACAGTGATATGATCATACAATTCTGTGCAAAAGTATTTACCCCCACCCTGATTTCTTCTGTTTTTGTGTAAATCTCATACTAAATTGATTCAGAAATTAAAACTTACCATAAAACAAAGGCAACCTGAGTGAACACAAAGTACAGTTTGTAAATGACAATGTTATTTACTAGTGATGTGACGTTCGGCACCGAGGCTTCGAAGCTTGTATTAAAAATAACAAAACATCACACACTGAAGCAGTGTATCGGAGCTTGATTCATTTTGCCATAACCACATGATCTCTGACGTCCGAAGCTTCGTTTCCACACAAAGTCACGTGACTGCTTCGTATTCAGATTAAAAAATACCGCGATCCCCTTGAACAGCTCGAGTGTAATGCCCTTCGGTAGTAGTAAGTAAAAAAGAAATAGACTTAGCCCTCACACTGTTAAACAAGTTTCTTTAAATTTATTAAATTACCCACAAAATAAAATGTCAGCTGCCCAGTTCACAAGCACTTCACCATTCCACACAATTTTCTTTTATTTTGATTATATATGCCTACATGAGCCTTGCCTGTGAACTCGTAGGATTAGGACTGAGGCTAAAGTTTATGTGAATAAGGCTGCATTTGTAGATCAAAGCAGATTCATAAGAATTGTTTCTGTACAAGTGAATTAGTCCCATTTATTATTATTATTTTTTTCATAAATTAATTCATACAGTTGTTTGTTCATACATTGTATAAGAACTACATCAACACTAACACGTGAATTATGAGGATTAATTGTATTGCTTTGTGGTTTACAGAGCACAAAGTTATTTATTAAATGAAAAATAAAAGGTCTTTTGGGACAGAAAAGCAACTTTTCCACCTTTTGGCCACAAGATGTCGTTAGTGTGCAACGTGTTGAAAAGCTTCAAGTAATGAACCATTTTACAAAACAGTTGAGGGGGAAAGCCCCGGTGCTTCACAAAGCTTCATTTCACCATCACTATTATATACTGAAGCAAAAAAGTTATCCAATACTAACTGTGCTTGCGTGATAATGTATTTGGCCCCATATTTACTAATTCCTCAAATCTATGAAACTGTATTTATAATGTTGTTCAGCTGGTTTCGAGTGTAATGCCCTTCGGTAGTAGTAAGTAAAAAAGAAATAGACTTAGCCCTCACACTGTTAAACAAGTTTCTTTAAATTTATTAAATTACCCACAAAATAAAATGTCAGCTGCCCAGTTCAAAAATAAAAGGTCTTCTGGGACAGAAAAGCAGCTTTTCCACCTTTTGGCCACAAGATGTCGTTAGTGTGCAACGTGTTGAAAAGCTTGGAGTAATGAACCATTTTACAAAACAGTCGAGGGGGATAAATACAGCCAGTCCTGATCACTGCAGCCCTGTTCAATCAAATAAACACTTAAATAGGACTTTTTCAACAGCATGAAGTTGGTTAAAAGGTCTTAAACAGTAACACACTATTGACAAAGGTGAAAGAAACTCCAGGAATAATGATGAAGATGGTGATTGAAATACATCCGTCTGTTATGGATTACAAAGCTATTTCAAATGCTCTTGGACTCAAAGAACCACAGCGAGAGCCATTATATCCAAATGGAGAAAACTCGGCACAGTAGCAAACCTTCCCAGAAGTGGCTCAAAGTCACCAAAGGGCCAAGAACAACATCGTAGGAACTGAATTAAACTAAAGTTGTCCACTCAATTGTGTGTTTTTTTTGTGTGTGTGTTTTTGCTAAATAATGATATCTATGAAAAAGGCTCCACTATTTAGTGTGAGACACAAAAACATAAGAAATCAGAATGGGCAAATACTTTTACAGCACAGTAAATGTCATATAAAGTTGAGTAAAATGACACTGAAATAGTAATGCATGAATGTGATGATATCTATGTTTATGACTAATTATTGTTCTTTACATGTGAAACAAGAAACATTTGTCTTACCTTGTAAGATGAAAGCACTTCACTGATGGGTCTGAATGTGTGATTGGTGTGTTTCTCTGAGTCTCTGCACACTAAACACACAGGCTGTTTGTCCTCCAGACAGAAGAGTTTGAGTTTCTCACTGTGTAAACTGCAGATCTCCTCAGATCCTGATGAACGTTTCTCATTTCTCTCCTTCAGGAACGACTCACACAAGTTTTTTAATTTGAGATTAACTGGAGGATCATCTTTTGAGGATCTTCTCCTGCAGACAGGACACTCCTGAGTTTTCTTAGTTTTCCAGAACTGTTGTAGACACTCTTTACAAATACTGTGACTACAGGACAGAAGAACAGGAACATTGAAGATTTCATGACACACGGGACAAATATAATCATCTTCAGCTGCTGAAGCCATTTTCACCGTTTGAGTCTCGCAAACTAAACTCTACTTTCACTTTCTGAACGACGGTTTTCAAAAATGAATCAAGATGAGAATCAAAGATCTGCTGTCTGTTCAGAAATGAACATCACAAAAGTCCTTCTGTAAAGTTTTTCTCTTTGCTCTCCATTGATTGCTTATTCTTTATTGCTCTTGTCGAGACAAAGTCGGTGTGACAGAAAGGAGAAATAACAAGTCAGTCTCTTCTTGGTAAGTGTTGTAAGAGGGAGGAGTTTATGATCACTGCAAAAAATGCTTTTCTTACTTAGTATTTTTGTCTGGTTTCCAGTCCAAATATCAAAAAATTCTTAAATTAAGATGCATTTACTAGATAAGTAAAATTAGATAAGATATTATGTCTTGTTTTCTGGGGAAATAAATCAAATTAAGTGAGTTTTTGCTTAAAATAAGCAAAATTATCTGTCCATGGGGTAAGAAAAATAATCTTAATTCAAACAGAAACAAGGGCCAGATTGTTATGGCAAGGTGACTGGTACGATAATTGAGACAATATATCGTTACACCCCTACAAATAATGCATACTAAATGTATGATATACATGATGTATTATAATAATAATGACAGCAAATGTTTTTTTATCAGCTGTAATACATTGTCATTTGATCTGTTTATTATTTTGCTATGAAATGTAAAAAAAAAAAAAAAAAAAAGTTTATGGTTTATTTGAGGAATTGGAGTCTGTTAACTACTGAACTTAGTTTTGCCTTATTTATTGCCTTTTCCCCTATCACATTAATAATCATAAATTAGGTGTAATTCGAAAACTGAAAACTGTTTTGAAAATTGACATTGTGTAACACTAAACTTAAACTTGTATATTTATTTTTACACTCCTTTTTGAAGCTCGTTTTTGAACATCTTGGGAAAATGTTATGGGCTTTCTCATCAAAATATGACTTTCTGTCACAGAACAGGACATTGATTCATACATGTCCACCGTACAGACTCCAGGACTCACAGCATGTTCATCACACAAGTGAAATTATAGATCAATATTCCTATAACATATTAGATATTATTATGAAAATATTGCCAATTATTACTCCCATTATTACACTTTTTTTTACATTACATGTTTCCCCAAGAACACATTAATATGCAAATTAAATAGTGTATAGATATGTTGAATTGAATGGGACTACACATTTATGGCCATTTTACCCAAATATTGTATGAAGTAAAATGGTGTATCATTTCATTCTATTATATCTTTTATTACATAGTTGAGAATCATCTTTATTCAAAGTTTGTTTAAAAAATCCAGAAACATAAAAACTCCCAAAATAAAATATCCTATTCATATTTTTTTCATTTTTTTTTTAAACAACTGAGTCCTGGTGTCACTAGAAGACATAGCATGATATATGAATAAAATATCTTGTTTAAAAATGTTAAAATAAAAATGTTTTTATGCTCTAAACAATGTAATGACATGTAAAAATACTAAATCCAAAAGAGCTTTTTTTCTGGGTCTCAGGAGGATATCGCAGAAGTCTGATAGAACATATATCAAGCATTTTAATGAGTTTCAGGAGCTTTATGAAGGGCAGTGTAATCTCACATGACCGTGTGTTTTCCTTGGTCTCTAGCTGTTTAGAGACTTCCCAAAAAACACACGGTCAGCTGTGGAGCATTACAATAATCTCTGAACGTACAATATTTAACACACACACACACACACACACACACACACACACACACACACACCCTCTTGTTGACTTCTTTACCTGTTTATATTTGGTGTTCATTTATGAAAAAATAACAGGAATGATCGAGAACTTGGAGCAGAAATACCCACATTTGTACCAGATGTAAGTTTATACTGTTTATGCTAATTTACTTACGATCTATAATATCTAATTATTTTCTAGTTGCCAATTTACTCAAGTATTTTTATTAAGTATATAATGGCTTAGTATGTCAAATTATGAACAAATATAATTTTCTCGCCAAACATTTAGCAGTTTGTAGCATACATGCTACAACAGAGATGCTAGTTTGACATATAGCTATATTGTTTGCTAAAGCCTTAAAGGGGCTTACAGTGCATGTTCCTCCCCCACTAAATATAATCACCCTGTGTATATATATATACAGTGGGGAGAACAAGTATTTGATACACTGCCGATTTTGCATTTTATTGCATGACATAAGTATTTGATCACCTACCAACCAGTAAGAATTCCGTCTCTCACAGACCTGTTAGTTTTTCTTTAAGAAGCCCTCCTGTTCTCCACTCATTACCTGTGTTAACTGCACCTGTTTGAACTCGTTACCTGTATAAAAGACACCTGTCCACACACTCAATCAAACAGACTCCAACCTCTCCACAATAGCCAAGACCAGAGAGCTGTGTATGGACATCAGGGATAAAATTGTAGACCTGCACAAGGCTGGGATGGGCTACAGGACAATAGGCAAGCAGCTTGGTGAGAAGGCAACAACTGTTGGCGCAATTATTAGAAAATGGAAGAAGTTCAAGATGACGGTCAATCTCCCTCGGTCTGGGGCACCATGCAAGATCTCACCTCGTGGGGCATCAATGATCATGAGGAAGGTGAGGGATCAGCCCAGAACTACACGGCAGGACCAATGACCTGAAGAGAGCTGGGGCCACAGTCTCACAGAAAACCATTAGTAACACACTACGCCGTCATGGAATAAAACCCTGCAGCGCACGCAAGGTCCCCCTGCTCAAGCCAGCGCATATCCAGGCCCGTCTGAAGTTTGCCAATGACCATCTGGATGATCCAGAGGAGGAATGGGAGAAGGTCATGTGGTCTGATGAGACAAAAATAGAGCTTTTTGGTCTAAACTCCACTCGCCGTGTTTGGAGGAAGAAGAAGGATGAGTACAACCCCAAGAACACCATCCCAACCGTGAAGCATGGAGGTGGAAACATCATTCTTTGGGGATGCTTTTCTGCAAAGGGGACAGGACGACTGCACCGTATTGAGGGGAGGATGGATGGGGCCATGTATCGCGAGATCTTGGCCAACAACCTCCTTCCCTCAGTAAGAGCATTGAAGATGGGTCGTGGGTGGGTCTTCCAGCATGACAACGACCCGAAACACACAGCCAGGGCAACTAAGGAGTGGCTCTGTAAGAAGCATCTCAAGGTCCTGGAGTGGCCTAGCCAGTCTCCAGTCCTGAACCCAATAGAAAATATTTGGAGGGAGCTGAAAGTCCGTATTGCCCAGCGACAGCCCCGAAACCTGAAGGATCTGGAGAAGGTCTGTATGGAGGAGTGGGCCAAAATCCCTGCTGCAGTGTGCGCAAACCTGGTCAAGAACTACAGGAAACGTATGATCTCTGTAATTGCAAACAAAGGTTTCTGTACAAAATATTAAGTTCTGCTTTTCTGATGTATCAAATACTTATGCCATGCAATAAAATGCTAATTAATTACTTAAAAAACATACAATGTGATTTTCTGGATTTTTGTTTTAGATTCCGTCACTCAGTTGAAGTGTACCTATGATAAAAATGACAGGTTTCTACATGCTTTGTTAGTGGGAAAACCTGCAAAATCGGCAGTGCATCAAATACTTGTTCTCCCCACTGTATGTTCATATGTATATTATCCTATAACTCGAGCTCTGAAACATATGAATGTACTGAGGCAGCAGCTGTTTATATATTCATGTATAATGATTGACAGCAGGGATGGATTACTGACCGGGCCTATGGGGCCAGTGCCCAGGGGCCCTCGCCTACCAGAAGCCCGGGGGGGCCTGGGGTTTAAGACCACGCAATCCAGTTTGGCTCAGAAAACCCATTAACAATGAAAACAAATGTTTATTAATGCTGTAATATATGTGTCCCATAGCCTACACAAGGCCTCTTAAACAAGGCTCTTGGAATATGAGGGCTCCCTGGAACTTACTGTTGGGCCCTATGTGAATATGAAGGCCCTGTGGAGTTACAAATTTTAGAATCTGTATAAGATCTGCTGATCTTATGTCCTTACATAACATAACATAACATAACATGAAAAACTAAGGTAGTGCACATTGAATTTAGCATTTAAGGTTATGATGATGATATCAGCTGTTAATCAAAGTTTCCAGCAAGAGATTTCTGCCAGTCCTGTTCTCTCTATTATAAGTTAAATGAGTCAGATTACTGAGACTCTCACCCTCTGTCTTTAATAGATCTTGGAGCCCCTGTCCCAGTCTTTGAATAGTTATGCTGATTGGATTAGGATCGGTAACACTCTAAACTCTAGGATGGGTTCCTAAACATGTATACTTCATTTGCATGCTTTGTGTAAGGTCGTCACCCAGGTGCTTTGTCTCCATTTCTAAAGCACTGCCCTCTTAATGTATATAAACTACAATGTACACTGCCTTAGTAAGACTTGATGACTGCAGCTACGACAGCTCGTGTTCTCAATAAAGAATCCTGCTGAAGATACAACCAAATCTCCTGGTCTTCGCTTCTGAGTTACAGCCCCAAAACGTCTTACAGAACTGTTGTCCCATCCTGTTTAAAATTATATTTATTAGAACCACTCTTTGAGCTTATTTTTGTGTGTGAAAGGTATTGGACAAATAACTATTTATTATTACAGCATAACTGGCCATTTTCCCTAAATTGAAGTGAGACATTGCCTAATTTTTTATTTGCCTCATTTGCATATTTTTTTGTTGCCTAATTATAAATGATCCAACAAAATGGGCCTAGAGAGAGCTATTATTTAACTGTAAAAAGTAAAAGCGTATACCCTTCACTCTACAGTTGTTTGAACGACTATAAAAGATGCACCTTCAAATAAAAAATTAAGTGTATATTGGAAATTACAGCTTTTTTTACTGGTCAAACCAAATTTTAGTAGCCACAGCACTCGAAACGACTGGTCCAATCAGATTGTAATGCCTATCACAACTAGACTAGTGATGTCAAAACAATCCACAGGATTTTGTGAGACTATGAGGGGTGGACCTCAGTTCTTCTAGATTTGGGGGCAAGACATTTTCTACATTTTAATGCATTAATCTGAACTTTGAGAGTTCAGAAATATAAGAGCTCAAACCCATGTTCAGCAGGCAGCCTATGAATATAAATCAAACTTGCATCACAAGTGTAGGCTATTGTTATTCTCAAACCATTTGCTGACCAAACAGTATTTCATTAAGTTTAGTAACAACATGTAACAACGTTTACATCAATTAATTTGGATAAACATCAGGTACCGTATATAGCTACATGTTAATTTTTCTCAAGGAAAAATCTCTCATTAATGCTGTAAACATACAGGGAGTTGATATTATTATTAAAGGTTGAAATTAACGTTTTAATATTTTTAATGATATGAGTAAAATTATGATATGTAATATAGTGCATATATTTAGCAAAAATACTCCTTTCTATAGGCCAAGTTAATTTTTCTAGCTATATGCTGTGGTCATGGCTTTTCTGAGGTAAACGTTACATTACGTGACATATTATTCTCCAGTTGTTTTATTGACCTATTTCCGTGGTTGAAGCACTGATTGAGTGATTGCATGAGACATGATACATTTCAGCAAGTTGTAGTTCATTCGAATTTATTTACTAACTAAAGAAGAGCTTTAGATCAGTTCACGTGCCGCTTGAACCGAGGTGCTACAGTGATCTGTCACGTCATATTAAAGAGTGCCAAAACGGTATTTATTGTTTAAATTTCGTAATAAAATTGACATAATTTGAAAGCTGAAACTATGTTTCATATCAAAAGCAGGGGCGTTTCTAGGTTTTAAAAACGTCAGGGGCTGAGCCCGAAACGTCAGGGTCTGGGGTTATAAGATAACATGATTCGATACAGAGAATAATATTGTAGGCCTATATGCAGGGGGCAGCAGCCCTGGCACTGTAGCCACACCAGCCCACATTACCACACAAACACGCGCATTGAAATGTGAGGTATTGGGGAGCTCTAAAATTTGGATTTCTTGGACCTCCATATGTGCATTTTAAGGTGTTTGATGGCCAAAAAAATAGCTTTAAAAGCATGTCAGTGGGCAGTAGCATAAATTATTTGTCAAGCAGATGACAGATTCGTAACCATGAGAATGAGGATAAATGTTGTAATGAATGATCCACAGTACAAAATGGAAATGCAGAATGTTTCTACTTATTGTTGACAATACAAAATCACATATTCCAAACAGGAATGGCCTTAAATGAGAAATCTTTCAAGGATTATTTTGCATAGATGTTACATTTCATTCAAACACCAGTGCAATATTTTTGTGTCCAGAGGCAAATGAGTAATTTATATATTAGCATTAAAGATTGGATTCAACAACTTTTTTCTTTTTAAAAGTTAGAAAAAGTTGGTTTTCTTCTTTGATTTGTGCCAAAAACATTGATTAACTCAAGAAATAAAAAATGTTGCTGAAACCAACTTCGTGGGCTGGTGTGGCTACAGTGCCAGGGCTGAATTAATCATGTTATCTTATAACCCCAGCCCCTGACGTTTCGGGCTCAGCCCCTGATGTTTTTAAAACCTAGAAACGCCCCTGCATATAGCCTTAAAACATCTCATCTGACAGAGGACTGTGCGCCGGTGCTGACTACGTTATTTTTGTATTTTTTTAATTGCTGTGAGATTGTTTGCTGTTATGCGCAAATTTACTTGGTTACTAACGTAACCTCAGTTCCCTGAGATGAGGGAACGAGTATTGCGTAAGGCTAGCTTACACTATGGGAAAACCTCCTTTTCTCGAGAATACTGAAGTTACACCTTTAAAACGCATTGCAGCTGCACTGTGAGCACAACTGAACGCGCGAGCGGTAATTGGCTGTGCTGCGGCCACTGCACGAACCTGTGGCGAGGCGGCTCTGACGCGAGAACCAATCAGATCGCTTGGCGCGTCATAGCCCGCCAGTATGGACGTGGTCAGAGGCTATATATTGGCGAGACTTGCCTAGGTACTTCAGGTTTAAACAACTGAAGCGACCTCTGATCCAAGCACAGTAGCACGGCAGGCTATGCAATACTCATTCCCTCTTCTCAGGGAACTGAGGTTACGTTAGTAACCAAGTAGTTCCCTTTCGAGAGGTCTCTCGTATTGCGTAAGGCTAGCTTACGCTATGGGAACCCCTTGCAAAACGCTGTGCGTGCTGACTTCGCTTTACCGTGACCAAGCATATGTATGAATCACAGAGAAGCATAATCCTAATATAAGCCGGTGAAGAACGGGCTTCAATATTGGATAACTAGGAACCTTAGTTCATGGTACAAGGGATACATAGTGGCCAGCTAAAGCGGCGCCAGGTGTGTATGAACCCTAAGATATCGTGGGGGTGCTTAACACTTTTTATACTGAGAGAACCTTGGCCTGTAAGGCGGGTACCTCCAAGTTATAAAACTTTACAAATGTGGACGGCGAGGCCCAGCCAGTCGCGGCACAAATGTCCTCAATGGGTATTCCACTGGACCAGGCCCACGAAGAGGCCATGCCTCTTGTGGAGTGAGCTCTGATGCCCAAGGGGCAAGGAAGGCCCTTGGATTTGTAAGCTAACGCGATAGCATCTACTATCCAGCATGACAGTCTTTGCTTTGTAGCAGCCAAACCTTTAGTGCGACCACCAAAGCATATAAAGAGCTGCTCTGACTGCAGGGCGCCCTTACAGGGTGCGTCACTCTCATCATCTGGCGAGGAGAGAGCAGCTAGGGAGTGGAGAGCACTTTAGGGACATAACCGTGCCTCGGTTTAAGAATGACCTTGGAGTCGTTTGGCCCGAATTCTAGGCAGGAAGCACTTATGGATAGCGCTTGTAGGTCACCTACCCGCTTGACTGAAGCGAGTGCCAGCAGAAAAGCAGTCTTGAGCGAGAGCGCCTTCAGGTCCACTGACTGAAGCAGCTCGAAGGGGGAACTCTTCATGGCCTCCAGAACCTTAGAGAGATCCCAGATAGGCACGGACGGGGGGCGCGGAGTGTTTAGCCTTCTAGCGCCCCTGAGAAAACACACAATGAGTTTGTTTCTTCCTAGCGGTTTGTCTGCTATAGGAGCGTGAAACACTGTTATGGCCGCCACATAGACTTTGAGCATGGAGGGGGTGCGACCCGCATCCAGCAGCTCTTGCAAAAATGTGAGCACACTTGGTACTTCACATGTCTGAGGGTCTACGTTTTGTTCAGCACACCAGCCAGCAAACACCGCCCATTTATGAGCATACAGGCGCCTCGTTGAGGGCACTCTTGCTTCTGAAATGGTCTTCAGCACCTTATCCGGGAGATGCCCAGGTACCCGTTGAGGGGCCATGCATGGAGGGCCCATAAATCTGGACCGGGGTGTGAAATCATTCCCCTCGCCTGCGTGAGGAGGTCTCTCCTCAGGGGAATTGGCCAAGGGGCTGTTTCCAGCATTTGTAAGAGCTCTGGGCACCAACACTGGGTTTTCCAGAGGGGGGCTATACAGCACTGCACACCTGCATTCCCTGATTCTCTTGATGACCTGTGGTAGCATCGTGACAGGGGAGAATGCGTAGACAGGGCGGCTCGGCTAATCGTGGGTGAGCGCGTCTCTGTTCTTTGTAAAAAATATTAGGCAGTGAGCGTTGTCTTCTGAGGCCAAGAGATCGACCTCCGCCCTGCCGAAGGCATCCCAAAAGAGTGAAGAGACCATTGTGGGTGAAGAGACCATTCTCCTAGGAGAACGTTGCGCCTGGATAACATATCCGCACCCTGGTTCAGAACGCCTGGTACATGCGTCGCCCTTAGCGAGCGCAGGTTGTGATGGGACCAAAGAATGAAATTCTCGGCCATGTAGTGCAGGTTGTGTGACTTGATACCACCCTGGTGATTTATGTATGACACCACTGCCCTGTTGTCCGTCCGGACCAGGACGTGGTGGTCTTTTAAGTATGGGAGAAAGGCTCTCAAAGCCAAGGATACCGCCCTCATCTCTAGACAGTTTATATGTAGGCGCTTCTCTGGGTCTGACCATAGACCAGAAACGGGCCTGCCCTCGTAAAGGGCCCCTCCAGCCTAAGCTGGAGGCATCTGTCGAGATTGTTTTTCTCCTTGAAATCACACCCAGTCTCACACCAGACCGATACCAATCCGTTGAGTGGGTCCTCGTCGGTGAAGCTGGCGAGCCACGCCCGCAGAGTGGAAAGATCCATATCATCACATTCCAGGCAGCCGTCCTTCGCGAGTGGGCGAGTGGTCACGGCCCAGGCAGGAAGCGCACAGAATGTGGCGGTCTCCACCGACGAGTGGGCCTCTAAACGAGGCGCAGGTAGTATGTGGCATTTGGAACAACGCCTTCGGAAATATATTTTTTTAGAGTGTGGACGCAGCGGCAAACACACAAAAAGCAAAAGGATATGCGCGCCGGATGGCACAGCTACACGGCTTGCTGAAGGTGGCGAAGAAGCCGGCATCCTCAGAAGCTCTGTCCCGCTGCGTGGCGTTTCGACGGCGGCGAATGCTTCCGTATTCTGGAGGTCAGCGAAGTGGAGAAGTCGCTGAAGGAGTAAAATCTGAAGTACCTAGGCGAGTCTCGCCAATATATAGCCTCTGACCACACCCATACTGGCGGGCTATGACGCGCCAGGGCGCCAAGCGCCCCGATTGGTTCTCGCGTCAGAGCCGCCTCACCATAGGTTTGTGCAGTTGCCGCAGCACAGCCAATGACCGCTCTCATGCTCAGTTGTGCTCGCAGTGCAGCTGCAATGCGTTTCAGTATTCTCGAGAAAAGGAGGTTTTCCCATAGCATAAGCTAGCCTTACGCAATACAAGAGACCTCTCGAAAGGGAACCTGGAGATATTCTAGGATAGGCTGAAATCACTCACGTGGTGTGTCTCTGTGTGAGAGATTTCAACAATCACCAGTCAGAGACAGCAGCAAAGCCAAAGCACAATGAAATAAGGCAACTTATGATTTCGAGGGTTTACATAGGCTATTGTCCGGTTTCATATTTGTCAGTCAAATTTTCAAAATACATTCGGGGCCACACTCAAAACATTCAGGGCTGAAGCCCCGGCTAAATCGACTGACGCCGCGTCTGATCAAAAGTAACCTGCCTTGTCTTGTCTATTGGTGTCAGTGGCCTCTTTGCTTGAAAAAACGGAGAACAGTGTCAACACGATGCGTGAGATTTGGCAGCCCTGTCTTCACAAACAACATTGTGCATTATATTTATCAAAAAACGATTTTATTATCGCACTGAGGGGGGGCAGGGGGGCCTTTGGAGATAACTGGCCCCAGGGCCTTTACAAGTCAAAATCCGTCCCTGATTGACAGAGTAACAAGACAAACTACATACTTTCAAACCGTTATTTAAAACAGTTTTAAAATGTTTGAAAATTGTAATTTTTTTATTATTTTATTTATATATATATATATATATATAAATAGTATTAAGTATATATATATATATATATATATATATATATATACAGTATATATATATATATATATATATATATATATATATATATATACAGTATATATATATATATATATATATATATATATATATATATATATATACTTAATACTATTTATTACATGGCTTGGTTGAATTCTAATGTACAATGCGGTCTGTTATTTCTTGATAACAGACGCTGCTAAGTATAGAGCTGGTAAGTCCCGCCCCTTCCGTAAAACCCCGCTGGACCTCAAAGTTGAAAAACCGTCAATGCAAGTGAATGGGAGAAAATAATTATTTTCTGGTCCCGTTTGAATTGTGCCATGAATGTGAACATATGTTGTCTGTGAATTTTTTATATAACTTTTCATGTTACGAGTTTGACAGTATATGGTATGATTCTTCAGCTAGCAGTTGTGGAAAAGACATAACGAAAAAAGACTACATGTCGCCTGTGACGTCACCCCATAAAGTTGACTTACCCGTGGTTTTCGCCAACCTCAACGATTTTGTCCTCTCCCTGAAAGAAGGCGGTGAAGTGTACCAAAGGCACAGCCGATCAGCCTGTCGGGGTTGTATTCACTATAACAACCGCCTCGCTCTACATTATCCCTTACTTACATATTGTAAACATGAATTTAAACATACTTTCATTATTGTATGACTTGTTTAATGGTTACTTAAGTATTGAATTTATAATATTAATAATTACTTTGGGATTTGAGATTTACAATACAATATTTTTTCTTTATCAACTATTACATGCACAGATACAAATTTTAGTAGCCTTTATCCAACTGACTCTAATATGCAGAAGCAGAAAACAGAAAAAAAGTGAGTATTCGCTTTATAGGTGTAATGTATTGAGGCAAGATGTAGAGAACCCAAGTGCAACTTTAATACCAACGTGATCAAACATAAAAAAGGCATGAAAACTCGAAACAAGAACAAACAGCAGTTACCCAAAACCATACTAAACAAAGTCACAGGGCAAACATGAGGGCTTAAATACACAAGACTAATGACCCAACAAGGGACACCTGTGAACAATGAACAAATATCATCATGACACATCAGACAAGGGAACACACGGCAGGATCACATGACAGACATGAAATGTGACCAAGACAAGACCAAATCGTGACAATAGGCCAAACCTGAGAAAACGGCACCATCTTGTAAAAAAAAAAAAAAAAAAAAAAAAAAATATATATATATATATATATATATATATATATATATATATATATATATATATATATATATATATTCAATATATATATCAGGGTTTTTCCTGGCTCAAAATGAGGCGGAGGTGGTAAAATCCTAATAATGTATTTTAATAATAAGGTAATTAAATTAGTATTTTTCATAGATCATCATATAGCCTAATGTGTTTCCCACATCATTTTTGTGGGTGGAGCTTGGTACCCCTAGAAAATTTTGTACATTTTAAAGATAAATTCATTAATCTGGTGCACTTTGAGTCAACCGAATCCACTGTTAAAAATAAATAATCCACCCGCAAACCACCCATATTCTTTGATTTAGATATCTGCATCTTCAAATTCTCAGTGTTAAGCATGATAATATGGTAACATATCACACTGAAGTATAGGCTGATTTAAAAAAGAACATTTATTTAAAATAAAAGTTCTTCTTTGGGCAAAATTACATTTCCTTAATAGCCTAAACAGAGACTTTACTCCCTTCAAACTTAAATTGTCAGTGTTTCATTACATCACTGTTTGAAAACACTCAGAATCATTTTTTGTACCTTTATAAAAGGCATTTTTTTCCCTAAATGTATGCTCCATCTTTCATTTCAAAGTCTTAAATTTGATCAATATATTCAATTAAAATAATAAGACACTAGGCTGTTACCAATCAAATTAAATTTACATTGAAAAATTATAACTGTATTAAATGAGATTATTTTAAATATTTTTGAATATACAAATAAGGAATGTTGAAAAGAATGATACTTTATGAAACTAAACCGCCAGTAGGAGGCGGCAGGCGACCGTCTTAATGAGCGAGTCATTGAGTCATTCATTCAAACGATTCGTTCAATCGGCTGATTTATTCAGAATGAAGCAGTTTATGAATAGTTAATTGAATCTTTGACTCAACCGATTCGTTCAAAGCGCTGAATCATTCAGTAATGCTGCTGCAACAAGACTAGTGTTGCTGTGAGATGCGCGATGGTTCTGCTGTGATCTTTGGAAGTATGTTCGCTGCTGAAACAGAACAAAAACAGTCATTGCGTCTAAATGTAAGTGACTTAATTTTAACTATTTGTTTATTGAACTGTTATGAAATCAGTCTCGGTTTCAATCTTGATGGCATTCAGGAAAACAGCTCTCTGGTCGTGTGTAGCCTAGGTTATATATTGTTTCTTAATTTCTTAAGAATTTAATTTAATTAATCTTAAGAATAACAATTAACTTAATTGTTTCTTATTGTTTTAATCAGGGCATTTGTCCGGATTGGCTACAATTCTCTCTCACTTTTCCCTTCAAAAAAAGATAAAAAAACACACGTGTCCCGGACACAGTCTATGGTCCCGGACAAGCGTTATTGTCGAGCCCTGATGTTTTCCTTGATTTGTTTTCAACAGATCCGTCACGCTGGGAAAAGTGTATCTGACCATGACTGTCTGTCCGAGTTTTGTCGAGAGCCGGAGGCGGCACGAAATTTAACAGAGGCGGCCGCCTCATAATTCTCTATGCAGGAAAAACCTTGTATATTCAATATATATATTTATTTAAAAGAAAAGGCCAACAGAACAAAAGTCTGTTAACAAAGACTGCATCATTTTATAGTTAAATGGCCCTGGGATAAAAAGAAATTGGGGAAGTTTTGTCCTTAAGGTCCTGAGTGTAAATATTTTGTGTACAATGTGGAAAGGAAAGAAGAAAACTAAAATTGATGTAGTTGGCATTAACACAGGATTTTTTTTTTTTTTTAACTGAAAGAGACAAACATGTCCTTAAGGAAACACAAGGGTTAATTTGGTTATAACTTTACATTGAAGTGGTCAGCGAAGATTGATCAATGAGACCCTTTGATTACAGAGTTATTATTGAAGCATAATTTGCAAAACTGTATTAATCTAGAAGCAGAATCAGATTTAACTGTGATTTTCTGCTGTAATAAACAGTTTAACTGGTAAGATCCTCAGAGGAGAAGTTGTGCAGTTATTATATAAGAATGGAAAGACAGTCTCTGTGAAGGATGTCCTGAATCTGCGCAGACAGTCTTTAGTTACAGGATCAGAGAATGACACTGTTCCTCTGTCATAGTCCAGCTGAACTCTCACACGCTGAAGCTTCTGTTTAACAGTAAAGACAGTCTCGGGTTGCTCTGGGGATTGTGAGATGTATTCGCTGTCTATGGACCCTACACACCAGACATTAGACTTAGAGAAATCCTCTCCCTTCCTTTGGTTTGATGCTGTTGTTATTCCAAGAACCCAGTCTGTATTGTCTCCAACCTCCACATCCCAGCAGTGTGTTCCTGAGTTAAAGCCCTCAGATCCCAGGACACATGCACTCCTGTCAAACCTCTCTGGATTACCAGGAAGTGTTTTATCTCCATCACTGAACGACACACTGGTCAGATCAGCAGAGAGTGTGAGATGAGGATGTGTTGTGTTTGGATCCAGAGTCAACGGAGCTGCAAAGAGAATAACATCAGATTACAGGATGAAATATGATGTATTAGAAATGTAAATGTAGAACATTTTTCTTTTGTTGAAAGAGATCATAAATCATGCTATCATAACAATGGTCTCTCAGTTACTGTCAGAATGGATTGAGGCTTCAGGTTTAATATCAGTATTCAATAAACACTATTGTATCCTAATACATAAACATAAACCATGAGGAATAGACTTTTCATTATGAGTTCACTGTATGATCTGATGATTTTCTGAAATACAGTTCAGATTCACTTGGTAATTCAAGTGATTATTAAATATATTTCTATCAAATGTTGATATTGTGTGTGTTTATATGTGAACTATCTTCTGCACTGGTGTCAAATCTGCTGAGACTCACTGTGTTGGACAGTTTCCAGCATCTTCTTCCAGACTCTGAACGGCAGGTTACCCAGATAACGCGACACATGAATCAAAGCTCCAGAACTCATCCGTGGATCCGGCTGTGAGATCTGGACTCTGAGGAACATTCAGGAGTCAGAACTGCAGTGACTTTGAGTTCAGATCCACTGAGAGAAGAGATACGAGCAGCTCACTCACCTTTCCATCGAGGCCTTAAAGTTCTGGAAAATATAGAGTTTGAAAACATTTTAATATCTTATCAAACACTCTCAGTGTCAATGAGTCTCTCTATACAAGTTGTTTTATGCACAGAGAATGAAGCCAGATTGATTTGTCACCTTTAGAAACGAGACGTCATTGTCTTTCATCATCTCCTCCATGTCTCTGATTGTGTGTGAAAGAGCTGAGATGTGTGTGTTCATCTCTTTCAGCTTCTCCTTCATCCTCTGCTTCTTCTGCTCCTCTTCCTCTCTCAGTGCAGTGATTGTAGCTTCTTCTTCGTCTCTGAGAAACTGATGAAGCTTCTCAAACTCTTCTTTAATCTGACGCTCTGTGTGCTCAGCTTGAGACTGAAATCAAATCACATTCACTTCAATCATCTCAATCAACACAAATCTCGGATACCCGACATATAACAGATCCAGAAGCAGAAGCTGCTCGTCATTTACAGAAATAATCAACTGGAATCCATTATATTAAATATATCAATTTATAACGGTATAAAGTGATCCTCCAGCTGTAATGAAAATGACTCTTGATTCTGTTTCCTCACATTGATGTGTTGAGCTGTTTTCTCAAACTCTCCTTTCTTCTCTTCATTGTGTTGAAGTTTCTGTTGTAAGGACTTCAGTGCTGTATTGAGCTCCTCCTAGAATTGAACAAAAATACATTAAACACCAGATTACAGTGAAGAGAAGAAAATACAGTGATATGATCATACAATTCTGTGCAAAAGTATTTATTATATAGTATTGCCATAACCACGTGATCTGTGACGTCCGAAGCTTCGTTTCCACACACAGTCACGTGACTGCTTCATATTCAGATTCGAAAATAGCGTGTAAGAATTGATAAATTAGGAAATTCCAGACAGTCTGTTTCGGGGGGTGACCAGACCCTGAGAGGACAAAAGGACCTCTCTGGAGATTACCATTTCAACTGGCCCTCATGCACCATCAAGACGAAAGTCTCACCTCCGAGTCATCCGAATCTACATCTCTTTCCCTCTTCCCTCACCCCCCTCTGTCTCATGCTCAGATGATCACCTGAAGATCACCCAAGAAAATGTATAGTTTAATGTGAATGATTATCACAGAGTATTTTCATGTTTGGAATCATTTAAAATGTCACAGTGCGACTGGTACAAATGTCCTATTTCCAAATAAGTGAAACAAAAGGTAATAAGGTTTTTAAGAGTTTATGGATAATTAGCACACAATGAGGGGTAGGCCTCTAGACAAATGGTCTCCTTACACCTAGAGGTGCTACCTCTGAATGCAAATTTCTTTTGTTAGCACATGTTTCCATGTGAAAGAGGTCTGGCTATTTAATGAAATTCAGCAGGGAGTTCGGGGCCTTTTCTGTACTTCAGATTGGCCCGTGAGGCTGAGAGAGAGAGATCTCTTAGCCTCACGTATTTCTTAAAGTTGGGTTTGCATCTTCTCTCTATTCCAGAGCATTTGATGTTTTGTATCGATTATCTTTGAATTGATTATGAAATTGGCATGATACATTTACCTGACATAATAAATTGTTACATTTGATTATTCTAACTGACTTTGATATTATTTTCATTGAAGAGTTAAACGGAATAGTGAAACATTCACTCATGATTAATGATCCACAGATATCATTAAAACCTTTTCATTTATGGAGTCAGATGAAATAAACGAGTAAATATATGATTAATATATTGCATTTAATCACAAAATACTTTGCCTCGAGAAAAGGACAGTAACACGTTAAGACCTTCCGCGCTGGTCGGACGCCGGACTTTGGGCCGATTTAGCGCAAGCTTACAAGCGTGAACCCCTTGAGCAGGTTTTGAGTGTCATAAAAAAGAAATAGACTTAGCCCTCACACTGTTGAACAAGTTTCTTTAAATGTATTAAATTACCCAAAAAAAAAAAATGAAAAAAAGGTCTTCTGGGACAGAAAAGCAGCTTTTCCACCTTTTGACCACAAGATGTCGTTAGTGTGCAACGTGTTGAAAAGCTTCGAGTAATGAACCATTTTAGGATACAGTCGAGGGGGAAAGCCCCAGTGCTTCACAAAGCTTAATTTCACCATCACTATTATTTACTGAAGCAGAAAAGTTATCCAATACTAACTGTGCCTGCGTGATAATGTATTTGGCCCCATAGTTACTAATTCCTCAAATCTCTGAAACTGTATTTATAATGTTGTTCAGCTGGACTAAACACAGCCAGTCCTGATCACTGCAGCCCTGTTCAATCAAATAAACACTTAAATAGGACTTTTTCAGCATGAAGTTGGTTAAAAGGTCTTAAACAGTAACACACTATTGACAAAGGTGAAAGAAACTCCAGGAATAACGATGAAGACGGTGATTGAAATGCATCCGTCTGTGATGGATTACAAAGCTATTTCAAAGGCTCTTGGACTCAAAAAACCACAGCGAGAGCCATTATATCCAAATGGAGAAAACTCGGCACAGTAGCAAACCTTCCCAGAAGTGGCTCAAAGTCACCAAAGGGCCAAGAACAACATCATAGGAACTGGATAAAACTAAAGTTGTCCACTCAATTGTGTGGTTTTTTTGTGTGTGTGTTTTTGCTAAATAATGATATCTATGAAAAAGGCTCCACTATTTAGTGTGAGACACAAAAACATAAGAAATCAGGATGGGCAAATACTTTTACAGCACAGTAAATGTCATATAAAGTTGAGTAAAATGACATTGAAATAGTAATGCATGAATGTGATGATATCTATGTTTATGACTAATTATTGTTCTTTACATGTGAAACAAGAAACATTTGTCTTACCTTGTAAGATGAAAGCACTTCACTGATGGGTCTGAATGTGTGATTGGTGTGTTTCTCTGAGTCTCTGCACACTAAACACACCGGCTGTTTGTCCTCCAGACAGAAGAGTTTGAGTTTCTCACTGTGTAAACTGCAGATCTCCTCAGATCCTGATGAACGTTTCTCATTTCTCTCCTTCAGGAACGACTCACACAAGTTTTTTAATGTGAGATTAACTGGAGGATCTTCTCTTGAGGATCTTCTCCTGCAGACAGGACACTCCTGAGTTTTCTTAGTTTTCCAGAACTGTTGTAGACACTCTTTACAAATACTGTGACTACAGGACAGAAGAACAGGAACATTGAAGATTTCATAGCAAACAGGACAAATATAATCATCTTCAGCTGCTGAAGCCATTTTCACCGTTTGAGTCTCGCAAACTAAACTCTACTTTCACTTTCTGAACGACGGTTTTCAAAAATGAATCAAGATGAGAATCAAAGATCTGCTGTCTGTTCAGAAATGAACATCACAAAAGTCCTTCTGTAAAGTTTTTCTCTTTGCTCTCCATTGATTGCTTATTCTTTATTGCTTTTGTTGAGACAAAGTCGGTGTGACAGAAAGGAGAAATAACAAGTCAGTCTCTTCTTGGTAAGTGTTGTAAGAGGGAGGAGTTTATGATCACTGCAAAAAATGCTTTTCTTACTTAGTATTTTTGTCTGGTTTCCAGTCCAAATATCAAAAATTAAAATTAAATTCTTAAATTAAGATGCATTTACTAGATAAGTAAAATTAGATAAGATATTATGTCTTGTTTTCTGGGGAAATAAATCAAATTAAGTGAGTTTTTGCTTAAAATAAGCAAAATTATCTGTCCATGGGGTAAGAAAAATAATCTTAATTCAAACAGAAACAAGGGCCAGATTGTTATGGCAAGGTGACTGGTACGATAATTGAGACAATATATTGTTACACCCCTACAAATAATGCATACTAAATGTATGATATACATGATGTATTATAAGGATAATGACAGCAAATGTTTTTTATCAGCTGTAATACATTGTCATTTGATCTGAAACCAAAAAAAGTTTATGGTTTATTTGAGGAATTGGAGTCTGTTAACTACAGAACTTTTTTTTGCCTTATTTATTGCCTTTTCCCCATCACATTAATAATCATAAATTAGGTGTAATTCGAAAACTGAAAACTGTTTTGAAAATTGACATTGTGTAACACTAAACTTAAACTTGTATATTTATTTTTACACTCCTTTTTGAAGCTCGTTTTTGAACATCTTGGGGAAATGTTATGGGCTTTCTCATCAAAATATGACTTTCTGTCACAGAACAGGACATTGATTCATACATGTCCACCGTACAGACTCCAGGACTCACAGCATGTTCATCACACAAGTGAAATTATAGATCAATATTCCTATAACATATTAGATATTATTATGAAAATATTGCCAATTATTACTCCCATTATTACACTTTTTTTTACATTACATGTTTCCCCAAGAACACATTAATATGCAAATTAAATAGTGTATAGATATGTTGAATTTAATGGGACTACACATTTATGGCCATTTTACCCAAATATCGTATGAAGTAAAATGGTGTATCATTTCATTCTATTATATCTTTTATTACATAGTTGAGAATCATCTTTATTCAAAGTTTGTTTAAAAAATCCAGAAACATAAAAACTCCCAAAATAAAATAAACACAAATTATATATATAAAAAAATAAACATAAAAAATCCTATTCATATTTTTTTCTTTTTTTTTTAAACAACTGAGTCCTGGTGTCACTAGAAGACATAGCATATGAATAAAATATCTTGTTTAAAAATGTTAAAATAAAAATGTTTTTATGCTCTAAACAATGAAATGACATGTAAAAATACTAAATCCAAAAGAGCTTTTTTTCTGGGTCTCAGGAGGATATCACAGAAGTCTGACAGATCATATATCAAGCATTTTAATGAGTTTCAGGAGCTTTATGAAGGGCAGTGTAATCTCACATGACCGGAAGATGGCGACAAAACATCATGAAAACACACGGTCAGCGGTGGAGCATTACAATAATCTCTGAACGTACAATATAAACACCCCCCCCCCCCCCCCCCCCCCCCCTCTTGTTGACTCCTTTACCTGTTTATATTTGGTGTTCATTTATGAAAAAATGACAGGAATGATCGAGAACTTGGAGCAGAAATACCCACATTTGTACCAGATGTAAGTTTATACTGTTTATGCTAATTTACCTACGATTTATAATATCTAATTATTTTCTAGTTGCCAATTTACTCAAGTATTTTTATTAAGTATATAATGGCTTAGTATGTCAAATTATGAACAAATATAATTTTCTCGCCAAACATTTAGCAGTTTGTAGCATACATGCTACAACAGAGATGCTAGTTTGACATATAGCTATATTGTTTGCTAAAGCCTTAAAGGGGTGGTTCAGGATTTAGGACATCGGACCTCATTTCCAAATTAGCCTGGGTGTTATTTATCAGTGGAGACAGTTTTCAACATTTTTCATCCAGTCCTTCCAGTTGCATAGTTCGCCGGTGCTAGGCTAGCGCGAGTCAATGGTATCCGCTAGCCTGCCATTAAAAACAGTTTTACCCACTCCACAGTACACCAAAAGCAAATCAATTATAACGCCAGACTATCGATGTAAATGTCTGTTGAGAGAATAATGTTAGAAATCAAACTACCCTTTCATTGCATTGCAATAGTTATACTTTGTTCCCTGTATTTATTAGCACAGTCTACAGCAGCGGCGGAGTGATATTAAGTTACCTAGGCAACCGAGAGAGCCGGTCCACATGACAATCACGCAAGTGTATTTACCTGCCGCTGACACTCATCACTACAGAAGCAGAGTATATTTCACAGAGAAATCAACAAGACATAGGACTATGGCCACGTTTGAAAGCCATGCCAATGTTTCGGACTTTGGAGACGATGAAGACGAAGAATGTGTGTTATTCAACGAACAGTAATGTATGAGCCGGAATACACAGACGAAGAACTAATCGAGATGGATGCTAAAAGGGCAGAAAGAGAAAGAATGTCTAGAGACAACAGCAGCTGGAAATGCCGTAGAGAACCGGGACAGAACATCAGGAGACTGGTGGTGCCAGTGCAGAAAATGTATACAAATGCCGAAGAAACTTTTTGGTGACCATCTATTTGGTTTATTTTTACAATTTCGAAATGCACACCGAATCACCATGTTGCCAATTCCTTAATTTACAATCGAATGTTTCAATATCGTTGTTCAAGGTTACTACTAGCTAGCTAGACGTCCCGACTGTAGTGCGCTTCTGTTCTGTGTTTACTTTTCGGCGCAGTACTAACGTTACTAACCGGAGCAAAGTAAAATTCCGCCGCTGCTGAGAAGCTAGTTATAGTTATGCAAGAATAGTTTGATTTCTAACATTATTCTCTCAACAGACATTTACATCGATAGTCTGGCGTTATAATTGATTTGCTTTTGGTGTACTGTGGAGTGGGTAAAACTGTTTTTAATGGCAGGCTAGCGGATACCGTTGACTTGCGCTAGCCTAGCACCGGTGAACTATGCAACTGGAAGGACTGGATGAAAAATGTTGAAAACTGTCTCCACTGATAAATAACACCCAGGCTAACTTGGAAATGAGGTCTGATGTCCAAAATCCTGAGCCACCCCTTACAGATACAGATCATAACATATGGGAATAAATGTAGCAAATCAAACCTGAGAAGTGTCCTCACTTCATTATAGTCTTGCATGAAAACTAATTAAAAGTCATTAACGAACCCCTGCTGAAAAAAACAACAGAAACCATTACATAATTGCTAATGGTTTTAATGGTTATAAAGAGAACTGTATTGGTTTTAATGGAAACTGTAATGGTCCTAGTGGGTCTCTATTGGTGATTTGCTTTCTTTTATTGGTGGCATGTTTTTTCTATCGGATACCATTAAGGACCAATATAACACCTTTGGCAACTTATAGGTTACATGTTGGTATCTACTGGACACCAGTATGAACCATTAAGTCTCCAATAAATGTAGTGTTTTCTTTGGTTTGATGATATTAATATATAATTTGTTTGTCACTGATTTCCTGGACTGTTCCTATGTTTAAGTGACAACTTTCACAGTAGAACTGAAATTCTACTTCCTCACAACTGTTTTTAAACACTCTGTTAAAAAGATACTTGGATTGAGGTACAACCTCTTGCCCAAACAATTTATTTATCAACTGCAGTAAATCATGTAACTGGCAACCAGTTATTTTATGCTTTGCTGCATGGCTCATAATCATGAGCATTGCCTCAGCTTTTGTGGTAGTTCCTGTGGCAGTCAAAGCAGTGTCCATGTCAGGCTGTAGGTCAATCATTGACAGGGGATCAGGAGAGTTCTGCTTCATGCTGCCTGTCCTAAGGTCTATCTCAGACTCTGACACTGTTCCACTGCCTTTAAAAAAGCAATATCTCTGTTTAAGGTATAGTTGTGTGTAGGTCTGCTCATACACATATTCACGTAGGTGCATAGTTATTAAAAAAAAAAAAACTTACAGACCCTCCAAAATTAATAATTAATCAAATACTTTGTTCAATTTATAATTCAAAACTTAAAGAAGTGTGTACCTGAGAGAGAAAAAAAAACAATTATCAGAACAAGCTAAACTAGTACTCCCATGTGTTTCTGACGGTCTACTTGAGCCTGGTGCAACGTCTACCTCACTACTGTACTCATCTGTCATCAGTTCAGCTGTTTTGCTTTGACCATTCTGACAATAATGTTACAGTTATGACATCTATGGTACAATTATGTTACAATCATGCCATCTATGTTACAATTATGTTACAATCATGGCATATATGTTACAATTATAGTACAATAGTGACATATGTTACAATTATGTTACAATCACGACATATATGATACAATCATGCCATCTACGTTACAATTATGTTACAATATATATATGTTACAATTATGTTAGAATCATTACAATTATGTTACAATCATGCCATCTATGTTACAATTATGTTACAATCATGGCATACATGTTACAATTATGTTACAATCATGGCATATATGTTACAATTGTAGTACAATAGTGACATATATGTTACAATTATGTTACAATCATGACATATATGATACAACCATGCCATCTATGTTACAATTATGTTACTATCATGACATATATGTTACAATTATGTTAGAATCATGCCATCTATGTTACAATTATGTTACAATCATGGCATACATGTTACAATTATGTTACAATCATGACATTCAATTCAATTCAAATTTATTTGTATAGCGCTTTTCACAATACATATTGTTTCAAAGCAGTTTTACAGAAAGTGCATTTCAGAAATGTACATAGAAAAATACAGTTAGTTAATCATGCATTAATTTAGGGCATAAACATATCGCCAGCGTCGAGTCGTCTCTTCACAGGCTTCGAGTCGTCTCTTCACAGGTTTCGAGTCGTCTCTGCACGGGTGTTGGGGCATCTGTAGTTTCCATGGGAGGCTGGATACAAACTGGAGCTGACAATCTGTACTAGCGTCCCGAGATAACAACAGAAAAGCAGATGGGAAATAATTAGCGTAGCTGCTGTTCATAAAAATAATGCATTCAATCTGATTCAACTGTAGTATAAAAGGGGTAAGTATTATGTGAATGCTTGGCTAAAGAAATGCGTCTTTAATCTAGTTTTAAACTGGGACAGCGAGTCTGAGCCTCAAACAATATCGGGAAGGCCATTCCACAGTTTAGGAGCTAAATGTGAAAATGCCCTCCCTCCTTTAGTGGACTTAGATATCCTAGGAATGACCAGAAGCCTCGAATTTAGTGATCTTAAAGAGCGCGATGGATTGTAGGGCGATAGAATTTCCGTTAAATACCCAGGAGCTAAACCATTTAGGGCTTTATAGGTCATTAGTAATACTTTGTAATTGATACAGAACTTTATAGGTAACCAGTGTAGAGATGATTGAATTGGTGTTATATGATCATATTTCCTTGACCTAGTAAGAACTCTAGCAGCTGCATTTTGGACTAACTGTAGCTTGTTTATTGAGGATGCAGGACAACCAGCTAATAAAGCATTACAGTAATCTAGTCTCGAGGTCATGAATGCATGAACTAACTTTTCTGCATCAGAAACAGATAGCATGTTACGTAGCTTAGCAATGTTTCTAAGGTGGAAAAAGGCTGTTCTTGTAACATATGAAATATGATTTTCGAAAGACAAGTTGCGGTCTAATATAACACCCAGGTCTTTTACTGTAGTGGATAAAGTAACAGGACATCCTTCTAAAGTAAAGTTGTATTGTAAGAGGTTTTGTGGGCAGTTTTTTTGACCAATAAGTAATACCTCCGTTTTATCTGAATTTAATAGCAGAAAATTACACGTCATCCAGTATTTTATATCTTTAACACACTCTGTCAATTTAGATAATTTATTGTTTTCATCTGGTCGTGATGAAATATATAATTGAGTGTCATCAGCATAACAGTGGAAATTAATTCCATGTTTTCTTATAATATTACCAAGTGGCAGCATATATATTGAGAATAGCAGAGGGCCTAACACAGATCCTTGCGGCACTCCATAGTTTACTGACGCTCTTCGATTTCCTCGATTTTTCTCCATTTAAACAGACAAAATGGTAGCGGTCTGATAAGTACGATCTAAACCAGCTTAATGCCTGTCCTTGAACACCAGTGTAGTTGTGTAGTCTATCTAAGAGTATTGTGTGATCTATAGTGTCGAACGCAGCACTAAGATCGGGTAAAACTAGTATTGAGATACAGCCTTGGTCAGAAGCTAGAAGTAAATCATTTGTAATTTTAACAAGCGCAGTTTCAGTGCTATGATGCGGTCTGAATCCTGACTGAAATTTTTCATAGATATCATTTTCTTGCAAGAAAGAGCACAATTGAGCGGAAACCACTTTTTCTAGTATTTTAGACATAAATGGTAGATTTGAAATGGGTCTGTAATTTGCTAGATTATTATGATCTAATTGTGGTTTCTTAATAAGAGGTTTTATAACTGCCAACTTGAATATTCTTGGAACATGACCTAAAGATAAAGACGAGTTAATAATATTGAGGAGAGGCTCTTCCACTACAGGTAACACTTCTTTCAGTAGTTTAGTTGGTATTGGATCTAATAAACATGTTGTTGGTTTAGATGCATTGATAAGTTTATTTAGCTCTTCCTGTCCTATAGTTGTAAAGCGCTGTAGTTTTTCTTGAGGGGCGATAATTGAGGCTGAATCATAAGACACCATTAAAGATTGTACATTTACAATTGTGTTTCTGATGCTTTCTATTTTCTCAGTGAAGAAATTCATAAAATCATTACTGCTAAACTGTAACGGAATATTTTGCTCAGGTGACGTCTGTTTATTTGTTAGTCTAGTCTAGGTGCTCAGCCCTGGCTGCTTTTAGGGCCTTTTTATAACGTGACATACTGTCTTTCCACGCGATTCTAAAGACCTCTAAATTAGTTTGTTTCCATTTACGCTCTAAATTACGAGTTTCTCTCTTGATAACATGCGTAGTATTGTTATACCATGGTGCTTTAGTTTTCTCTCTAACCTTTTTTAATCTAATAGGTGCAACAATGTTTAATGTACTAGAGAAAATGGTGCTCATAGTACTAGTCATTTCCTCTAGTTCATCTGTTTGTTTGGGATCACTAATCAGCTGAGTTAGATCAGGTAAGCTATTTGAGAATCTGTCTATAGTGGTTGGAACGATTGTTCTGCCTGGTCGATAACGTGGCGCAACGTGACAAATTTCAGCAGTACGTAGTATGCAAGTGACCATGTAATGATCAGTGACTTCATCACTTTGCGGTATGATATCTATATCGGTTAGATCGGTTCCATGGGATATAATTAAATCTAGCGTATGATTTAGACGATGAGTGGGACCAGTGACGTTTTGCTTGACCCCAAAGGAGTTTAATAAATCTGTAAACGCAGCCCCTAACGCATCATTTGTGTTATCGACGTGTATGTTAAAATCTCCAACAATTAATGCTTTATCGACATTGACCAATAGATCTGAGAGAAAGTCTGCAAACTCTTTTAGGAAATCAGCGTAAGGCCCAGGCGGTCTATATACGGTAGCCAAGGCTAGAGATAATAGGGATTTCTTTCTTACATCTAAGAGCGTAATATTTAGCACAATTACTTCAAACGAATTATACCTGTGACCTGTTTTCTGAGTAACATTAAGAATATCTCTATAGATTGTTGCAACACCGCCGCCACGACCAATCAGACGGGGCTCATGCTTATAGGAGTATCCTAATGGAGTAGACTCATTAAGACTGAAATAATCATTAGGTTTAAGCCAGGTTTCAGTAAGGCAAAGTACATCGAAACTATTATCTGTGACCATTTCATTTACAATAACCGCCTTAGGTGTGAGCGATCTAATGTTAAGAAGACCTAGCTTTAGAAATTGTTTTTGTTCACTAATATTGAGATTTTCTGGTTTAATCACAATTAGATTTTCCCTGGATCCTACAGTAGATTTAATGTTTGACCTCACTAAACGAGGAATAGACACAGTTTCAATATAATGTTCTACATTGGTACTTATATCAATTAAGTTTGGACAGCAAAGAGTGTGATTTGGACTTTGACTTACTAGTCATATGGTGTGTAACGTCTTGGAGATGTTGTCCGACAGAAGAGCAGCTCCGATTCTGCTGGGGTGAAGGCCATCAGCACGGAAGAGCCTAGGTCGCTCCCAGAACAGATTCCAATTATTTACAAAGAGCAGTCTCTGTTCATTACACCATGACATTAACCATTCATTTAGAGCAAATAATCTACTGAACCTTTCTTGTCCTAGTCGGTACGTGGGAAGCGGTCCAGACACGATGATCGTTGTTTCAGGCGATGTGCTGCGTACCGTCTCGATCAGGCTCCTGTAGTCCTTCTTCAGAACCTCCGTCTGCCGCAGCCTGATGTCGTTCGTTCCTGCGTGAAACTCGACAGCTCCGACGCGCTTGTCACTGTTCAGGATCTCGGGGACCTGCGCAGCGACATCAAGAACACGAGCACCAGGAAAGCAGTGAGTGCGCACCTTACCTTTACCTGAGGTAACGTGGACATGCTGGACGATGGAACTGCCGATGATCACAGCGTCGCGTTCCGTCTCGCGTAGAGGGGAGAAGCGGTTCCGGGTGGAGATCTCGAAGGCCGGATCTCTAGTAGGTCGCGGATCTGTTTCTCCACGGACTCAAGCTCTAACTGCACAGCATGTAGCTCGAAGGTGTCCTCACCTGCACTCAAAGGTAAAGTTAGACACACATCCGTTATATTCGCCATTATAGCAGATGTGCTATAATGGCGAATTATAGCTTTCAGTGATACGGGTGTAAATAAGACGGTCGATAGGCGCGACCACGCGTGCAATGCTAGCGGGCTAAGGCTAGTAGCGGAAGTTCGGAAGGTTGGATATAAGTAGTGATATCAAAGCGATCCGATTGTTTTTTAAAGAGAATAGTATTCCAGATATGTTCACACGCTATAAAAATGAAAATGTTCGTTTGTAAAAGAGTGTAAAGAAGAAAATCAAGGTTTCTGAATTAATTCGACGGAGCTCCAAACACAACAACAACGCACTCAGTCGCGACGCATGCGCCCTAATCTGATACAGAGATATGATTCAGATGAAAAACTCCTTTTACACAGTCTCTGACACAGTCCCTTTACAGAGACTGTGAGACTCAGTTTCACTACATGCCTTATAAATAGCAATATTGACATGAAAATTATAGCTGTGAGCTGGCTTATTGACAAACGTGCTTTGTAGGTTTATAGCTATTTCCGTAACACTTTACAATATGGTTTCATTAGTTAACATTAGTTAACTACTTTAGTTAACCTGAACTAAGAATGAACAATACTTCTACAGCATTTATTTGTCTTATTTAATGTACATTTCAACATTTACTAATACATTATTAAAATCAAATGTTGTGTTTGTTAACATTAGTTAGAAAATAATTGCATTTATTTCACAATACATTATGTTAAAGGGGTCATTGTCACGGTTCATGAATCGTCTCATTTCTGATGTGTGTATGTGTGTGTCTGTATGTGGGTGTGGTTACTCATTGTAGTGATTAGTGTCGCCAGCTGTGATCAATCCCCGTTCCCTTTATATGTGCAGTAATTCCCATCTCATGTTGTCAGATCGTTGTGGTTTTCCCCGGTGTCGTGTCCTGTTCCCGTGTGGCTCTCTGTTTCCCTGCTGTGGATTTCGTCGTGTGGATTCGTTGTGTTTCGTCACTTCGTCTGGATGTTCCACTGGTTCCTGGTTTTCCCGAGCACGCTGATCACTTCACCACCACCGGATGCCATCGAAGTCCCTGTGCCACAACCGTCATCTGAGTGTGTTTTCCCCGACCTGTGTTTGTGCATTTCTGACCACCTAATAAACGCCTTTTTACTTGCAATTGTATCCGTTCTGATTTCCTCACAGTCATATAATGCCATTTTTGTACAAGTTAATATGATTCTTTAGGGTCTAAATGAAAAGTTTGTAATATACTTTAATTAAAAATTCTCATTAGTATTGTAAGAAAACACTAATTTTACCTGGTCAAAAACAGCTCTGTTTTCAGCACGCCATTTAAGTGCATGTGTCTTTAAGTTAGTTATTAGTTAGACGCCATTCTGCTCCAGTGTATCAACAATGGCGGACTATGATGACAGCTCGCTCAGGGCAGGTCTGTGTTGAAACGCTGCTGTCAATTAACAATCGTGGGAGGGGCGTCCGACCGTGTAACGTCACATGGTCAGACGGCTCGATTTGAGACGGGAAAACATACAAGGAGATAAAAAAAAAACACTGGATGGATTTTTATCATTATATGATGGTTGTGTACAGGCACTGCCAACACACATTTCAGTACAATCAACTTGTAAAAGTGCATGTAAAAGTGAAGTTTCTCGTTCTCTCCAGCCGGGGGCTTGAACAATTAAAGGCTAGTTAGCGTCAGCGCAGCAGTTTCTCATTCTCTCCAGCAGAGGGCTTGAACAATGGAAGGCTAGTTAGCATCAGCGCGGCAGTTTCTCATTCTCACCAGCAAAGGGCTTGAACAATGGAAGGCTAGTTAGCGTCAGTGCAGCAGTTTCTCGTTCTCTCTAGCAGAGGGCTTAAACAATGGAAGGCTAGTTAGCATCAGCGCAGCAGTTTCTCGTTCTCTTCAGCAGAGGGCTTAAGCAATAGAAGGCTAGTTGGCGTCAGCGCAGCAGTTTCTCGTTCTCTCCAGCCGAGGGCTTGAACAATTAAAGGCTAGTTAGCGTCAGTGCAGCAGTTTCTCATTCTCTCCAGCAGAGGGCTTGAACAATGGAAGGCTAGTTAGCATCAGCGCGGCAGTTTCTCGTTCTCACCAGCAGAGGGCTTGAACAATGGAAGGCTAGTTAGCGTCAGTGCAGCAGTTTCTCGTTCTCTCCAGCAGAGGGCTTAAACAATGGAAGGCTAGTTAGCATCAGCGCAGCAGTTTCTCGTTCTCTTCAGCAGAGGGCTTAAGCAATAGAAGGCTAGTTGGCGTCAGCGCAGCAGTTTCTCGTTCTCTCCAGCCGGGGGCTTGAACAATTAAAGGCTAGTTAGCGTCAGCGCAGCAGTTTTTCATTCTCTCCAGCAGAGGGCTTGAACAATGGAGGGCTAGTTAGCATCAGCGCAGCAGTTTCTCGTTCTCTCCAGCAGAGGGCTCGAACAATGGAAGGCTAGTTAGCGTCAGCGCAGCAGTTTCTCATTTTCTCCAGCCAGGGGCTTGAACAATGGAAGGCTAGTTAGCGTAAGCGCAGCAGTTTCTCGTTCTCTCCAGCAGGGGCTTGGACAGTGGAAGGCTAGTTGTGTCAGCGCAGCAGTTTCTCGTTCTCTCCAGCAGGGGCTTGGACAGTGGAAGTCTAGTTAGCGTCAGTGCAGCAGGGGGATGGGACAGTGGAAGGCTAATTGGTGTCAGCACAGCAGTTTCTCGTTCTCTACAGCAGAGGGCTTGGACAATGGAAAGCTAGTTAGCATCAACACAGTAATTTCTCGTTCTCTCCAGCAGTGGATTTGAACAGTGGAAGGCTAATTGGTGTCCGACAGCCACTGCTTATAATACTCGGGATTAGCTCAAGTTACCAACATAACCCACCCAGATCACAGGTGACTGGTTATCTAGAACTGTAGTGGCCTAGGTGCAGACCAAACAATACAAAGCAGTCAGAGCAGTCTTGTGCACAATTCAAACAGCTAGAGACTTCCCAGTGTGAACACTTCAAGAAAAAGGACACTTCAAACAGTAAACTCACTGTGACCAAGGAAAACGAGCAGTATCCAGGCAAACGTCTCCCTGAAGTTGGGCTGGTAAGTTGCGGTGTTAAGAGAGCAGAAGAGCAGTCAGGCTGAGGGAACACCTTAGAAAGCTTTTATCTTTACTGACTGAGGGAGTGAGGCAGAGAAACCAAGATATGAGAGGAGCTCAAAATGACGTACAGGTCAGGTAAGTCACATGCAGTCAATACTCATTGATCTAGCAATATACGGCACTTAACTTGACGGCATCGGGGCAGAGTTTCCACCACGGCGACAGTTGGGAAGATTGCGAAATCCAATTCCATCAAAATGCCGGTTTCGTTTTGAATCCTCATCGGCTTCGCGCAAATGTACTCGTCAGATCGCCGGCCGGGTGCATTCACCGGGTTCTGTCTTCTCCCCCGAATCTGCAGTGTAATACTGCTGGCAACATCGAACATATAAAGCACTCCCACACAACATATGTGCCAATCGCCAGCCTAGTTTCTTCCCGCCGAACACCTGAATCTAGTATGTCAAATAGATCGCTCGATTAACCACTGTTTACATCTAGCTACTGGAGGCAGCCCTTTTGCTGGGTGTTACATTAAAAACATTCCCCAAAGGAAACCCATTCCCTGGCGTGCATGTTCCTCCCCCACTAAATATAATCACCCCGTGACATATATATATATATATATACAGTGGGGAGAACAAATATTTGAGACACTGACAATTTTGCAGGTTTTCCTACTTACAAAGCATGTAGAGGTCTGTAATTTTTATCATAGGTACTCTTCAACTGTGAGAGACGGAATCTAAAACAAAAAAAACAGAAAATCACATTGTATGATTTTTAAATAATGAATTTGCATTTTATTGCATGACATAAGTATTTGATCACCTACCAACCAGTAAGAATTCCGGCTCTCACAGACTTGTTAGTTATTCTTTAACCCCCTGAGGTCGACAATCGCGCAGACGCGATAGGCTCGCTTTTTTTCAGTTCAGTTCAAAAGAAATTATTTTTGCTCTGTTGACTTTGATATTACAAGCAAGTTTCATACATCAATCGATTCTGTTAAATGTGTATTATTTTTGTGTATACTCACAATAAAAACAAAGTGTTGTGCTTTTTGCCAAATAAAGAAAAATAAACGTGATGCGAGTTCTGCCTTCTCTCTGTCAGTGAAGACCATTCTGAAACGCGTCCGAAAATGAACTGTAACTCAGCGAATACTCAGTCAAACAGGCATACAGACACACAGGCATGAAGCTTGAATTCTCTTCTTTTAAATGAGGTAATTTATATAAAAAACAAATATTCTCATCTTGTGAAATCTGTATTAAAAGAGAGCGATTCCAGTCGAGCTAATTAGAGCTCATTCAAATGTAATGTGAACCCGCCCACGGAGAGCGCGTGCTATTCAAACGCAAATTACTGAGGCAATCCAAGCAAACCTGTGAACGCCCCCATATCAGCTCGAGAAAACACAAGTTTAATCATATCATTGTAGCCTACGTGTTTACACCATCTGGCAGCGCTGTGAGGAATAATAATAATAATGGAAAATCTACCTCAGAGTGCGGGTATTGCAGGAGAGAGGATCCGAATATGTAGTACGTTTTTTTTCCTTCTCAAGTTAATCGCATTTCTGTGAATGAATGAACGGCAGCCGCAGAGATGCGCGCTGTTTACCACAGCTCGCAAAAAGACAGTTTAAATTTAAATTACGTCTCTGTGTGAATGAATGATGATGTTTTAGCAAACTGTATTGCTATACTGAGTTGAGTAAAAATCGACAGAAATATGTTGAAATAAAATGTAGGCTATTTGTATAAGCAACGTATTAAACTGAAAATTAACATTTATATGCCCTAATATTTCATAAAAAACAACGTTACAGTCAGGCGTTTCTGTTTGTGGATGAATGTTTCGGTTTTAGCAAACTGTATTGCTATACTGAGTAAAAATCGACTGAAATATGTTGAAATAAAATGTATTTGTATAAGCAACGTATTAAACTGCAAATTAACATTTATATTTCTTATAATAAAAATGAAAGACCTATGTTACAGACATATGAAAGACAACATTTCGTTGATTAGTTTTGGATAGATTATACATTTTTACTGTAAAATATCTGCCACCTCAAATAAGCTTTTGTTTGCCAATATTTGCTCATGTTAAATATAGTATGTTTTGTCAAAAATAAAGTAATCAAATAATCAATCAAATCCTTAACTTTGAAATATGTATGATAAAATGTATACTTTAGTTTTTACAAAGAAAGATTACACTTGAATTGTTGTTGGTTACACTTGAATTGTTGTTGGTTAATATCATGGTGCAATGAGCAGAAACTGCTCTTTGTAAATAATTGGAATCTGTTTTGGGTGCGTCCTAGGCTTTACCGTGCTGATGGCTTACACCCAAGCAGATTCGGATCGGATCTTCTGTCAGATAACATCTCCAAAATGTTAAATACCTTTTGACTAGTAACCAAAAGTTCAAATCATAGTCTCTGCTGCACCAAATTAACTGATATAAATAGTGTAGAACATTGCATAGAAACTGTGTCTATTCCTCGTTTAGTGAGATCAAATAATAAATCTACTGCAGGATCTAGAAAAAATCTAATTGTTATTAAACCAGAAAATGTTGCTATTAGTAACCAAAAACAATTTCTAAAGCTAGGTCTTCTAAACATTAGATCACTCACACCTAAGGCAGTTATTGTAAATGAAATAGTCACGGATAATAGCTTCGATGTACTTTGCCTTACTGAAACTTGGCTTAAACCTAATGATTATTTCGGTCTAAATGAGTCTACTCCATTAGGATACTCCTATAAGCACGAACCCCGTCTGATTGGTCGTGGCGGCGGAGTTGCAGCGGTCTATAGAGATATTCTCAATGTTACTCAGAAAACGGGTTATAAGTTTATTTCGTTTGAAATACTTGTACTAAATGTTACGCTCTTAGATGTTAGAAAAAAATCCATATTATCTCTAGCCTTGGCTACCGTATATAGACCGCCTGGGCCTTACGCTGATTTCCTAAAAGAGTTTGCAGATTTTCTCTCAGATCTATTGGTCATTGTAGATAAAGCATTAATTGTTGGAGATTTTAACATACACGTAGATAATCCAAATGATGCGTTAGGGGCTGCGTTTATAGATTTATTAAATTCCTTTGGGGTCAAACAAAACGTCACCGGACCAACTCATCGTCTTAATCACACACTCAATTTAATTATATCATATGGATCCGATCTAACCGATATAGATATCATTCCACAAAGTGATGATGTCACTGACCATTACTTGGTAACTTGCATATTACGTACTGCTGTAATATGTCATGCGGCGCCGCGTTTTCGACCAGGCAGAACAATCCTTCCATCCACCATAGATAATTTCTCGAGTTGCTTGTCTGATCTGTCTCAGCTGCTGGCTGAACCCAAACAAACAGATGAACTAGAAGAACTAACTAGCACAATGAGCACCATTCTCTCTAGATCATTGGATGTTGTTGCACCCGTTAGATTAAAAAAGGTCACAGAGAAAATTAAAGCACCATGGTACAATAATACTACGCATGTTCTAAAGAGAGAAACCCGTAATTTAGAGCGTAAATGGAAACAAACTAATTTAGAGGTCTTTAGAATCGCGTGGAAAGACAGTATGTCACGTTATAAAAAGGCCCTAAAAGCGGCCAGGGCTGAGCATCTCCGCAAACTAATAGAAAACAACCAAAACAATCCTAGGTTTTTATTTAACACCGTGGCTAGACTAACAAATAAACAGACGTCACCCGAACAAAATATCCCGTTACAGTTTAGTAGTAATGATTTCATGAACTTCTTCACTGAGAAAATAGAAAACATCAGAACCACAATTGTAAACGTTCAATCCTCAATCGCACCTTATAATTCAGCCTCAATTATCCCCCCGCAAGAACAATTACAGTGCTTTACAACTATAGAACAAAAAAAATTAAATAAACTTATCACTTCATCTAAAACAACAACATGTTTATTAGATCCTATACCAACTAAACTACTGAAGGAAGTGTTACCTGTAGTGGAAGAGCCTCTCCTCAATATTATTAACTCGTCTTTATCTTTAGGTCATGTTCCAAGAACATTTAAACTGGCAGTTATAAAACCTCTCATTAAGAAACCACAATTAGACCCGCATAATCTAGCAAATTATAGACCCATTTCAAATCTACCTTTTATGTCTAAAATACTAGAAAAAGTTGTGTCCACTCAACTGGGCTCTTTCTTGCAAGAAAATTATATCTATGAAAAGTTTCAGTCAGGATTCAGGCCGCATCATAGCACTGAAACTGCGCTCGTTAAAATCACAAATGATTTACTCTTAGCTTCTGACCAAGGCTGCATCTCAATACTAGTTTTACTTGATCTAAGTGCTGCGTTCGATACTATAGATCATACAATACTCTTAGATCGACTACAAAATTATACTGGTGTTCAAGGACAGGCATTAAGCTGGTTTAGATCATACTTATCAGACCGCTACCATTTTGTCTATTTAAATGGAGAAAAATCGATCATAATTCCAGTAAACTATGGAGTGCCGCAGGGATCTGTGTTGGGCCCTCTGTTATTCTCAATATATATGCTGCCACTTGGAAATATTATAAGGAAACATGGAATTAGTTTCCATTGTTATGCTGATGACACTCAAATATATATTTCATCACGGCCGGATGAAAACGCTAAATTATCCAAATTGACAGAGTGTGTTAAAGATATAAAAGATTGGATGACGCGTAATTTTCTTTTATTAAATCCAGACAAGACAGAGGTAATACTTATCGGTTCAAAAAACCGCCCACAGAACCTCTCACAATACAACTTTGACATCGTAGGATGTCCTGTTACTTTATCCTCTACAGTAAAAGACCTGGGTGTTATACTCGATTGTAACCTGTCTTTTGAAAATCATATTTCGTATGTTACAAAAACAGCCTTTTTCCACCTTAGAAACAGTGCTAAGCTACGTAATATGCTATCAGTTTCTGATGCAGAAAAGTTAGTTCATGCATTCATGACCTCGAGACTAGATTACTGTAATGCTTTATTAGCTGGTTGTCCTGCATCCTCAATAAACAAGCTACAGTTAGTCCAAAATGCAGCCGCTAGAGTTCTTACTAGATCAAGAAAATATGATCATATAACAGCGATTTTATCATCACTACATTGGCTACCTATAAAGTTCCGTATTAATTATAAGGTATTGCTATTGACTTATAAAGCCCTAAACGGCTTAGCTCCAGTCTATTTAACGGATCTTCTATCACCCTATAATCCATCACGCTCTTTAAGATCAATAAATTCGAGGCTTTTGGTCATACCTAGGATATCCAGATCAACCAAAGGAGGGAGAGCATTTTCGCATTTGGCTCCAAAACTCTGGAATAGCCTTCCTGATACTGTTCGTTACTCGGACTCACTCTCCCAGTTTAAAACTAGATTAAAGGCGCATCTTTTCAGCCTGGCATTCATATAATATTGTTAATCTCACAGTTTCAAACTACAATCCGGCCTCTAGTTCATAAATGCCAGAGGAGAACTGGCCCCCGACTGAGCCTGGGTTCTCCCAAGGTTTTTTTTTCTCCATTAGGTCACCTGATGGAGTTTTAGGACACCATTAGGTTACTTGATGGAGTTTTTCGGTTCCTTGCCACTGTTGCCTTTGGCTTGCTCAGTTGGGGATATTTTGGGGATATTTAATTTTATTCTATCAATCAATAAATTCCACTAGAAACAAACTTTGTTGTATTATTTTTTTAATACTGTGAAGCTGCTTTGATACAATCTGTATTGTGAAAAGCGTTATACAAATTTATACTACAGGGCCGTTGAATGCTTGAATCTGATTGGTTGACGAACGTTCTAAGGTGTGCATTATTTTCAGGGAAACGCACAGCTAAAGTAGTTCCAGGCAGGTCTTGACCGCATTACAGTTCCATATCACTTCGCGTAGTTAACGGTAATAACGGAAAATAAGATACAATTCATAACAAGATCTGCAATTTTCAATAATGTCTAACTTCACAATCAATGGAAACATGCAGTTTAATTTTAATAAATAAAGTATATAGTCCCATCTATAATCAATAAAAAAATTAAACTGAATATAGGCTAAATAAATGGATAGACCTGAAGCACGGATTTTTATTGCAGATAATATAACAAATAAATAATTACTGATAGGCCTACTTGTTAAAAGGGCTTTGTGTTTCATTTATTTGGCTAGTCTACTGTCATCTGTAAATAACAGAAACAAAGAATGAACGAATGAATTAAAACGAATTGAATTAATTAATAAATAAATAATAATATTGACGCACATGCTTTTCTGTCTCATTATTGCAACATCTCTCTCTCTAATAACTGCATTAATAACTGGGGACACACTTTAAGGCCGGTTATGAATGTAATTTGATACTTATGACTGATCATGCCCAAACGCGTGTTCAGCGCGTTCAGTCTGTGTTCAAAGTCGGTGTTTAAAATCTGCTGCAGTCGATGAAAACAGTCAGAGAATGTGTCAGCTAGTCGTGTGTCCCCAGCATTAGTCTGCTATCAGTGGCTCAAACCTCCGTTACTAACTCTAAACTGACGTTTTGGAATTAGCAACGGAGGCATTGGATTAGATGCGTAAGAAATTAGTCCTACATACAAGAGCGTTTTAATGACAAAAACTTTACAAACGTCTTGAAATACATAATCTGAACAATGTTTCGAGGTGTGGTAACTGTAGTATAAGCGGAATAATTGACTTCAGGCCGTTGAATTATTAGAAAAATAATGCACACCGAGGTGTAACGGCCACTCCGCTTCGCGACGTGACCGCATTACCACCTCGGGTGTGCATTATTTTTCTAATAATTCAACGGCCTGTCGTCAATTATTCCTTACATACTTGATTGATTGATTGATTGATTGTTGTAATTGTAACCTTTTTAATAAAAAAATATATTTACAAGGTAGATGTAAACAAAGTATTAAAAGGTAAATATAAGCCTTTTCTTTAAATAATTTTTATTGTGTTTTATTAGTGACAAATTTGGGGAGAGGATAAATATTCCAAAACTGAAAATACAGTATGAGAATTAACTGCACAATTACTAGACATGTTTTCCTCGGATATTATAGGACAAATTGCAAGCACAATATGTGGAAAAATAAAAAAGAATTGAGATGCTTCCAACTGTTGCTCTTGCATTCTTGTGGCTCAGTGACTCACCTGAATGAATGGCTAATTAAGTATGCAGGCCCCATTGTCTCCTCATGTGTGAACCACTAAATATGCATGATCGTTGACGCCCACTCCGCATATTGCCTTTCCAAACAGAAAGTGCTTTGCAAAATTCAAATCAATGTATTGTGTTATGTGAATGATAAGGCAGGGTGATTTTCACATCATTTTGAAGAAAAAACACTAGGTGATGACATCCATTAGACAAAAGTCTTATTGGCACATATTTAGAATGTGTTTTATGGCCTTATTTCAGAAACTTTAGTTTTTAGTTTTTTCAATAACCATGCATAAACATTATTCTCTCAAAAATGCAGACATGTACATTCTTGTTGCTCACATATTATGGTAGTCCTGTTTGTGCTAAATAGTGTGTAATTTTTTTTTTGCCATTAATATGTTTATAAGCAACTGAAAAAAGCACAAATGTCAGGGCATGTCAGAACATCTCAAGGACCCCAAAAACACCTTAGACCCCAGAGGGTTAAGAAGCCCTCCTGTTCTCCAATCATTACCTGTATTAACTGCACCTGTTTGAACTTGTTACCTGTATAAAAGACACCTGTCCACACACTCAATCAAACAGACTCCAACCTCTCCACAATGGCCAAGACCAGAGAGCTGTGTATGGACATCAGGGATAAAATTGTAGACCTGCACAAGGCTGGGATGGGCTACAGGACAATAGGCAAGCAGCTTGGTGAGAAGGCAACAACTGTTGGCGCAATTATTAGAAAATGGAAAAAGTTCAAGATGACGGTCAATCTCCCTCGGTCTGGGGCATCATGCAAGATCTCACCTTGTGGGGCATCAATGATCATGAGGAAGATGAGGGATCAGCTCAGAACTACACGGCAGGACCTGGTCAATGACCTGAAGAGAGCTGGGGCCACAGTCTTAAAGAAAACCATTAGTAACACACTACGCCGTCATGGATTAAAATCCTGCAGCGCACGCAAGGTCCCCCTGCTCAAGCCAGCGCATGTCCAGGCCCGTCTGAAGTCTGCCAATGACCATCTGGATGATCCAGAGGAGGAATGGGAGAAGGTCATGTGGTCTGATGAGACTAAAATAGAGCTTTTTGGTCTAAACTCCACTCGCCGTGTTTGGAGGAAGAAGAAGGATGAGTACAACCCCAAGAACACCATCCCAACCGTGAAGCATGGAGGTGGAAACATCATTCTTTGGGGATGCTTTTCTGCAAAGGGGACAGGACGACTGCACCGTATTGAGGGGAGGATGGATGGGGCCATGTATCGCGAGATCTTGGCCAACAACCTCCTTCCCTCAGTAAGAGCATTGAAGATGGGTCATGGCTGGGTCTTCCAGCATGACAACGACCCGAAATACACAGCCAGGGCAACTAAGGAGTGGCTCCGAAAGAAGCATCTCAAGGTCCTGGAGTGGCCTAGCCAGTCTCCAGTCCTGAACCCAATAGAAAATCTTTGGAGGGAGCTGAAAGTCCGTATTGCCCAGCGACAGCCCCGAAACCTGAAGGATCTGGAGAAGGTCTGTATGGAGGAGTGGGCCAAAATCCCTGCTGCAGTGTGTGCAAACCTGGTCAAGAACTACAGGAAACGTATGATCTCTGTAATTGCAAACAAAGGTTTCTGTACCAAATATTAAGTTCTGCTTTTCTGATGTATCAAATACTTATGTCATCCAATAAAATGCAAATTAATTACTTAAAAAACATACAATGTGATTTTCTGGATTTTTGATTTAGATTCCGTCACTCACAGTTGAAGTGTACCTATGATAAAAATTACAGGTTTCTACATGCTTTGTAAGTGGGAAAACCTGCAAAATCAGCAGTGTATCAAATACTTGTTCTCCCCACTGTATGTTCATATGTATATTATCCTATAACTTGAGCTCTGAAACATATGAATGTACTAAAGCAGCAGCTGTTTATATATTCATGTATAATGATTGACAGCAGGGATGGATTACTGACCGGGCCTATGGGGCCAGTGCCCAGGGGCCCTTGCCTACCAGAAGTCGAGGGGGGCCCTGGGGTTTAAGGCCACGCAATCCAGTTTGGTTCAGAAAACCCATTAACAATGAAAACAAATGTTCATTAATGCTGTAATATATGTGTCCCATAGCCTACACAAGGCCTCTTAAACAAGGCTCTTGGAATATGAGGGCTCCCTGGAACTTACTGTTGGGCCCTATGTGAATATGAAGGCCCTGTGGAGTTACAAATTTTAGAATCTGTATAAGATCTGCTGATCTTATGTCCTTACATAACATAACATAACATGAAAAACTAAGGTAGTGCACATTGAATTTAGCATTTAAGGTTATGATGATGATATCGGCTGTTAATCAAAGTTTCCAGCAAGAGATTCCTGCCAGTCCTGTTCTCTCTATTGTAAGTTAAATGAGTCAGATTACTGAGACTCTCACCCTCTGTCTTTAATAGATCTTGGAGCCCCTGGCCCAGTCTTTGAATAGTTATGCTGATTGGATTAGGATTGGTAACACTCTAAACCTGTATACTTCATTTGCATGCTTTGTGTAAGGTCGTCACCCAGGTGCTTTGTCTCCATTTCTAAAGCACTGCCCTCTTAATGTATATAAACTACAATGTACACTGCCTTAGTAAGACTTGATGACTGCAGCTACGACAGCTCGTGTTCTCAATAAAGAATCCTGCTGAAGATACAACCAAATCTCCTGGTGGTCTTCGCTTCTGAGTTACAGCCCCAAAACGTCTTACAGAACTGTTGTCCCATCCTGTTTAAAATTATATTTATTAGAACCACTCTTTGAGCTTATTTTTGTGTGTGAAAGGTATTGGAAAAATAACTATTTATTATTACAGCATAACTGCCCATTTTCCCTAAATTGAAGTGAGACTAAATTTTTAAACATTGCCTAATTATAAATGATCCAACAAAATGGGCCTAGAGAGAGCTATTATTTAACTGTAAAAAGTAAAAGCGTACACCCTTCACTCTACAGTTGTTTGAACGACTGTAAAAGATGCACCTTCAAATAAAAAAGGCAATTAAGTGTATATTGGAAATTACAGCTTTTTTTACTGGTCAAACCAAATTTTAGTAGCCACAGCACTCGAAACGACTGGTCCAATCAGATTGTAATGCCTATCACAACTAGACTAGTGATGTCAAAACAATCCACAGGATTTTGTGAGACTATGAGGGGTGGACTATGAGGGGTGGACTCTTCTAGATTTCGGGGCAAGACATTTTCTACATTTTAATGCATTAATCTGAACTTTGAGAGTTCAGAAATATAAGAGCTCAAACCCATGTTCAGCAGGAAGCCTATGAATATAAATCAAACTTGCATCACAAGTGTAGGCTATTGTTATTCTCAAACCATTTGCTGACCAAACAGTATTTCATTAAGTTTAGTAACAACACAATGTTTACATCAATTAATTTGGATAAACATCAGGTACCGTATATAGCTACATGTTAATTTTTCTCAAGGAAAAATCTCTCATTAATGCTGTAAACATACAGGGAGTTGATATTATTATTAAAGGTTGAAATTAACGTTTTAATATTTTTAATGATATGAGTCAAATTATGATATGTAATATAGTGCATATATTTAGCAAAAATACTCCTTTCTATAGGCCAAGTTAATTTTTCTAGCTATATGCTGTGGTCATGGCTTTTCTGAGGTAAACGTTACATTACGTGACATATTATTTTCCAGTTGTTTTATTGACCTATTTCCGTGGTTGAAGCACTGATTGAGTGATTGCATGAGACATGATACATTTCAGCAAGTTGTAGTTCATTCGAATTTATTTACTAACTAAAGAAGAGCTTTAGATCAGTTCACCTGCCCGCTTGAACCGAGGTGCTACAGCGATCTGTCACGTCATATTAAAGAGTGCCAAAACGGTATTTATTGTTTAAATTTCGTAATAAAATTGACATAATTTGAAAGCTGAAACTATGTTTCATATCAAAAGCAGGGGCGTTTCTAGGTTTTAAAAACATCAGGGGCTGAGCCCGAAACGTCAGGGTCTGGGGTTATAAGATAACATGATTCGATAGGCTACAGAGAATAATATTGTAGGCCTATATGCAGGGGGCAGCAGCCCTGGCACTGTAGCCACACCAGCCCACATTACCACACAAACACGCGCATTGAAATGTGAGGTATTAGGGGGGTTCTAAAATTTGGATTTCTTGGACCTCCATATGTGCATTTTAAGGTGTTTGAAGGCCAAAAAATAGCTTTAAAAGCATGTCAGTGGGCAGTAGCATAAATTATTTGTAAAGCAGATAACAGATTCGTAACCATGAGAATGAGGATAAATGTTGTAATGAATGATCCACAGTACAAAATGGAAATGCAGAATGTTTCTACTTATTGGTGACAATACAAAATCACATATTCCAAACAGGAATCGCCTTAAATGAGAAATCTTTCAAGGATTATTTTGCATAGATGTTACATTTCATTCAAACACCAGTGCAATATTTTTGTGTCCAGAGGCAAATGAGGCAATTTATACAGTATATTAGCATTAAAGATTGGATTCAGCAACTTTTTTCTTTTTAAAAGTTAGAAGTTAGAAAAAGTTGGTTTTCTTCTTTGATTAGTGCCAAAAACATTGATTAACTCAAGAAATAAAAAAGTTGCTGAAACCAACTTCGTGGGCTGGTGTGGCTACAGTGCCAGGGCTGAATTAATCATGTTATCTTATAACCCCAGCCCCTGACGTTTCGGGCTCAGCCCCTGATGTTTTTAAAACCTAGAAACGCCCCTGCATATAGCCTTAAAACATCTCATCTGACAGAGGACTGTGCGGCGGTGCTGACTGCGTTATTTTTGTATTTTTTTAATTGCTGTGAGATTGTTTGCTGTTATGCGCAAATTTACTTGGTTACTAACGTAACCTCAGTTCCCTGAGATGAGGGAACGAGTATTGCGTAAGGCTAGCTTACGCTATGGGAAAACCTCCTTTTCTCGAGAATACTGAAGTTACACTTTTAAAACGCATTGCAGCTGCACTGTGAGCACAACTGAACGCGATAGCGGTCATTGGCTGTGCTGCGGCAACTGCACGAACCTGTGGCGAGGCGGCTCTGACGCGAGAACCAATCAGATCGCTTGGCGCGTCATAGCCCGCCAGTATGGACGTGGTCAGAGGCTATATATTGCGAGACTTGCCTAGGTACTTCAGGTTTAAACAACTGAAGCGACCTCTGATCCAAGGACAGTAGCACGGCAGGCTACGCAATACTCATTCCCTCTTCTCAGGGAACTGAGGTTACGTTAGTAACCAAGTAGTTCCCTTTCGCGAGGTCTCTCGTATTGCGTAAGGCTAGCTTACGCTATGGGAACCCCTTGCAAAACGCTGTGCGTGCTGACTTCGCTTTACCGTGACCAAGCATATGTATGAATCACAGAGAAGCATAATCCTAATATAAGCCGGTGAAGAACCGGCTTCAATATTGGATAACTAGGAACCTTAGTTCATGGTACAAGGGATACATAGTGGCCAGCTAAAGCGGCGCCAGGTGTGTATGAACCCTAAGATATCGTGGGCGTGCTTAACACTTTTTATACTGAGAGAACCTTGGCCTGTAAGGCGGTTACCTCCAAGTTATAAAACTTTACAAATGTGGACGGCGAGGCCCAGCCAGTCGCGGCACAAATGTCCTCAATGGGTATTCCACTGGACCAGGCCCACGAAGAGGCCATGCCTCTTGTGGAGTGAGCTCTGATGCCCAAGGGGCAAGGAAGGCCCTTGGATTTGTAAGCTAACACGATAGCATCTACTATCCAGCGCGACAGTCTTTGCTTTGTAGCAGCCAAACCTTTAGTGCGACCGCCAAAGCATATAAAGAGCTGCTCTGACTGCAGGGCGCCCTTACAGGGTGCGTCACTCTCATCGTCTGGCGAGGAGAGAGCAGCTAGGGAAATGACCTGCGCTCTGAATGGAGTGGAGAGCACTTTAGGGACATAAACGTGCCTCGGTTTAAGAACAACCTTGGAGTCGTTTGGCCCGAATTCTAGGCAGGAAGCACTTATGGATAGCGCTTGTAGGTCACCTACCCGCTTGACTGAGGTGAGTGCCAGCAGAAAAGCAGTCTTGAGCGAGAGCGCCTTCAGGTCCACTGACTGAAGCAGCTCGAAGGGGGAACTCTTCATGGCCTCCAGAACCTTAGAGAGATCCCAGAAAGGCACGGACGGGGGTTGTGGAGGGTTTAGCCTTCTAGCGCCCCTGAGAAAACACACAATGAGTTTGTTTCTTCCTAACGGTTTGTCTGCTATAGGAGCGTGAAACACTGTTATGGCCGCCACATAGACTTTGAGCGTGGAGGGGGTGCGACCCGCATCCAGCAGCTCTTGCAAAAATGTGAGCACACTTGGTACTTCACATGTCTGAGGGTCTACGTTTTGTGCAGCGCACCAGCCAGCAAACACCGCCCATTTCTGAGCATACAGGCGCCTCGTTGAGGGCGCTCTTGCTTCTGAAATGGTCTTCAGCACCTTATCCAGGAGATGCCCAGGTACCCGTTGAGGGGCCATGCATGGAGGGCCCATAAATCTGGACCGGGGTGTGAAATCGTTCCCCTCGCCTGCGTGAGGAGGTCTCTCCTCAGGGGAATCGGCCAAGGGGCTGTTTCCAGCATTTGTAAGAGCTCTGGGCACCAACACTGGGTTTTCCAGAGGGGGGCTATTAACAGCACTGCACACCTGCATTCCCTGATTCTCTTGATGACCTGTGGTAGCATCGTGACAGGGGAGAATGCGTACACAGGGCGGCTCGGCTAATCGTGGGTGAGCGCGTCTCTGTTCTTTGTAAAAAATATTAGGCAGTGAGCGTTGTCTTCTGAGGCCAAGAGATCGACCTCCGCCCTGCCGAAGGCATCCCAAAAGAGTGAAGAGACCATTGTGGGTAAAGAGACCATTCTCCTGGGAGAACGTTGCGTTCAGTTGCGAACTGGTGCGTTCAGAACGCCTGGTACATGCGTTGCCCTTAGCGAGCGCAGGTTGTGATGGGACCAAAGAATGAAATTCTCTGCCATTTAGTGTAGGTTGTGTGACTTGATACCACCCTGGTGATTTATGTATGACACTACTGCCCTGTTGTCCGTCCGGACCAGGACGTGGTGGTCTTTTAAGTATGGGAGAAAGGCTCTCAAAGCCGAGGCTGAGGCTACCGCCCTCATCTTTAGACAGTTTATATGTAGGCCCTTCTCTGGGTCTGACCATAGACCAGAAACGGGCCTGCCCTTGTAAAGGGCCCCCCCAGATTGTTTTTCTCCTTGAAATCACACCCAGTCTGTCGGCGCCAATGGCCTCGTGGTCAGTGCGCTGACATGTAGCGCCTTTGCGCTCGGGCGGCCCGAGTTCGAGTCCCGGCTCGTGGACCTTTCCCGATCCCATCCCCCGTCTCTCTCCCACCTCGTTTCCTGTCATCTCTCTACTGTCCTGTCAAATAACCAAAAAAACATTAAAAAAAAAAAAAAAAAAAGTTGTGAAATCACACCCAGTCTCACACCAGACCGATACCAATCTGTTGAGTGGGTCCTTGTCGGTGAAGCTGGCGAGCCGCGCCCGCAGAGTGGAAAGATCCATATCATCACATTCCAGGCAGCACCTCTTCGCACAGTCACGGCCCAGGCAGGAAGCGCACAGAATGTGGCGCAAACAAGGCGCAGGTAGTACGAGGCATTTGGAAATGAGCAATTTATATATATATATATATATATATATACTTAATACTATTTATTACATGGCTTGGTTGAATTCTAATGTACAATGCGGTCTGTTATTTCTTGATAACAGACGCTGCTAAGTATAACACACCGTTGCCATGAAAAACAGAGCGTTGCTATGGACGCAGGATTCTAACCGTAGAGACGGAACGGACTATTTTCTTTAGCGGAAGCAATACAATCGTTTTTAAATCAATAAACTCCTTTTTAAATCAATATTTTATGTCAAATTATTGATTTATTTGGTAGGTAGCCATGTAATAAGCGGCATAATGTAGAGCGAGGCGGTTGTTATAGCGAATACAACCCCTTCAGGCTGATTCAAGCTCTGCTTCGCGTCGGGGTCCCGATCAGCCTGTCGGGGTTGTATTCGCTATAACAACCGCCTCGATTTACATTATCCCTTACTTACATATTGTAAACATGAATTTAAACATACTTTCATTATTGTATGACTTGTTTAATAGTTACTTAAGTATTGAATTTATAATATTTATAATTACTTTGGGATTTGAGATTTACAATACAATATTTTTTCTTTATCAACTATTACATGCACAGATACAAATTTTAGTACATATAAACAAACCTCACAGCAACACAAACACAATTATTTCACAATAATTTATCCAACTGACTCTAATATGCAGAAGCAGAAAACAGGAAAAAAGTGAGTATTCGCTTTATAGGTGTAACGTAAGGAGGCAAGATGTAGAGAACCCAAGTGCAACTTTAATACCAACGTGATCAAACATAAAAAAGGCATGAAAACTCGAAAACAAGAACAAACAGCAGTTACCCAAAACAATACTAAACAAAGTCACAGGGCAAACATGAGGGCTTAAATACACAAGACTAATGACCCAACAAGGGACACCTGTGAACAATGAACCAATAACATCATGACACATCAGACAAGGGAAAACACAGCAGGATCACATGACAGACATGAAATGTGACCAAGACATGAAATGTGACCAAGACAAGACCAAATCGTGACAAAAATTAGGGAAGATTCACAGAAAAACAGTAGGAAAATTTTATTGATCTTAATTACATTTATAACCAACCAAAAATACAAGACAGCTTTTTGAGTTCTGAACCACAAAAAAGTTCCTTGTTTAAATTCCTCTTCAGAGAAAGTGTTCTTTGAGGCATTGGCAATCCTGGATAGTCTATGCCGATGTCTCTTCTCTTTGAGCACACGTTCAATATTGGCAAGGCACTTCTGGTGGTGAGGGTCCTCAAGGGCAGGTTCATTGTCAAGACTATGCTCCACCTGTTTTGCATTAACATCTGTCTCCAGTGTTCCTGAATTAGTGCCCTCTGGACTTATTTCGGTATTACCGGTGCCAAATGTCATTTGGTGATCATAATACTCAACAGTTTCTGAACTCAGACCTGCATGTTTTAGGGCTAAGCTCTGGAATACACTGCAGATTGGAAAGTTTTTGATCTGTTAAAATGTCCTCTACAGTATCTGAGTGGTCTACTGCATAGTATTCAGTTGGAGTATGTGAAGGGGAAATAGGCCAAACCTGAGAAAACGGCACCATCTTGTAAATAAATAAATAAATATATATATATATTCAATATATATATCAATATATTCAATATATATATATTTATTTAAAAGAAAAGGCCAACAGAACAAAAGTCTGTTAACAAAGACTGCATCATTTTATAGTTAAATGGCCCCGGGATAAAAAGAAATTGGGGAGGGTAAATATTTTGCGTACAATGTGGAAAGGAAAGAAGAAAACTCAAATAAAAATACACACTTGTGCCAAAATTGATGTAGTTGGCATTAACACAGGATTATTTTATTTTTTTTAAACTGAAAGAGACAAACATGTCCTTAAGGAAACACAAGAGTTAATTTGGTTATAACTTTACATTGAAGTGTGATTGATCAATGAAACCCTTTGATTACAGTGTTATTATTGAAGCATAATTTGCAAAACTGTATTAATCTAGAAGCAGAATCAGATTTAACTGTGATTTTCTGCTGTAATAAACAGTTTAACTGGTAAGATCCTCAGAGGAGAAGTTGTGCAGAGATTATATAAGAATGGAAAGACAGTCTCTGTGAAGGATGTGCTGAATCTGCGCAGACAGTCTTTAGTTACAGGATCAGAGAATGACACTGTTCCTCTGTCATAGTCCAGCTGAACTCTCACACGCTGAAGCTTCTGTTTAACAGTGAAGACAGTGTCAGGTTGCTCTGGGGATCTTGAGCCGTATTTGCTGTCTATGTACAGCACACACCAGACATTAGACTTAAAGAAACCCTCTCCCTTCCTTTGGTTTGATGCTGTTGTTATTCCAAGACCACAGCATGTATTGTCTCCAACCTCCACATCCCAGCAGTGTGTTCCTGAGTTAAAGCCCTCAGATCCCAGGACACATGCAAACCTGTCAAACCTCTCTGGATTATCAGGAAGTGTTTTATCTCCATCACTGTACGACACACTGGTCAGATCAGCAGAGAGTGTGAGACGAGGATATGCTGTGTTTGGATCCAGAGTCAACGGAGCTGCAAAGAGAATAACATCAGATTACAGGATGAAATATGATGTATTAGAAATGTAAATGTAGAACATTTTTCTTTTGTTGAAAGAGATCATAAATCATAACAATGGTCTCTCAGTTACTGTCAGAATGGATTGAGGCTTCAGGTTTAATATCAGTATTCAATAAACACTATTGTATCCTAATACATAAACATAAACCATGAGGAATAGACTTTTCATTATGAGTTCGCTCAATGATCTGATGATTTTCTGAAATACAGTTCAGATTCACTTGGTAATTCAAGTGATTATTAAATATATGTCTATCAAATGTTGATGTTGTGTGTGTTTATATCTGAACTATCTTCTGCACTGGTGTCAAATCTGCTGAGACTCACTGTGTTGGACAGTTTCCAGCATCTTCTTCCAGACTCTGAACGGCAGGTTACCCAGATAACGCGACACATGAATCAAAGCTCCAGAACTCATCCGTGGATCCGGCTGTGAGATCTGGACTCTGAGGAACATTCAGGAGTCAGAACTGCAGTGAATTTGAGTTCAGATCCACTGAGAGAAGAGATACGAGCAGCTCACTCACCTTTCCATTGAGGCCTTAAAGTTCTGGAAAATATAGAGTTTTAAACATTTTAATATCTTATCAAACACTCTCAGTGTCAATGAGTCTCTCTATACAAGCTGTTTCATACACAAAGAATGAAGCCAGATTGATTTGTCACCTTTAGAAACGAGACGTCATTGTCTTTCATCATCTCCTCCATGTCTCTGATTGTGTGTGAAAGAGCTGAGATGTGTGTGTTCATCTCCTCCAGCTTCTCCTTCATCCTCTGCTTCTTCTGCTCCTCTTCCTCTCTCAGTGCAGTGATTGTAGCTTCTTCTTCGTCTCTGAGAAACTGATGAAGCTTCTCAAACTCTTCTTTAATCTGACGCTCTGTGTGCTCAGCTTGAGACTGAAATCAAATCACATTCACTTCAATCATCTCAATCAACACAAATCTCGGATACCCGACATATAACGGATCCAGAAGCAGAAGCTGCTCGTCATTTACAGAAATAATCAACTGGAAGCCATTATATTACATATATCAATTTATAACGGTATAAAGTGATTCAGCTGTAATGAAAATGACTCTTGATTCTGTTTCCTCACATTGATGTGTTGAGCTGTTTTCTCAAACTCTCCTTTCTTCTCTTCATTGTGTTGAAGTTTCTGTCGTAAGGACTTCAGTGCTGTATTGAGCTCCTCCTAGAATTGAACAAAAATACATTAAACACCAGATTACAGTGAAGAGAAGAAAATACACTGATATGATCATACAATTCTGTGCAAAAGTATTTATTAGTATATTATTGCCATAACCACGTGATCTGTGACGTCCGAAGCTTCGTTTCCACACAAAGTCACGTGACTGCTTCGTATTCAGATTCAAAAATAGTGTGAACCTCCTGAGCAGGTTTCGATTGTCTTCGGTAGTAGTAAATAAAAAAGATGTAGACTTAGCCCTCACACTGTTGAACAAGTTTCTTTACATTTATTAAATTACCCACAAAATAAAATGTCAGCTGCCCAGTTCACAAGCACTTCACCATTCCACAACAATTTTCTTTTATTTTGATTATATATGCCTACATGAGCCTTGCCTATGAACTCGTAGGATTATTAGGACTGGGGCTAAAGTTTATGTGAATAAGGCTGCATTTGTAGATCAAAGCAGATTCATAAGAATTGTTTCTGTACAAGGTAATTAGTCCCATTTATTATTATAATTTTTTTCATAAATTAATTCATACAGTTGTTTGTTCATACATTGTATAAGAACTACATTAACACTAGGGCTGTAATCAACCAAAGAAAATCTTGGTCGACTAAAGTCCTATAATTTTCGACTAAAAATCGACTAAAAATGACATTAGGGAAAAAAAAACATTAAATTAATTAGCTGTGCACTGCAGTACTTTGTAGCCTTGTTGTCCGCCTAAATGAATTTCAAATAAACATAAAAAATAGTAGGCTATTTGCAGTATATTAAATCGTTTTTGACCTAATTATTTTGCACTGACACACGAGTCTGTCGGCTCTGCAGCGCTGCATAACGTGCATCTGCGCGCAATATAAAAATAGTAATATAATAAATAGTACTAGAAATAAATAGTAATATAAAAAATAATACTATGTTGTCAACTAGTGATATCATCACAAGAACTTTTGAGGAATATGCAACATAATTTAGACAATTTTTTTTGTCATACAATAACTGACAGACACTATCATTTCATTGCAGCTCGCACAGAGCGAGGCTGAACATTGAACAATAGACTATTAACTTAAAGCTTTTACTCTTAAACACAAAAGGTACGTCCACTATAATAAAAAAAGAAGTTTATTAAACAAACCAGATCAAGTAATAATATTCAGCAAACCTTCTAGTAGCCTACTTTCTTCAATCTGTCTGTCTCTCTTCTCCAGTGGGTTGGGCTAATCCAAAAGAAGTGAAAACAAGGGGGGTGTTCTGAAGACAGACTGTTACCTGTGAAACAGGGGTGCTCTGAAAACACCCCCATTAGCAATTAGTGCTTTCCACCTGATGAAATGAACGCGGCAAAAAAATCGACCAATCAGAATTTTGGTCGAGCAAGAACGTATCGACCAAATAATTGACTAATCGACTGGGAGATTACAGCCCTAATTAACACTAACATGAATTATGAGGATTAATTGTATTGCTTTGTGGTTTACAGAGCACAAAGTTATTTATTAAATGAAAAAAAAAAGGAAAAATAAAAGGTCTTTTGGGACAGAAAGACAGCTTTTCCACCTTTTGACCACAAGATGTCGTTAGTGTGTAACGTGTTGAAAAGCTTGGAGTAATGAACCATTTTACAATACAGTCGAGGGGGAAAGCCCCGGTGCTTCACAAAGCTTCATTTCACCATCACTATTATATACTGAAGCAAAAAAGTTATCCAATACTAACTGGGCCTGCGTGATCATGTATTTGGCCCCATACTTACTAATTGCACAAATCTATGAAACTGTATTTATAATGTTGTTCAGCTGGACTAAACACAGCCAGTCCTGGGGTGCGTTTCCCAAAAGCATCGTAGCGTAAGTAGCACTTGAAAATCTTCATAGAACTACGAGTGCTCTGGAGTAATCGTACATCCCCAAGTGCATCGTAAGAAGACAGATTTATGAGGACACCTGCAGGACAACCGGCAGATACACCTTTAACTTTATTCAAATGCAATGTGATTATAATATAAGGTTTTGATTGTACTTTATTGTACACTTTATTACTCTTTTTTGTTGGTTAAATTAATAAATTAAATAATTAAAAACAAAAAAAATAGAAATAATTTAATCTAATAATTTGAATCAAAATTAAATGAATGAACATAAAAATAAATAAAAGAAATCCTTTAAATCTGTTAAAAATTGCATCTTTGTTTCGCTCTATCTCCTCTAAAAGGACATTAATTTCATCTTTTTGAAAGGTATCTGTTCTTGTTTTGTTTTTGTTTTTTTTTAGCCATTTTGTCAGTTCCTCCGCCTGTAGGTGCTTTATATAGACTTGTCTTGATTGCTAATCCACAACAGATGACAATTATTAGGTTAAACGTTCAGAATACGATTCCAGATAAGGTTATGTTTTAGCACTTCGCGAATGGACAGCGACTCTTAAGTAGCACGTAGAGCGCGTTCTCGCGCGTTCATGTTAAGTGCATTTTTGGGAAGCGCTTGTGGAATTGCTGCGAGCGTTCGTAACCTTGCACGTAGAAAGCGCTCTTAAGAGCTAAGATACATCGTTATCGGGAAACCCGGCCCTGATCACTGCAGCCCTGTTCAATCACATAAACACTTAAATAGGACTTTTTCAACAGCATGAAGTTGGTTAAAAGGTCTTAAACAGTAACACACTATTGACAAAGGTGAAAGAAACTCCAGGAATAATGATGAAGACGGTGATTGAAACACATCCGTCTGTGATGGATTACAAAGCTATTTCAAAGGCTCTTGGACTCAAAGAACCACAGCGAGAGCCATTATATCCAAATGGAGAAAACTCGGCACAGTAAAACCTTCCCAGAAGTGGCTCAAAGTCACCAAAGGGCCAAGAACAACATCGTAGGAACTGAATTTTCTTATTTTCTATCAGAAAATGCTGAAGGACAATATCCCATCTTTAGTCTGCAAACTGAAGCTCAAGCAACAAGACAATGATTCAAAGAATAGTGAGTAAATCCACCTCTGAACGGCTCAGAAAAGCACAATTACAGTTTTGGAGTGGCTTTGTCAAAGGCCTGACTTGAAATCAATTGAGATGATGTGTCAGGACCTTAAACAGGGAGTTCATGCTTGAAAACCCTCCAATGAGGCTGAACTAAAGTTGTCCGCTCAATTGTGCTGTTTTTTTTTTTTTTTGTGCAAAATAATGATATCTATGAAAAAGGCCCCACTATTTAGTATGAGACACAAAAACATAAGAAATCAGGATGGGCAAATACTTTTACAGCACAGTAAATGTCATATAAATTTCAGTAAAATGTCATTGAAATAGTGATGATATCTATGTTTACAACTAATTATTGTTCTTTACATGTGAAACAAGAAACATTTTTCTTACCTTGTAAGATGAAAGCACTTCACTGATGGGTCTGAATGTGTGATTGGTGTGTTTCTCTGAGTCTCTGCACACTAAACACACAGGCTGTTTGTCCTCCAGACAGAAGAGTTTGAGTTTCTCACTGTGTAAACTGCAGATCTCCTCAGATCCTGATGAACGTTTCTCATTTCTCTCCTTCAGGAACGATTCACACAAGTTTTTTAACGTGAGATTAACTGGAGGATCATCTTTTGAGGATCTTCTCCTGCAGACAGGACACTCCTGAGTTTCCTTAGTTTTCCAGAACTGTTGTAGACACTCTTTACAAATACTGTGACTACAGGACAGAAAAACAGGAACATTGAAGATTTCATAGCAAACAGGACAAATATAATCATCTTCAGCTGCTGAAGCCATTTTCACCGTTTGAGTCTCGCAAACTAAACTCTACTTTCACTTTCTGAAGGACGGTTTTCAAAAATAGATCTGCTGTCTGTTCAGAAATCACAACAGACATCACAAAAATCCTTTTTTGTTTTTTTGAAAAAGTTTTTCTCTTTGTTCTCCATTGATTGCTTATTCTTTATTGCTTTTGTTGAGACAAAGTCGGTGTGTCAGAAAGTCAGTCTCTTCTTGGTTAGTGTTGTAAGAGGGAGGAGTTTATGATCACTGCAAAAAATGCTTTTCTTACTTTGTATTTTTGTCTGGTTTCCAGTCCAAATATCAAAAAATTCTTAAATTAAGATGCATTTACTAGATAAGTAAAATTAGATAAGATATTATGTCTTGTTTTCTGGGGAAATAAATCAAATTAAGTGAGTTTTTGCTTAAAATAAGCAAAATTATCTGTCCATGGGGTAAGAAAAATATTCTTAGAACAGAAACAAGCGACTTTGACAAGGGCCAGATTGTTATGGCAAGGTGACTGGTACGATAACTGAGACAATATATTGTTACACCCCTAAATAATGCATACTAAATGTATGATATACATGATGTATTATAAGGATAGTGACAGCAAATGTTTTTTATTAGCTGTAATACATTGTCATTTGATCAACATTTAATAAACATTTGTTTGTTTATTATTTTGCTATGAAATGTGTAAAAAAAAAAAAAAAAGTTTATGGTTTATTTGAGGAATTTGAGTCTGTTAACTACTGAACTTTTTTTGCCTTATTTATTGCCTTTTCCCCTATCACATTAATAATCATAAATTAGGTGTAATTCGAAAACTGAAAACTGTTTTGAAAATTGACATTGTGTAACACTAAACTTGTATATTTATTTTTACACTCCTTTTTGAAGCTCATTTTTGAACATCTTGGGAAAATGTTATGGGCTTTCTCATCATATATGACTTTCTGTCACAGAACAGGACATTGATTCATACATGTCCACCGTACAGACTCCAGGACTCACAGCATGTTCATCACACAAGTGAAATTCTAGATCAATATATTAGATATTATTATGAAAATATTGCCAATTATTACTCCCATTATTACACTTTTTTTCCATTACATGTTTCCCCAAGAACACATTAATATGCAAATTAAATAGTGTATAGATATGTTGAATTGAATGGGACTACACATTTATGGCCATTTTACCCAAATATTGTATAAAGTAAAATGGTGTATCATTTCATTCTATTATATCTTTTATTACACAGTTGAGAATCATCTTTATTCAAAGTTTGTTTAAAAAATCCAGAAACATAAAAACTCCCAAAATAAAATAAACATAAATTATATATAAATAAAAAAATAAACATAAAAAATCCTATTCATATTGAATGTCATTAATGTATTTTTTTTTAAAGAACTGAGTCCTGGTGTCACTAGAAGACATAGCATGAGATATGAATAAAATATCTTGTTTAAAAATGTTAAAATTAAAATGTTTTTATGCTCTAAACAATGTAATGACATGTAAAAATACTAAATTCAAAAGATCTTTTTTTCTGGGTCTCAGGAGGATATGACAGAAGTCTGACAGAACATTTATCAAGCATTTTTAATGAGTTTCAGGAGCTTTATGAAGGGCAGTGTAATCTCACATGACCAGAAGATGGCGACAAAACATCATGAAAACACACGGTCAGTACAATACAAACGTACAATATAAACACACACACACACACACACACACACACACCCTCTTGTTGACTCCTTTATCTGTTTATATTTGGTGTTCATTTATGAAAAAATGACAGGAATGATCGAGAATAAAGAGCATAAATACCCACATTTGTACCAGATGTAAGTTTATACTGTTTATGCTAATTTATAATATCTAATTATTTTCTAGTTGCCAATTTACTCAAGTATTTTTATGAAGTATATAATGGCTTAGTATGTCAAATTATGAACAAATATAATTTTCTCGCCAAACATTTAGCAGTTTGTAGCATACATGCTACAACAGAGATGCTAGTTTGACATATAGCTATATTGTTTGCTTAAGCCTTAAAGGGGTGGTTCAGGATTTAAGACATCGGACCTCATTTCCAAGTTAGCCTGGGTGTTATTTATCAGTGGAGACAGTTTTCAACATTTTTCATCCAGTCCTTCCAGTTGCATAGTTCGCCGGTGCTAGGCTAGCGTGAGTCAATGGTATCTGCTAGCCTGCCATTAAAAACAGTTTTACCCACTCCACAGTACACCAAAAGCAAATCAATTATAACGCCAGACTATCGATGTAAATGTCTGTTGAGAGAGTAATGTTAGAAATCAAACTACCCTTTCATCGCATTGCAATAGTTATACTTTGTTCCCTGTATTTATTAGCACAGTCTACAGCAGCGGCGGAGTGATATTAAGTTACCTAGGCAACCGAGAGAGCCGGTCCACATGACAATCACGCAAGTGTATTTCCCTGCCGCTGACACTCATCACTACAGAAGCAGAGTATATTTCACGAAGAAATCAACAAGACATAGGACTATGGCCACGTTTGAAAGCCATGCCAATGTTTCGGACTTTGGAGATGATGAAGACGAAGAATGTGTGTTATTCAACGAACAGTAATGTATGAGCCGGAATACACAGACGAAGAACTAATCGAGATGGATGCTAAAAGGGCAGAAAGAGAAAGAATTTCTGTAGAGACAACAGCAGCTGGAGATGCCGTAGAGAACCGGAACAGAACATCGGGAGACTGGTGGTGCCAGTGCAGAAAATGTATACAAATGCCGAAGGAACTTTTTGGTAACCATCTATTTGTTTTATTTTTACAATTTCGAAATGCACACCGAATCACCATGTTGCCAATTCCTTAGTTTACAATCGAATGTTTCAATATCGTTGTTCAAGGTTACTACTAGCTAGCTAGACGTCCCGACTGTAGTGCGCTTTTGTTCTGTGTTTACTTTTCGGCGCAGTACTAACGTTACTAACCGGAGCAAAGTAGAATTCCGCCGCTGCTGAGAAGCTAGTTCCTGTAAATGTAATGCGATCATTGAGATGCAAGAATAGTTTGATTTCTAACATTATTCTCTCAACAGACATTTACATCAATAGTCTGGCGTTATAATTGATTTGCTTTTGGTGTACTGTGGAGTGGGTAAAACTGTTTTTAATGGCAGGCTAGCAGATACCGTTGACTCGCGCTAGCCTAGCACCGGCGAACTATGCAACTGGAAGGACTGGATAAAAAATGTTGAAAACTGTCTCCACTGATAAATAACACCCAGGCTAACTTGGAAATGAGGTCCGATGTCCAAAATCCTGAACCACCCCTTTAATACAGATCATAACATGTGGGAATAATGTAGCAAATCAAACCTGAGAAGTGTCCTCACTTCATTATAGTCTTGCATGAAAACTAGTTAAAAGTCATTAACAAACCCCTGCTGAAAAAAACAATAGAAACCATTACATAATTGCTAATGGTTTTAATGATTATGAAGAGAACTGTATTGGTTTTAATGGAAACTGTAATGGTCCTAGTGGGTCTCTTTTGGTGATTTGCTTTCTTCTATTGGTGGCATGTTTTTTTCTATCGGATACCATTAAGGACCAATAGAACACCTTTGGCAACTTATAGGTTACATGTTGGTATCTACTGGACACCAGTATGAACCATTACGTCTCCAACAAATGTAGTGTTTTCTTTGGTTTGATGATATTAATATATAATTTGTTTGTCACTGATTTCCTGGACTGTTCCTCTGTTTAAGTGACAACTTTCACAGTAGAACTGAAATTCTACTTCCTCACAACTGTTTTTAAACACTCTGTTAAAAAGATACTTGGATTGAGGTACAACCTCTTGGCCAAACAATTTATTTATCAACTGCAGTAAATCATGTAACTGGCAACCAGTTATTTTATGCTTTGCTGCATGGCTCATAATCATGAGCATTGCCTCAGCTTGTGTGGTAGTTCCTGTGGCAGTCAAAGCAGTGTCCATGTCAGGCTGTAGGTCAATCACTGACAGGGGATCAGGAGTGTTCTGCTTCATGCTGCCTGTCCTATGGTCTATCTCAGACTCTGACACTGTTCCACTGCATGCCTTTAAAAAAGCAACATCTCTGTTTAAGGTATAGTTGTGTGTAGGTCTGCTCATACACATATTCACGTAGGTGCATATTTATAAAAAAATAAAATAAAAAAAAACTTACAGACCCTCCAAAATGAATAATTAATCAAATACTTTGTTCAGTTTATAATTCAAAACTTAAAGAAGTGTGTACCTGAGAAAAAAAAACAAAAAAAAAACAATTATCAGAACAAGCTAAACTAGTACTAAACTAGTTTTTGAAGGTCTACTTGAGCCTGGTGCAACGTCTACCTTACTACTGTACTCATCTGTCATCAGTTCAGCTGTTTTGCTTTGACCATTCTAACAATAATGTTACAGTTATGTTACAATTATGACATCTATGGTACAATTAGGTTACAATCATGACATATGTTACAATCATTACAATTATGTACAATCATGGCATATATGTTACAATTATAGTACAATAGTGACATATATGTTACAATTATGTTACAATCATGACATATATGATACAATCATGCCATCTATGTTACAATTGTTACAATCATGACATACATGTTACAATTATGTTACAATCATGACATATGTGTTACAATTATGTTAGAATCATCACAATTATGTTACAATCATGGCATATATGTTACAATTATAGTACAATAGTGACATATACAGTATGTTACAATTATGTTACAATCATGACATATATGATACAGTCATGCCATCTATGTTACAATTATGTTACAATCATGACATATATGTTAAAATTATCTTACAATCATTACAATTATGTTACAATCATGGCATATATGTTACAATTATGGTACAATAGTGACACATATGTTACAATTATGTTACAATCATTACAATTATGATACAATCATGCCACCTATGTTTCAATTCTGTTACAATCATGGCATAATTGTTACAATTATGTTACAATCATGACATCTTTACAGAGACTGTGAGACTCAGTTTCACTACATGCCTTATAAATAGCAATATTGACATGAAAATTATAGCTGTGAGCTGGCTTATTGACAAACGTGCTTTGTAGGTTTATAGCTATTTCCATAACACTTTACAATATGGTTTTATTAGTTAACATTAGTTAACTACTTTAGTTAACCTGAACTAAGAATGAACAATACTTCTACAGCATTTATTTGTCTTATTTAATGTAAATTTCAACATTTACTAATACATTATTAAAATCAAATGTTGTGTTTGTTAACATTAGTTAGAAAATAAATGCATTTATTTCACAATACATTATCTTAAAGGGGTCATATAATGCCATTTTTGTACAAGTTAATATGATTATTTAGGGTCTAAACGAAAAGTTTGTAATATACTTTAATTAAAAATTCTCATTAGTATTGTAAGAAAACACTCATTTTACCTGGTCAAAAACAGCTCTGTTTTCAGCACGCCATTTAAGTGCATGTGTCTTTAAGTTAGTTATTAGTTAGACGCCATTCTGCTCCAGCGTATCAACAATGGCGGACTATGATGACAGCTCGCTCAGGGCAGGTCTGTGTTGAAACGCTGCTGTCAATTAACAATCGTGGGAGGGGCACCCGTGTAACGTCACATGGTCAGACGGCTCGAATTTGAGACAGGGGAAAACATATAAGGAGATAAAAAAAAAAACACTGGATGGATTTTTATCATTATATGATGGTTGTGTACAGGCACTGCCAACACACATTTCAGTACAATCAACTTGTAAAAGTGCATGTACCATTATATGACCCCCTTAAGAATTATATCTTATATATATTATATGACATTAACGTCCGATTGGCTTCAATCAACGCCAATTGTTTTTACTATGGTTTCACATTCATAGTTTAACAAACCATTTTCTACTATGGTTTTGTACGTTTCTTCATTCGGATCTATTTGCAATCCATTCCATTCTAAACAAACACAGTTTATATGGTTCATCCTTGTTTCATTATTCATTAAGATAATAATTAATAAATGCGTGCATAATTATCAGTGAACTTGATAAATGTTGCAGATATGTTTTGCTATGCATGCACAAACAAATGCCTTTCAACTTAGTGTGCAAAATTCAGAATAAAATGAATGTGCAGCAATTTGTACAAATAGAGAGTCTAGGTCTACTATTCGTGTTGTAGCCATTAAATAAGCTAATTTAGTTTAATATCTGTCTTTTTCCCCGAATCTGCAGTGTCATACTGCTGGCAACATCGAACATATAAAGCACTCCCACTCAACATATGTGCCAATCGCCAGCCTAGTTTCTTCCCGCCGAACACCTGAATCTAGTTTGTCAAATAGATCGCTCGATTAACCACTGTTTACATCTAGTCACTGGAGGCAGCCCTTTTGCTGGGTGTTACATTAAAACATTCCCCAAGGGAAACCCATTCCCTGGCGTGCATGTTCCTCCCCCACTAAATATAATCACCCCGTAACATATATATATATATACAGTGGGGAGAACAAGTATTTGAGAAACTGCCAATTTTGCAGGTTTTCCTACTTACAAAGCATGTAGAGGTCTGTAATTTTTATCATAGGTACTCTTCAACTGTGAGAGACGGAATCTAAAACAAAAATTCAGAAAATCACATTGTATGATTTTTAAATAGTTAATTTGCATTTTATTGCATGACATAAGTATTTGATCACCTACCAACCAGTAAGAATTCCGGCTCTCACAGACCTCTTAGTTATTCTTTAAGAAGCCCTCCTGTTCTCCACTCATTACCTGTATTAACTGCACCTGTTTGAACTCGTTACCTGTATAAAAGACACCTGTCCACACACTCAATCAAACAGACTCCAACCTCTCCACAATGGCCAAGACCAGAGAGCTGTGTATGGACATCAGGGATAAAATTGTAGACCTGCACAAGGCTGGGATGGGCTACAGGACAATAGGCAAGCAGCTTGGTGAGAAAGAAACAACTGTTGGCGCAATCATTAGAAAATGGAAGAAGTTCAAGATGACGGTCATTCTCCCTCGGTCTGGGGCATCATGCAAGATCTCACCTTGTGGGGCATCAATGATCATGAGGAAGGTGAGGGATCAGCCCAGAACTACACGGCAGTACCTGGTCAATGAGCTGGGGCCACAGTCTCAAAGAAAACCATTAGTAACACACTACGCCATCATGGATTAAAATCCTGCAGCGCACGCAAGGTCCCCTTGCTCAAGTCAGCGCATGTCCAGGCCCGTCTGAAGTTTGCCAATGACCATCTGGATGATCCAGAGGAGGAATGGGAGAAGGTCATGTGGTCTGATGAGACTAAAATAGAGCTTTTTGGTCTAAACTCCACTCGCCGTGTTTGGAGGAAGAAGAAGGATGAGTACAACCCCAAGAACACCATCCCAACCGTGAAGCATGGAGGTGGAAACATCATTCTTTGGGGATGCTTTTCTGCAAAGGGGACAGGATGACTGCACCGTATTGAGGGGAGGATGGATGGGGCCATGTATCGCGAGATCTTCCCTCATTAAGGCTGGGTCTTCCAGCATGACAACGACCCGAAATACACAGCCAGGGCAACTAAGGAGTGGCTCCGAAAGAAGCATCTCAAGGTCCTGGAGTGGCCTAGCCAGTCTCCAGACCTGAACCCAATAGAAAATCTTTGGAGGGAGCTGAAAGTCCGTATTGCCCAGCGACAGCCCTGAAACCTGAAGGATCTGGAGAAGCTCTGTATGGAGGAGTGGGCCAAAATCCCTGCTGCAGTGTGTGCAAACCTGGTCAAGAACTACAGGAAACTGTAATTGATGATCTCTTAAATGATCTCTGTAATTGCAAACAAAGGTTTCTGTACCAAATATTAAGTTCTGCTTTTCTGGTGTATCAAATACTTATGTCATCCAATAAAATGCTAATTAATTACTTAAAAAAACATACAATGTGATTTTCTGGATTTTTGTTTTAGATTCCGTCACTCACAGTTGAAGTGTACCTATGATAAAAATGACAGACTTCTACATGCTTTGTAAGTGGGAAAACCTGCAAAATCGCCAGTGTATCAAATACTAGTTCTCCCCACTGTATGTTCATATGTATATTATCCTATAACTCAAGCTCTGAAACATATGAATGTACTAAGGCAGCAGCTGTTTATATATTCATGTATAATGATTGACAGCAGGGATGGATTACTGACCGGGCCTATGGGGCCAGTGCCCAGGGGCCCTTGCCTACCAAAACGTCTTACAGAACTGTTTTCCCATCCTGTTTAAAATTATATTTATTAGAACCGCTCTTTGAGCTTATTTTTGTGTGTGAAAGGTATTGGAAAAATAACTATTTATTATTACAGCATAACTGCCCATTTTCCCTAAATTGAAGTGAGACTAAATTTTTAAACATTGCCTCATTTTTTATTAGCCTCATTTGCATATTTTTTTGTTGCCTAATTATAAATGATCCAACAAAATGGGCCTAGAGAGAGCTATTATTTAACTGTAAAAAGTAAAAGCATATACCCTTCACTCTAGTTGTTTGAACGACTGTAAAAGATGCACCTTCAAATAAAAAAGGCAATTAAGTGTATATTGGAAATTACAGCTTTTTTTACTGGTCAAACCAAATTTTAGTAGCCACAGCACTCGAAACGACTGGTCCAATCAGATTGTAATGCCTATCACAACTAGACTAGTGATGACAAAACAATTCACAGGATATTGTGAGACTATGAGGGGTGGACCTCAGTTCTTCTAGATTTGGGGGCAAGATATTTTCTACATTTTAATGCATAGAGTTCAGAAATATAAGAGCTCAAACCCATGTTCAGCAGGCAGCCTATGAATATAAATCAAACTTGCATCACAAGTGTAGGCTATTGTTATTCTCAAACCATATGCTGACCAAACAGAATTTCATTAAGTTTAGTAACAACATGTAACAATGTTTACATCAATTAATTTGGATAAATATCAGGTACCGTATATAGCTACATAATTTTTCTCAAGGAAAAATCTCTCATTAATGCTGTAAACATACAGGGAGTTGATATTATTATTAAAGGTTGAAATTAACGTTTTAATATTTGTAATGATATGAGTAAAATTATGATATGTAATATAGTGCATATATTTAGCAAAAATACTCCTTTCTATAGGCCAAGTTAATTTTTCTAGCTATATGCTGTGGTCATGGCTTTTCTGAGATAAACGTTACATTACGTGACATATTATTTTCCAGTTGTTTTATTGACCTATTTCCGTGGTTGAAGCACTGATTGAGTGATTTCATGAGACATGATACATTTCAGCAAGTTGTAGTTCATTCGAATTTATTTACTAACTAAAGAAGAGCTTTAGATCAGTTCACGTGCCGCTTGAACCGAGGTGCTACAGTGATCTGTCATGTCATATTAAAGAGCGCCAAAAACGTCAGGGTCTGGGGTTATAAGATAACATGATTCGATACAGAGAATAATATTGTAGGCCTATATGCAGGGGGCAGACTGGGTCAAAAATTCAGCCCTGGCACTGTAGCCACACCAGCCCACATTACCACACAAACACCCGCATTGAAATTTGAGGTATTAGGGGGGTTCTAAAATTTGGATTTCTTGGATCTCCATATGTGCATTTTAAGGTGTTTGAAGGCCAAAAAAATAGCTTTAAAAGCATGTCAGTGGGCAGTAGCATAAATTATTTGTCAAGCAGATAACAGATTCGTAACCATGAGAATGAGGATAAATGTTGTAATGAATGATCCACAGTACAAAATGGAAATGCAGAATGTTTCTACTTATTGGTGACAATACAAAATCACATATTCCAAACAGGAATGGCCTTAAATGAGAAATCTTTCAAGGATTATTTTGCATAGATGTTACATTTCATTCAAACACCAATGCAATATTTTTGTGTCGGGAGGCAAATGAGCAATTTATATATTAGCATTAAAGATTGGATTCAGCAAATTTTTTCTTTTTGAAAGTTAGAAAAAGTTGGTTTTCTTCTTTGATTAGTGCCAAAAACATTGATTAACTCAAGAAAGAAAAAAGTTGCTGAAACCAACTTCGTGGGCTGGTGTGGCTACAGTGCCAGGGCTGAATTAATCATGTTATCTTATAACCCCAGACCCTGACGTTTCGGGCTCAGCCCCTGATGTTTTTAAAACCTAGAAACGCCCCTGCATAGAGCCTTAAAACATCTCATCTGACAGAGGACTGTGCGCCGGTGCTGACTGCGTTATTTTTGTATTTTTTTAATTGCTGTGAGATTGTTTGCTGTTATGCGCAAATTTACTTGGTTACTTACGTAACCTCAGTTCCCTGAGATGAGGGAACGAGTATTGCGTAAGGCTAGCTTACGCTATGGGAAAACCTCCTTTTCTCGAGAATACTGAAGTTACACTTATAAAACGCATTGCAGCTGCACTGTGAGCACAACTGAACGCGAGAGAGGTCATTGGCTGTGCTGCGGCCACTGCACAAACCTGTGGCGAGGCGGCTCTGACGCAAGAACCAATCAGGGCGCTTGGCGCGTCATAGCCCACCAGTATGGATGTGGTCAGAGGCTATATATTGGCGAGACTTGCCTAGGTACTTCAGGTTTAAACAACTGAAGCGACCTCTGATCCAAGCACAGTAGCACGGCAGGCTACGCAATACTCATTCCCTCTTCTCAGGGAACTGAAGTTACGTTAGTAACCAAGTAGTTCCCTTTCGAGAGGTCTCTCGTATTGCGTAAGGCTAGCTTACGCTATCGGAACCACTTGCAAAACGCTGTGCGTGCTGACTTCGCTTTACCGTGACCAAGCATATGTATGAATCACAGAGAAGCATAATCCTAATATAAGCCGGTGAAGAACGGGCTTCAATATTGGATAACTAGGAACCTTAGTTCATGGTACAAGGGATACATAGTGGCCAGCTAAAGCAGCGCCAGGTGTGTATGAACCCTAAGATATCGTGGGGGTGCTTAACACTTTTTATACTGAGAGAACCTTGGCCTGTAAGGCGGGTACCTCCAAGTTATAAAACTTTACAAATGTGGACGGCGAGGCCCAGCCAGTCGCGGCACAAATGTCCTCAATGGGTATTCCACTGGACCAGGCCCACGAAGAGGCCATGCCTCTTGTGGAGTGAGCTCTGATGCCCAAGGGGCAAGGAAGGCCCTTGGATTTGTAAGCTAACACGATAGCATCTACTATCCAGCGCGACAGTCTTTGCTTTGTAGCAGCCAAACCTTAGTGCGACCGCCAAAGCATATAAAGAGCTGCTCTGACTGCCTAAACGGGGCAGAGCGCTCCAGATAAATTCTGAGAGCCCTTACAGGGCAGAGTAAATGCGTGTCACTCTCATTGTGAGAGAGCAGCTAGGGAAATGACCTGCGCTCGGAATTGAGTGGAGAGCACTTTAGGGACATAACCATGCCTCAGTTTAAGAACGACCTTGGAGTTGTTTGGCCCAAATTCTAGGCAGGAAGCACTTATGGATAGCGCTTGTAGGTCACCTACCCGCTTGACTGAGGTGAATGCCAGCAGAAAAGCAGTCTTGAGCGAGAGCACCTTCAGGTCCACTGACTGAAGCAGCTCGAAGGGGGAACTCTTCATGGCCTCCAGAACCTTGAAGAGATCCCAGATAGGCACGGACGGGGGGCGCGGAGGGTTTAGCCTTCTAGCGACCCTGAGAAAACACACAATGAGTTTGTTTCTTCCTAACGGTTTGTCTGCTATAGGAGCGTGAAACACTGTTATGGCCGCCACATAGACTTTGAGCGTGGAGGGGGTGCGACCCGCATCCAGCAGCTCTTGCAAAAATGTGAGCACACTTGGTACTTCACATGTCTGAGGGTCTACGTTTTGTGCAGCGCACCAGCCAGCAAACACCGCCCATTTCTGAGCATACAGGCGCCTCGTTGAGGGCGCTCTTGCTTCTGAAATGGTTTTCAGCACCTTATCCGGGGGGTGCCCAGGTACCCGTTGAGGGGCCATGCATGGAGGGCCCATAAATCTGGACGGGGGTTCGAAATCATTCCCCTCGCCTGCGTGAGGAGGTCTCTCCTCAGGGGAATCAGCATTTGTAAGAGCTCTGGGTACCAACACTGGGTTTTCCAGAGGGGGCCTATTAACAGCACTGCACACCTGCATTCCCTGATTCTCTTGATGACCTCTGGTAGCATCGTGACAGGGGAGAATGCGTACACAGGGCGGCTCGGCCAATCGCGTCTCTGTTATTTGTAAAAAATATTAGGCAGTGAGCATTGTCTTCTGAGGCAAAGAGATCGACCTCCGCCCTGCCGAAGGCATCCCAAAAGAGTGAAGAGACCATTGTGGGTGAAGAGACCATTCTCCTGGGAGAACGTTGCGTCTGGATAACATATCCGCACCCTGGTTCAGAACGCCTGTTACATGTAGGGATGTCCCGATCCGATCACGTGATCGGAAATCGGGCCCGATCGCGTGTTTTCAGACTCGATCGGAATCGGACGTTACCTCCCGATCAGGACTCGGATATATATGTATTTATATTCTCATTATTTTTTAACACCTCTATTATGCGGTGACACAGAGTTACGGCGGTTTCACACTGCACGCGTTATTAGAGTGTAAGCAGCGCAGGAGCAGTGCGTATGGTGAGCAGGAGCAGGACACGCGCGTTTTGCTTTCATACTGGCAGCGTTTGTCACGCGCGGCTGAACCGTGGGTTGTGTACAGACAGAGTCTATAATGGATAAGTTGGCATTGCTTTTTTTCGTTTTCAAATACATTTAAGAGAAAAGACTTGTCAAGAAGCTTATTTTATTAATAATTTCATTTATATAACTTTTGGTTCATCTTTGTTTTTATTGTTATGGCAATAAGTTTAAGTTTAAGTTTGTTTTTGGACATTTGTTTTCTTTTTAAATTGCTGTTGGTCATTTGATTGACTGTTTAAAACACAATAGATATCATCAATGCACTTTTTGGATAAAACTGCGGTGTATTTTGGCCATGATCAATGTATTGTCACTTTAATTCAGCAAAAGCGGCGCAGCAAAAATAGACTCGGCGCCGAAACGATCGCGGCACTGCTGCTTTGCTCTGCTCTGCCGCGCCACCTCTGTGCGGTGTGAATGCTCTAAAGCCTGGTTTAATCTGTTAACATGGGCGGCGAAAAAAATACGCGCTGCACGCTCTGTTTTAACAGTGCAGTGTGAAATATTTTTTAATATTTACTGTTGCACTAAAGTCCAAAAGTGAAGAATTTATTTATTACTTGATTGTTCAAGCTACCTCACAGAAGTGCTCTGTTTGTTAACAGAGTTGTTGAATGTTAAAATAAGGTGAATTAAATAAAAAATAAGGAACATCCTGGATCTGTTTTTTTTTCGCTCTTCTTTATTCTTTTTTGTTTTTGCAATATAAGTTAGAAGTATCGGATCGGGACTCGGTATCGGCAGATACTTAAAATCAAATGACTCGGACTCGGACTCGAGGGCAAAAAAACCTGATCGGGACATCCCTAGTTACATGCGTCGCCCTTAGTGAGCGCAGGTTGTGATGGGACCAAAGAATGAGATTCTCGGCCATGTAGTGCAGGTTGTGTGACTTGATACCACCCTAGTGATTTATGTATGACACCACTGCCCTGTTGTCCGTCCGGACCAGGACGTGGTGGTCTTTTAAAGTTTGGGAGAAAGGCTCTCAAAGCCAAGGCTACCGCCCTCATCTCTAGACAGTTTATATGTAGGCGCTTCTCTGGGTCTGACCATAGACCAGAAACGGGCCTGCCCTCGTAAAGGGCCCCCCCAGCCTAAGCTGGAGGCATCTGTCGAGATTGTTTTTCTCCTTGAAATCACACCCAGTCTCACACCAGACCGATACCAATCCATTGAGTGGGTCCTCGTCGGTGAAGCTGGCGAGCCGAGTCCGCAGAGTGGAAAGATCCATATCATCACATTCCAGGCAGCCGCCCTTCGCGAGTCGGCGAGTGGTCACGGCCCAGACAGGAAGCGCACAGAATATGGCGGTCTCCACCGACGAGTGGGCCTCTAAACGAGGCGCAGGTAGTACGAGGCATTTGGAACAACGCCTTCGGAAATATATTTTTTTAGACTGTGGACGCAGCGGCGAACACACAAAAAGCAGTGAAAAGGCAATGCGCGCAGGATGGCACAGCGACACGGCTTGCTGAAGGTGGCGAAGAAGCCGGCATCCTCAGAAGCTCTGTCCCGCTGCGTGGCGTTTCGACGGCGGCGAATGCTTCCGTATTCCGGAGGTCAGCGAAGTGGAGAAGTCGCTGAAGGAGTAAAATCTGAAGTACCTAGGCGAGTCTCGCCAATATATAGCCTCTGACCACGCCCATACTGGCGGGCTACTATCGCCCCTATTGGTTCTCGCGTCAGAGCCGCCTCACCATAGGTTTGTGCAATTTCCGCAGCACAGCCAATGACCGCTCTCATGCTCAGTTGTGCTCGCAGTGCAGCTGCAATGCGTTTTAAAAGTGTAACTTCAGTATTCTCGAGAAAAGGAGGTTTTCCCATAGCGTAAGCTAGCCTTACGCAATACGAGAGACCTCTTGAAAGGGAACCTGGAGATATTCTAGGATAGGCTGAAATCACTCCCGTGGTGCGTCTCTGTGTGAGAGATTTCAACAATCACCAGTCAGAGACAGCAGCAAAGCCAAAGCACAATGAAATAAGGCAACTTATGATTTTGAGGGTTTACATAGGCTATTGTCCGGTTTCATATTTGTCAGTCAACTTTTCAAAATACATTCGGGGCCACACTCAAAACATTCAGGGCTGAAGCCCCGGCAAAATCGACTGACGCCGCGTCTGATCAAAAGTAACCTGCCTTGTCTTGTCTATTGGTGTCAGTGGCCTCTTTGCTTGAAAAAAACGGAGAACAGTGTCAACACGATGCGTGAGATTTGGCAGCCCTGTCTTCACCAACAACATTGTGCATTATATTTATCAAAAAACGATTTTATTATCGTACTGAGGGGGGGCTGGGGGGGCAGGGGGGGCCTTTGGAGATAACTGGCCCCAGGGCCTTTACAAGTCAAAATCCGTCCCTGATTGACAGAATAACAAGACAAACTACATACTTTCAAACCGTTATTTAAAACAGTTTTAAAATGTTTGAAAATTGTAATTTTTTTTATCATTTTATTTATATATATATATATATATATATATATATATATATATATATATATATATACTTAATACTATTTATTACATGGCTTGGTTGAATTCTAATGTACAATGCGGTCTGTTATTTCTTGATAACAGACGCTGCTAAGTATAACACACCGTTGCCATGAAAAACAGAGCGTTGCTATGGACGCAGGATTCTAACCGTAGAGATGGAACAGACTATTTTCTTTAGCGGAAGCAATACAATCGTTTTTAAATCAATAAACTCCTTTTTAAAACAATATTTTGTGTCAAATTATTGATTTATTTGGTAGGTAGCCATGTAATAAGCGGCATAATGTAGAGCGAGGCGGTTGTTAAAGCGAATACAACCCCTTCAGACTGATTCAAGCTCTGCTTCGCGTCGGGGTCCCGATCAGCCTGTCGGGGTTGTATTCGCTATAACAACCGCCTCGCTCTACATTATCCCTTACTTACATATTGTAAACATGAATTTAAACATACTTTCATTATTGTATGACTTGTTTAATGGTTACTTAAGTATTGAATTTATAATATTAATAATTACTTTGGGATTTGAGATTTACAATACAATATTTTTTCTTTATCAACTATTACATGCACAGATAAAAAATTTTGTACATATAAACAAACCTCACAGCTAATATGCAGAAGCAGAAAACAGGAAGCAAGCGAGTATTCGCTTTATAGATGTAATGTAAGGAGGCAAGATGTAGAGAACCCAAGTGCAACTTTAATACCAACGTGATCAAACATAAAAAAAGGCATGAAAACTCGAAACAAGAACAAACAGCAGTTACCCAAAACAATACTAAACAAAGACACAGGGCAAACATGAGGGCTTAAATACACAAGACTAATGACCCAACAAGGGACACCTGTGAACAATGAACCAATAACATCATGACACATCAGACAAGGGAACACACGCAGGATCACATGACTTTGAACAGGGGATCACATGACAGACATGAAATGTGACCAAGACAAGACCAAATCATGACAATAGGCCAAACCTGAGAAAACAGCACCATCTTGTAAAAAAAAAAAAATAAATATATATATATATATATATATATATATATATATATATATATATATTGAATATATATATATATATATATATATATATATATATATATATATTCAATATATATTCAATATATATATATATATATCAATATATTCAATATATATATTTATTTAAAAGAAAAGGCCAACAGAACAAAAGTCTGTTAACAAAGACTGCATCATTTTATAGTTAAATGGCCCTGGGATAAAAAGAAATTGGGGAAGTTTTGTCCTTAAGGTCCTGAGTGTAAATATTTTGTGTACAATGTGGAAAGGAAAGAAGAAAACTCAAGTAAAAATACACACTTGTGCCAAAATTGATGCAGTTTGCATTAACACAGGATTTATTTTATTTTTAAACTGAAAGAGACAAACATGTCCTTAAGGAAACACGAGGGTTAATTTGGTTCTAAACTTTACATTGAAGTGTGATTGATCAATGAGACCCTTTGATTACAGAGTTATTATTGATGCATAATTTGCAAATCTGAATTAAGAAGCAGAATCAGATTTAACTGTGATTTTCTGCTGTAATAAACAGTTTAACTGGTAAGATCCTCAGAGGAGAAGTTGTGCAGGCATTATATAAGAATGGAAAGACAGTCTCAGTGAAGGATGTGCTGAATCTGCGCAGACAGTCTTTAGTTACAGGATCAGAGAATGACACTGTTCTTCTGTCATAGTCCAGCTGAACTCTCACACGCTGAAGCTTCTGTTTAACAGTGAAGACAGTGGCGGGTTGCTCTGGGGATTGTGAGCCGTATTTGCTGTTCATGTACCGCACACACCAGATATTAGACTTAGAGAAATCCTTTCCCTTCCTTTGGTTTGATGCTGTTGTTATTCCAAGACTCCAGCATGTATTGTCTCCAACCTCCACATCCCAGCAGTGTGTTCCTGAGTTAAAGCCCTCAGATCCCAGGACACATGGATACCTGTCAAACCTCTCTGGATTATCAGGAAGTGTTTTATATACACCACTGTACGACACACTGGTCAGATCAGCAGAGAGTGTGAGACGAGGATATGCTGTGTTTGGATCCAGAGTCAACGGAGCTGCAAAGAGAATAACATCAGATTACAGGATGAAATATGATGTATTAGAAATGTAAAGGTTAAACATTTTTCTTTTTCTGAAAGAGATCATAAATCATAACAATGGTCTCTCAGTTACTGTCAGAATGGATTGAGGCTTCAGGTTTAATATCAGTATTCAATAAACACTATTGTATCCTAATACATAAACATAAACCATGAGGAATAGACTTTTCATTATGAGTTCGCTGTATGATCTGATGATTTTCTGAAATACAGTTAAGATTCACTTGGTAATTCAAGTGATTATTAAATATATTTCTATCAAATGTTGATGTTGTGTGTGTTTATATGTGAACTATCTTCTGCACTGGTGTCAAATCTGCTGAGACTCACTGTGTTGGACAGTTTCCAGCATCTTCTTCCAGACTCTGAACGGCAGGTTACCCAGATAACGCGACACATGAATCAAAGCTCCAGAACTCATCCGTGGATCCGGCTGTGAGATCTGGACTCTGAGGAACATTCAGGAGTCAGAACTGCAGTGAATTTGAGTTCAGATCCACTGAGAGAAGAGATACGAGCAGCTCACTTACCTTTCCATTGAGGCCTTAAAGTTCTGGAAAATATAGAGTTTGAAAACATTTTAATATCTTATCAAACACTCTCAGTGTCAATGAGTCTCTCTATACAAGTTGTTTTCTGCACAAAGAATGAAGCCAGATTGATTTGTCACCTTTAGAAACGAGACGTCATTGTCTTTCATCATCTCCTCCATGTCTCTGATTGTGTGTGAAAGAGCTGAGATGTGTGTGTTCATCTCCTCCAGCTTCTCCTTCATCCTCTGCTTCTTCTGCTCCTCTTCCTCTCTCAGTGCAGTGATTGTAGCTTCTTCTTCGTCTCTGAGAAACTGATGAAGCTTCTCAAACTCTTCTTTAATCTGACGCTCTGTGTGCTCAGCTTGAGACTGAAATCAAATCACATTCACTTCAATCATCTCAATCAACACAAATCTCGGATACTCGACATATAACGGATCCAGAAGCAGAAGCTGCTCGTCATTTACAGAAATAATCAACTGGAATACATTATATTACATATATCATTTTATAACGGTATAAAGTGATTCAGCTGTAATGAAAATGACTCTTGATTCTGTTTCCTCACATTGATGTGTTGAGCTGTTTTCTCAAACTCTCCTTTCTTCTCTTCATTGTGTTGAAGTTTCTGTTGTAAGGACTTCAGTGCTGTATTGAGCTCCTCCTAGAATTGAACAAAAATACATTAAACACCAGATTACAGTGAAGAGAAGAAAATACAGTGATATGATCATACAATTCTGTGCAAAAGTATTTATTAGTATATATATACCATAACCACGTGATCTGTGACGTTCATTTCCACACAAAGTCACGTGACTGCTTCGTATTCAGATTCAAAAATAGCGTGAACCTCCTGAGCAGGTTTCGATTGTCTTCGGTAGTAGTAAATAAGAAATAGACTTAGCCCTCACACTGTTGAACAAGTTTCTTTACATGTATTAAATTACCCACAAAATAAAATGTCAGCTGCCCAGTTCACAAGCACTTCACCATTCCACAACAATTTTCTTTTATTTTGATTATATATGCCTACATGAGCCTTGCCTGTGAACTCGTAGGATTAGGACTGAGGCTAAAGTTTATGTGAATAAGGCTGCATTTGTAGATCAAAGCAGATTCATAAGAATTGTTTCTGTACAAGGTAATTAGTCCCATTTATTATTATAATTTTTTTCATAAATTAATTCATACAGTTGTTTGTTCATACATTGTATAAGAACTACATAGGGCTGTAATCAAGAAAATCTTGGTCGACTAAAGTCCTATAATTTTCGACTAAAAATCGACTAAAAATGACATTAGGGAAAAAAAACATTAAATTAATTAGCTGCGCACTGCAGTACTTGGTAGCCTTGTTGTCCGCCTAAATGAATTTCAAATAAACATAAAAAAACTAGTAGGCTATTTGCAGTATATTAAATCGTTTTTGACCTAATTATTTTGCACTGACACACGAGTCTGTCGGCTCTGCAGCGCTGCATAACGTGCATCTGCGCACAATATAAAAATAGTAAAAAAACAAATAGTACTATAAATAAATAGTAATATAAAATAATTTATATAGTACTATTATAATTTAATAGTACTATGTTGTCAACTAGTGATATCATCACAAGAACTTTTGAGGAATATGCAACATAATTTAGACAATTGTTTTTGTCATACAATAACTGACAGACACTATCATTTCATTGCAGCTCGCACAGAGCGAGGCTGAACATTGAATTATAATAATTCGTTACATTTATATAGCGCTTTTCTGAGACCTCAAAGCGCTTTACATAGATGGGGGAATCTCCTCAACCACCACCAATGTGCAGCATCCACTTGGATGATGCGACGGCAGCCATATTGCGCCAGAACGCCCACCACACACCAGTTTACTGGTGGAGAGGAGACAGTGATGAAGCCAATCAGTATATGGGGATGATTAGGAGGCCATGATGGACAGGGGCCAAGGGGCAAATTTGGCCAGGATGCCGGGGTTACACCCCTACTCTTTTTCAAAGGACATCCTGGTATTTTTAATGACCACAGAGAGTCAGGACCTCGGTTTAACGTCTCATCCGAAGGACGGTGCTCTTTTGACAGTATAGTGTCCCCGTCACTACACTGGGGCATTAGGACCCACACAGACCACAGGGTGAGCACCCCCTGCTGGCCTCACTAACACCTCTTCCAGCAGCAACCTGTTTTTTCTTAGGAGGTCTCCCATCCAGGTACTAACCAGACTCAACCCTGCTTAGCTTCAGTGGGCAACCAGTCTTGAGCTACAGGGTGATATGGCTGCTGGCTGATTTGAACAATAGACTATTAACTTAAAGCTTTTACTCTTAAACACAAAAGGTACGTCCACTATAATAAAAAAAGAATGTTTATTAAACAAACCAGATCAAGTAATAATATTCAGCAAACCTTCTAGTAGCCTACTTTCTTCAATCTGTCTGTCTCTCTTCTCCAGCGGTGGGTCGGGCTAATCCAAAAGAAGTGAAAACAAGGGGGGTGTTCTGAAGACAGACTGTTACCTGTGAAACAGGGGTGCTCTGAAAACACCCCCATTAGCAATTAGTGCTTTCCACCTGATGAAATGAACGCGGCAAAAAATCGACCAATCAGATTTTTGGTCGAGCAAGAACGTATCGACCAAATAACTGACTAATCGACTGGGAGATTACAGCCCTAATTAACACTAACATGAATTATGAGGATTAATTGTATTGCTTTGTAGTTTACAGAAAGACAGTTTTTCCACCTTTTGACCACAAGATGTCGTTAGTGTGTAACGTGTTGAAAAGCTTGGAGTAATGAACCATTTTACAATACAGTCGAGGGGGAAAGCCCCGGTGCTTCACAAAGCTTCATTTCACCATCACTATTATATACTGAAGCAAAAAAGTTATCCAATACTAACTGGGCCTGCGTGATAATGTATTTGGCCCCATACTTACTAATTGCTCAAATCTATGAAACTGTATTTATAATGTTGTTCAGCTGGACTAAACACAGCCAGTCCTGGGGTGCGTTTCCCAAAAGCATCGTAGCGTAAGTAGCACTTGAAAATCTTCATAGAACTACGAGTGCTCTGGAGTAATCGTACATCCCCAAGTGCATCGTAAGAAGACAGATTTATGAGGACACCTGCAGGACAACCGGCAGATACACCTTAACTTTATTCAAATGCAATGTGATTATAATATAAGGTTTTGATTGTACTTTATTGTACACTTTATTACTCTTTTTTGTTGGTTAAATTAATAAATTAAATAATTAAAAACAAAAAAAAATAGAAATAATTTAATCTAATAATTTGAATCAAAATTAAATGAATGAACATAAAAATAAATAAAAGAAATCCTTTAAATCTGTTAAAAATTGCATCTTTGTTTCGCTCTATCTCCTCTAAAAGGACATTAATTTCATCTTTTTGAAAGGTATCTGTTCATGTTTTTTTTTTTTGTTTTTTTTTCAGCCATTTTGTCAGTTCCTCCACCTGTAGGTGCTTTATGACTTGTCTTGATTGCTAATCCACAACAGATGACAATTATTAGGTTAAACGTTCAGAATACGATTCCAGATAAGGTTATGTTTCAGCACATCACGAATGGACAGTGACTCTTAAGTAGCACGTTCTCGTGCGTTCATGTTAAGTGCATTTTTGGGAAGCGCTTGTGGAATTGCTGCGAGCGTTCGTAACCTTGCACGTAGAAAGCGCTCTTAAGAGCTAAGATACATCGTTATCGGGAAACCCGGCCCTGATCACTGCAGCCCTGTTCAATCACATAAACACTTAAATAGGACTTTTTCAACAGCATGAAGTTGGTTAAAAGGTCTTAAACAGTAACACACTATTGACAAAGGTGAAAGAAACTCCAGGAATAATGATGAAGACGGTGATTGAAACACATCCGTCTGTGATGGATTACAAACCTATTTCAAAGGCTCTTGGACTCAAAGAACCACAGCGAGAGCCATTATATCCAAATGGAGAAAACTCGGCACAGTAAAACCTTCCCAGAAGTGGCTCAAAGTCACCAAAGGGCCAAGAACAACATCGTAGGAACTGGTTCCCTTTCAAGGGAACTCGCGTTGCGTCGAGTTTGACGCTATGGGAACGCTTTGCGTGATGACGTCTTGAAGCACATGTAAAATCAGTCCAATGGTGTAGCGGGACGTCAGAGGCGGGTGACGTCACGTACCAGGAAGCTATAAAAGCCGGCCTGAAGCAGGAAACAACAGCTTTCTGAGTCTTCAGTAGCGCTCTGTGTTGAAATCTGTCTGTCTTATTTGGTGTTGTCTGATATATATATATTATTCAGTATGGCGAGCAAGCAGCAGTTTAGAGTGTGTGTCCATCCCTGCCCGCGTTATTTAACGGGAGGTGACACACACACTCTTTGTGTTGTTTGTTTGGGAGAGGAGCATGCCCAGTCAGCACTCGAGGGTGGTGACTGTGAGCATTGCTGTGCGCTTCCTTTGCGTACGCTCCGATCCCGCTTGGCTCGGTTCAATCCCGACCACGTTCCCCAGGGCTTTGGTCCCGCCGCTGCCGAGGCACGGCGTCGATCTCAGACCTGGGGTTCGCAGATGGATCTGTCAGTGGATGTTGAGACGGGCTCTGCCTTATCTCAGCATCCTTCTGATAGATCCAGTGCCTCTCATCAGGGTGTGGAAGCACGCGCTGCGGTTTCTTCCCCCCCGGTGGAGGCACCAGTACTGCAATTGTCCAGCTCTGAGGAGCTGGACGTTGTTAGTATTGAAGCTGAGTCTGAGGATTCGCCACCTCAGTCTCACGCTTTTGAGGAATTGCTCGATGTTGTCACTAGAGCAGTTCACAGATTATCTATTGAGTGGCCAGAGGATAGGCAGGACGTTCGTTCGAAAAGCAAGCTCGACGAACGCTTCCTGCCATCTCGTACACAGCCTCAGCGAAGAAGCCTTCCGTTTTTTCCCGATCTCCACACCGAGGTGTCGAGATCGTGGGGAAAACCGGTTTCATACAGAGTGTATGCACCACAAACATCCCACTATTCTTCCATTCATAAATATAAAGAATATGGTTATGGGGAGATGCCGAAGGTGGAGGAGACGCTTGCGAGCTATCTCTCTCCAGCAACGGCATCTTCCCTGAAAGCTCCTTCACTTCCCTCTAAGCCAGTAAAATACACATCATCTCTGGTTCATAAATCGTATGCAGCCGCTGGTCAAGCTGCAGCGTGTCTGCATACGATGTCTATTATGCAAGCCTATCAGGCAGAATTATTGGGGGATTTAGAGGAGGGCGGGGGAATTGGTCCTGACACAGTGGCTGAACTTCGCAGAGCCACAGATCTGTCTCTCAGGGCCACCAAGGAGACCGCTAAATCAATCGGGCGGTCTATGGCAGCCCTGGTGGCCACTGAGAGGCATCTGTGGCTCAATCTGAGCGATATAAAAGAGAAAGAAAAGCACGTTCTCTTAGATGCTCCGGTTTCCACTGTTGGTTTATTTGGTGATGCAGTAAACAGTGCGGTAGCTAAATCTCAGGAAGCTGCTAAACAGGCAGCTGCATTGCAAAAGCTTCTCCCCCGCCGTTCATTCTATGAGGCTGCTGAGCGGGAGCAGCCTCACTCCTCTAAAAAGAGCGCTGAACACCGTGCCACTCAAAAACAGAGTGTGTCCTCTCGTGCTCCCCCACAAAAATCTCGGGGACACGGAGGGCGCGCTCAAACCCAGCAGTCTTCGAGGGGTAGAACGGATCTGCGGACCGTTATTACCGCCAAGAAGGCTGCTGGGAAAAAATCCTGACGTCCGAGGGCTCAGGATTAATGAGGGTAGTCCCCCCCGAAGCAGAGCGGTTAACACCTCTTTTTACGGTGCCCGTCTCTCTTCGGTACCCTCAGGGGACCGTTCTGCCAACCCTGCCGCCTCAGGTGTTACAGGGCGCAGCGGTCTCCGGCGAGCACATATCTCAAGGACCACCCGGAAACGTAGTGGCCTCGGGATGCCCGCCCCCTCCGAGGAGGGTGTTAGAGCAGTCTGTTCGGTCGCTCCCTGCCGGTGCGCCGTTACAGGGCGTCGAATTGACTGCTCAACAACAACAAAATCCAGAAACCAGTCTCGAGAGGCTGGTACCTCTAGTAGAATCTTTGACAGCGTGGAAGCTACTGTCAAATGTTTCTCGTTGGGTCCTGCAGACCGTGGAAAAAGGGTATCTGATTCAGTTCGGGAAACGCCCACCTCGGTTTATGGGGGTTCTGCCCACTGTGGTGGCCCCCGAGCAGGTTCTGGTTATGGAACAGGAAGTAAACACTCTGTTAGAGAAAGGGGCCATAGAATATGTACCTCCCTCCGACAGGGAAACCGGGTTTTACAGCCGGTACTTCATAGTTCCAAAAAAGGACGGGGGATTGCGTCCCATTTTGGATCTTCGAGTTCTGAACGAGTCAGTCATGCAGCTCAAGTTCAAAATGTTGACATTGAGACAGATCGTGCCACAGATCAGGTCCGAGGACTGGTTTGTCACGATAGATCTCAAGGACGCATATTTCCATGTTTCCATCCGTCCTTGTCATTGGAAGTTCCTGAGGTTTGCTTTCGGGGGCAAAGCATACCAATATCGTGTTCTTCCATTCGGCCTAGCTTTATCACCCCGCACTTTCACGAAATGCATGGATGCAGCTCTGGCGCCTCTGCGCCTTCAGGGGATTCGCATCTTGAACTACATCGACGATTGGTTGATTTTAGCTCAGTCGCATCAGTTGGCGGTTCAACATCGAGATGTTGTTCTCGCCCACATGAAAGAGCTGGGGTTACGGCTGAACGCCAAGAAGAGTGTGCTTTCTCCACTCCAGAGAACCACTTTCCTAGGCGTGGTTTGGGACTCAGTGTCGATGCAGGCGCGCCTGTCACCGCCACGTATAGAGTCCATCCTTGCAGCTGTGAAAAGTGTAAAGCTAGGCCAGCTACTCACTGTCAAACAGTTCCAGAGACTGTTGGGTCTCATGGCAGCAGCTTCCAACGTGATACCTTTTGGACTGCTGCACATGAGGCCCCTGCAGTGGTGGCTCAGGACCAGGGGGTTTTCCCCGAGGGGCAACCCATTTCGCACAATCAAGGTCACGCGGCGATGCCTACGTGCCTTGGTTATGTGGAAGAAACCTTGGTTCCTGTCCCAGGGCCCAGTGTTGGGAGCTTCTTGTCGTCGCAGACTGCTAACGACGGATGCTTCCCTCACGGGTTGGGGAGCGATCCTGGAGGGTCGCTCAGCTCAAGGTCTGTGGGAAGACCATCATCGTTCCTGGCATATCAATCGCCTAGAGATGTTAGCTGTCTTCCGGGCTCTGAGGAGCTTTGTCACAGACCTCAGGGGACACCATGTGTTAGTGCATACGGACAACACGTCGGTAGTCGCCTATATCAACCACCAAGGGGGTTTGCGCTCGCGCCCATTATCAAATCTGGCACGCCATATCCTCTTGTGGTCCCAGGGGAAGTTGCTGTCACTCAGAGCAGCCTACATCCCCGGGGTTCAGAATATAGGAGCAGACACTCTGCCGAGGCAGGGGCCGAGGCCCGGGGAATGGAGGCTCCACCCCGAGGTGGTGGAGCTGATATGGAGGGAGTACGGCCAAGCACAAGTGGATCTGTTTGCGTCTCGAGAGACGTCTCACTGTCCACTTTGGTTCTCCCTCACGCATCCAGCTCCTCTCGGACTGGATGCTATGGTACAGGCGTGGCCGAGGCTTCGTCTGTACGCCTTTCCCCCAGTTGCTCTGCTCCCGGGAGTTCTGGAGAGGGTTCGCAGGGACCGGGTTTGCCTGCTTCTTATAGCCCCGCGCTGGCCGGGCAGAGTATGGTTTCCCGACCTTGTGTCCCTCCTCGACGGGCCTCCTCTGGAGCTACCTGTCAGGAGGGACCTTCTGTCCCAAGCAGGGGGTTCAATACTTCACCCCCGCCCAGAACTGTGGAACCTGTGGGCTTGGCCTCTGAGGGGGCCCAGCTCATAGAGTCAGGTCTCTCAACTGAGGTTGTTGAGACCATTCTGCAGTCCAGAGCTCCCTCCACGAGGAAACTTTATGCCCTGAAGTGGAGAGTTTTCACTTCTTGGTGTAGTGACCGTCGGCTGGACCCAGTCCACTGCCCAATTGGTACAGTGCTGGAGTTCCTGCAGGACCGGTTCACTGCAGGTCTGACCCCGTCCACTTTAAAGGTCTATGTGGCGGCCATAGGTGCTTACCACATTCCTTTGGGTGGAATGTCTGTGGGGAAGGACCCTCTGGTATCTCGTTTCCTTCGTGGCACTTGGAGGCTGAGGCCTGCAGTCCGCTCTAGGGTGCCGCCATGGGACTTGTCCATTGCTCTACAAGGCCTGTCCCTGGCCCCCTTTGAGCCCATTGAGGAGGTTTCGGAAAAGTTTCTGACTTTGAAAGCTATTTTCCTTCTTGCCATTTCTTCTCTTAAGAGAATTGGGGATATTCAAGCATTGTCGGTTGCTCCTTCCTGCTTAGAGTTTGCTCCGGGTATGGTGAAAGCTTTTCTCCATCCCAGACCGGGTTATGTCCCCAAGGTCCCCACTAATGTGGCCAGACCTATTATTCTGCAGGCCTTCTGTCCTCCTCCCTTCCAGAATGCGGACCAGGAGGCTAATAATTTGCTTTGCCCAGTTCGGGCGTTAGACGCCTACGTCCACAGAGCTGCCCTGTGGCGCAGAAGTGATCAGTTGTTTGTTTGCTTTGGCTCCCCTAACAAGGGAGGGCCGGTGTCTAAGCAAAGAATGAGCAAGTGGGTGGTCGAGGCTATCTCACTTGCTTATGAGGCGGCTGGGCAGCCTTCTCCTTTGGCTGTCCGGTCACACTCTACAAGGAGTATGGCGGCCTCTAAGGCCCTTATTTCAGGAGTTTCTCTACAGGATGTCTGTGATGCGGCAGGCTGGTCCTCACCGCACACTTTCGTCAGGTTCTACTCTCTGGATCTAGACTCTGCTCCAGGGTCTCATGTTTTGTCATCCTAGTGCTGCTCTTCATGATTTCACACAGGACAGACTTTTGTAGCTATGGAGGCGTTGGTATAGACGTTCCCATAGCGTCAAACTCGACGCAACGCGAGTTCCCTTGAAAGGGAACGCTCCGGTTACGACTGTAACCTCGGTTCCCTGAAGAGGGAACGAGCGTTGCGTCACCTTGCCATATCTCCTTCATGCCTGTCAGCACGACTTCAGACTTTACTAAGCTGTTGTTTCCTGCTTCAGGCCGGCTTTTATAGCTTCCTGGTACGTGACGTCACCCGCCTCTGACGTCCCGCTACACCATTGGACTGATTTTACATGTGCTTCAAGACGTCATCACGCAAAGCGTTCCCATAGCGTCAAACTCGACGCAACGCTCGTTCCCTCTTCAGGGAACCGAGGTTACAGTCGTAACCGGAGCGATTTTCTTATTTTCTATCAGAAAATGCTGAAGGACAATATCCCATCTTTAGTCTGCAAACTGAAGCTCAAGCAACAAGACAATGATTCAAAGAATAGTGAGTAAATCCACCTCTGAACGGCTCAAAAAAGCACAATTACAGTTTTGGAGTGGCTTTGTCAAAGGCCTGACTTGAAATCAATTGAGATGATGTGGCAGGACCTTAAACAGGCAGTTCATGCTTGAAAACACTCCAATGAGGCTGAACTAAAGTTGTCCGCTCAATTGTGCTGTTTTTTTTTTGTGTGTGCAAAATAATGATATCTATGAAAAAGGCCCCACTATTTAGTATGAGACACAAAAACATAAGAAATCAGGATGGGCAAATACTTTTACAGCACAGTAAATGTCATATAAATTTCAGTAAAATGACATTGAAATAGTGATGATATCTATGTTTACGACTAATTATTGTTCTTTACATGTGAAACAAGAAACATTTTTCTTACCTTGTAAGATGAAAGCACTTCACTGATGGGTCTGAATGTGTGATTGGTGTGTTTCTCTGAGTCTCTGCACACTAAACACACAGGCTGTTTGTCCTCCAGACAGAAGAGTTTGAGTTTCTCACTGTGTAAACTGCAGATCTCCTCAGATCCTGATGAACGTTTCTCATTTCTCTCCTTCAGGAACGATTCACACAAGTTTTTTAATGTGAGATTAACTGGAGGATCATCTCTTGAGGATCTTCTCCTGCAGACAGGACACTCCTGAGTTTTCTTAGTTTTCCAGAACTGTTGTAGACACTCTTTACAGATACTGTGACTACAGGACAGAAGAACAGGAACATTGAAGATTTCATAGCAAACAGGACAAATATAATCATCTTCAGCTGCTGAAGCCATTTTCACCGTTTGAGTCTCGCAAACTAAACTCTACTTTCACTTTCTGAAGGACGGTTTTCAAAAATAGATCTGCTGTCTGTTCAGAAATCACAACAGACATCACAAAAATCCTTTTTTGTTTTTTTGAAAAAGTTTTTCTCTTTGTTCTCCATTGATTGCTTATTCTTTATTGCTTTTGTTGAGACAAAGTCGGTGTGTCAGAAAGTCAGTCTCTTCTTGGTTAGTGTTGTAAGAGGGAGGAGTTTATGATCACTGCAAAAAATGCTTTTCTTACTTTGTATTTTTGTCTGGTTTCCAGTCCAAATATCAAAAAATTCTTAAATTAAGATGCATTTACTAGATAAGTAAAATTAGATAAGATATTATGTCTTGTTTTCTGGGGAAATAAATCAAATTAAGTGAGTTTTTGCTTAAAATAAGCAAAATTATCTGTCCATGGGGTAAGAAAAATATTCTTAGAACAGAAACAAGCGACTTTGACAAGGGCCAGATTGTTATGGCAAGGTGACTGGTACGATAATTGAGACAATATATTGTTACACCCCTAAATAATGCATACTAAATGTATGATATACATGATGTATTATAAGGATAATGACAGCAAATGTTTTTTATTAGCTGTAATACATTGTCATTTGATCAACATTTAATAAACATTTGTTTGTTTATTATTTTGCTATGAAATGTGTAAAAAAAAAAAAAAAAAGTTTATGGTTTATTTGAGGAATTTGAGTCTGTTAACTACTGAACTTTTTTTGCCTTATTTATTGCCTTTTCCCCTATCACATTAATAATCATAAATTAGGTGTAATTCGAAAACTGAAAACTGTTTTGAAAATCATTGTGTAACACTAAACTTACACTTGTATATTTGTTTTTACACTCCTTTTTGAAGCTCGTTTTTGAACATCTTGGGAAAATGTTATGGGCTTTCTCATCAAAATATGACTTTCTGTCACAGAACAGGACATTGATTCATACATGTCCACCGTACAGACTCCAGGACTCACAGCATGTTCATCACACAACAAGTGAAATTCTAGATCAATATATTAGATATTATTATGAAAATATTGCCAATTATTACTCCCATTATTACACTTTTTTTCCATTACATGTTTCCCCAAGAACACATTAATATGCAAATTAAATAGTGTATAGATATGTTGAATTGAATGGGACTACACATTTATGGCCATTTTACCCAAATATTGTATGAAGTAAAATGGTGTATCATTTCATTCTATTATATCTTTTATTACACAGTTGAGAATCATCTTTATTCAAAGTTTGTTTAAAAAATCCAGAAACATAAAAACTCCCAAAGTAAAATAAACATAAATTATATATATATATATATATATATATATATATATATATATATATATATATATAATATATATATATATATATATATATATATATATAAATAAAAAAATAAACATAAAAAATCCTATTCATATTGAATGTCATTAATGTATTTTTTTTAAACAACTGAGTCCTGGTGTCACTAGAAGACATAGCATGAGATATGAATAACATATCTTGTTTAAAAATGTTAAAATTAAAATGTTTTTATGCTCTAAACAATGTAATGACATGTAAAAATACTAAATTCAAAAGATCTTTTTTTCTGGGTCTCAGGAGGATATGACAGAAGTCTGACAGAACATATATCAAGCATTTTTAATGAGTTTCAGGAGCTTTATGAAGGGCAGTGTAATCTCACATGACCGGAAGATGGCGACAAAACATCATGAAAACACACGGTCAGTACAATACAAACGTACAATATAAACACACACACACACAAACACACACACACACACCCTCTTGTTGACTCCTTTACCTGTTTATATTTGGTGTTCATTTATGAAAAAATGACAGGAATGATCGAGAATAAAGAGCATAAATACCCACATTTGTACCAGATGTAAGTTTATACTGTTTATGCTAATTTATAATATCTAATTATTTTCTAGTTGCCAATTTACTCAAGAATTTTTATGAAGTATATAATGGCTTAGTATGTCAAATTATGAACAAATATAATTTTCTCGCCAAACATTTAGCAGTTTGTAGCATACATGCTACAACAGAGATGCTAGTTTGACATATAGCTATATTGTTTGCTTAAGCCTTAAAGGGGTGGTTCAGGATTTAGGACATCGGACCTCATTTCCAAGTTAGCCTGGGTGTTATTTATCAGTGGAGACAGTTTTCAACATTTTTCATCCAGTCCTTCCAGTTGCATAGTTCGCCGGTGCTAGGCTAGCGTGAGTCAATGGTATCTGCTAGCCTGCCATTAAAAACAGTTTTACCCACTCCACAGTACACCAAAAGCAAATCAATTATAACGCCAGACTATCGATGTAAATGTCTGTTGAGAGAATAATGTTAGAAATCAAACTACCCTTTCATCGCATTGCAATAGTTATACTTTGTTCCCTGTATTTATTAGCACAGTCTACAGCAGCGGCGGAGTGATATTAAGTTAACTAGGCAACCGAGAGAGCCGGTCCACATGACAATCACGCAAGTGTATTTCCCTGCCGCTGACACTCATCACTACAGAAGCAGAGTATATTTCACGAAGAAATCAACAAGACATAGGACTATGGCCACGTTTGAAAGCCATGCCAATGTTTCGGACTTTGGAGATGATGAAGACGAAGAATGTGTGTTATTCAACGAACAGTAATGTATGAGCCGGAATACACAGACGAAGAACTAATCGAGATGGATGCTAAAAGGGCAGAAAGAGAAAGAATTTCTGTAGAGACAACAGCAGCTGGAGATGCCGTAGAGAACCGGAACAGAACATCGGGAGACTGGTGGTGCCAGTGCAGAAAATGTATACAAATGCCGAAGGAACTTTTTGGTAACCATCTATTTGTTTTATTTTTACAATTTCGAAATGCACACCGAATCACCATGTTGCCAATTCCTTAGTTTACAATCGAATGTTTCAATATCGTTGTTCAAGGTAGCTAGCTAGCTAGACGTCCCGACTGTAGTGCGCTTCTGTTCTGTGTTTACTTTTCGGCGCAGTACTAACGTTACTAAACGGAGCAAAGTAGAATTCCGCCGCTGCTGAGAAGCTAGTTCCTGTAAATGTAATGCGATCATTGAGATGCAAGAATAGTTTGATTTCTAACATTATTCTCTCAACAGACATTTACATCAATAGTCTGGCGTTATAATTGATTTGCTTTTGGTGTACTGTGGAGTGGGTAAAACTGTTTTTAATGGCAGGCTAGCAGATACCGTTGACTCGCGCTAGCCTAGCACCGGCGAACTATGCAACTGGAAGGACTGGATAAAAAATGTTGAAAACTGTCTCCACTGATAAATAACACCCAGGCTAACTTGGAAATGAGGTCCGATGTCCTAAATCCTGAACCACCCCTTTAATACAGATCATAACATATGGGAATAAATGTAGCAAATCAAACCTGAGAAGTGTCCTCACTTCATTATAGTCTTGCATGAAAACTAATTAAAAGTCATTAACAAACCCCTGCTGAAAAAAACAATAGAAACCATTACATAATTGCTAATGGTTTTAATGATTATAAAGAGAACTGTATTGGTTTTAATGGAAACTGTAATGGTCCTAGTGGGTCGCTTTTGGTGATTTTCTTTCTTCTATTGGTGGCATGTTTTTTTCTATTGGATACCATTAAGGACCAATAGAACACCTTTGGCAACTTATAGGTTACATGTTGGTATCTACTGGACACCAGTATGAACCATTACGTCTCCAATAAATGTAGTGTTTTCTTTGGTTTGATGATATTAATATATAATTTGTTTGTCACTGATTTCCTGGACTGTTCCTATGTTTAAGTGACAACTTTCACAGTAGAACTGAAATTCTACTTCCTCACAACTGTTTTTAAACACTCTGTTAAAAAGATACTTGGATCGAGGTACAACCTCTTGCCCAAACAATTTATTTATCAACTGCAGTAAATCATGTAACTGGCAACCAGTTATTTTATGCTTTGCTGCATGGCTCATAATCATGAGCATTGCCTCAGCTTGTGTGGTAGTTCCTGTGGCAGTCAAAGCAGTGTCCATGTCAGGCTGTAGGTCAATCACTGACAGGGGATCAGGAGTGTTCTGCTTCATGCTGCCTGTCCTGTGGTCTATCTCAGACTCTGACACTGTTCCACTGCATGCCTTTAAAAAAGCAACATCTCTGTTTAAGGTATAGTTGTGTGTAGGTCTGCTCATACACATATTCACGTAGGTTCATATTTATAAAAAATAAAAAAAATAAAAAACTTACAGACCCTCCAAAATGAATAATTAATCAAATACTTTGTTCAGTTTATAATTCAAAACTGAAAGAAGTGTGTACCTGAGAAAAAAAGAAAGAAAAAAAACAATTCAGAACAATCAGAACAAGCTAAACTAGTACTAAACTAGTTTTTGAAGGTCTACTTGAGCCTGGTGCAACGTCTACCTTACTACTGTACTCATCTGTCATCAGTTCAGCTGTTTTGCTTTGACCATTCTGACAATAATGTTACAGTTATGTTACAATTATGACATCTATGGTACAATTAGGTTACAATCATGACATATGTTACAATTATGTTACAATCATTACAATTATGTTACAATCATGGCATATATGTTACAATTATAGTACAATAGTGACATATGTTACAATTATGTTACAATCATGACATATATGATACAATCATGCCATCTATGTTACAATTGTTACAATCATGACATACATGTTACAATTATGTTACAATCATGACATATGTGTTACAATTATGTTAGAATCATCACAATTATGTTACAATCATGCCATCTATGTTACAATTATGTTACAATCATGGCATATATGTTACAATTATAGTACAATAGTGACATATACAGTATGTTACAATTATGTTACAATCATGACATATATGATACAATCATGCCATCTATGTTACAATTATGTTACAATCATGACATATATGTTAAAATTATCTTACAATCATTACAATTATGTTACAATCATGGCATATATGTTACAATTATGGTACAATAGTGACATATGTTACAATTATGTTACAATCATTACAATTATGATACAATCATGCCATCTATGTTACAATTCTGTTACAATCATGGCATAATTGTTACAATTATGTTACAATCATGACATCCTTATAAATAGCAATATTGACATGAAAATTATAGCTGTGAGCTGGCTTATTGACAAACGTGCTTTGTAGGTTTATAGCTATTTCCATAACACTTTACAATATGGTTTTATTAGTTAACATTAGTTAACTACTTTAGTTAACCTGAACTAAGAATGAACAATACTTCTACAGCATTTATTTGTCTTATTTAATGTAAATTACAACATTTACTAATACATTATTAAAATCAAATGTTGTGTTTGTTAACATTAGTTAGAAAATAAATGCATTTATTTCACAATACATTATCTTAAAGGGGTCATATAATGCCATTTTTGTACAAGTTAATATGATTATTTAGGGTCTAAATGAAAAGTTTGTAATATACTTTAATTAAAAATTCTCATTAGTATTGTAAGAAAACACTCATTTTACCTGGTCAAAAACAGCTCTGTTTTCAGCACGCCATTTAAGTGCATGTGTCTTTAAGTTAGTTATTAGTTAGACGCCATTCTGCTCCAGCGTATCAACAATGGCGGACTATGATGACAGCTCGCTCAGGGCAGGTCTGTGTTGAAACGCTGCTGTCAATTAACAATCGTGGGAGGGGCATCCGTGTAACGTCACATGGTCAGACGGCTCGATTTGAGACAGGGGAAAACATATAAGGAGATAAAAAAAATTTTTATTATCATTATATGATGGTTGTGTACAGGCACTGCCAACACACATTTCAGTACAATCAACTTGTAAAAGTGCATGTACCATTATATGACCCCCTTAAGAATTATATCTTATATATATTATATGACATTAACGTCCGATTGGCTTCAATCAACGCCAATTGTTTTTACTATGGTTTCACATTCATAGTTTAACAAACCATTTTCTACTATGGTTTTGTACGTTTCTTCATTCGGATCTATTTGCAATCCATTCCATTCTAAACAAACAACACAGTTTATATGGTTCATCCTTGTTTCATTATTCATTAAGATAATAATTAATAAATGCGTGCATAATTATCAGTGAACTTGATAAATGTTGCAGATATGTTTTGCTATGCATGCACAAACAAATGCCTTTCAACTTAGTGTGCAAAATTCAGAATAAAATGAATGTGCAGCAATTTGTTCAAATAGAGAGTCTAGGTCTACTATACGTGTTGTAGCCATTAAATAAGCTAATTTAGTTTAATATCTGTCTTTTTCCCCGAATCTGCAGTGTCATACTGCTGGCAACATCGAACATATAAAGCACTCCCACTCAACATATGTGCCAATCGCCAGCCTAGTTTCTTCCCGTCGAACACCTGAATCTAGTTTGTCAAATAGATCGCTCGATTAACCACTGTTTACATCTAGTCACTGGAGGCAGCCCTTTTGCTGGGTGTTACATTAAAACATTCCCCAAGGGAAACCCATTCCCTGGCGTGCATGTTCCTCCCCCACTAAATATAATCACCCCGTAACATATATATATATACAGTGGGGAGAACAAGTATTTGAGAAACTGCCAATTTTGCAGGTTTTCCTACTTACAAAGCATGTAGAGGTCTGTAATTTTTATCATAGGTACTCTTCAACTGTGAGAGACGGAATCTAAAACAAAAATTCAGAAAATCACATTGTATGATTTTTAAATAGTTAATTTGCATTTTATTGCATGACATAAGTATTTGATCACCTACCAACCAGTAAGAATTCCGGCTCTCACAGACCTGTTAGTTATTCTTTAAGAAGCCCTCCTGTTCTCCACTCATTACCTGTATTAACTGCACCTGTTTGAACTCGTTACCTGTATAAAAGACACCTGTCCACACACTCAATCAAACAGACTCCAACCTCTCCACAATGGCCAAGACCAGAGAGCTGTGTATGGACATCAGGGATAAAATTGTAGACCTGCACAAGGCTGGGATGGGCTACAGGACAATAGGCAAGCAGCTTGGTGAGAAGGCAACAACTGTTGGCGCAATCATTAGAAAATGGAAGAAGTTCAAGATGACGGTCAATCTCCCTCGGTCTGGGGCATCATGCAAGATCTCACCTTGTGGGGCATCAGTGATCATGAGGAAGGTGAGGGATCAGCCCAGAACTACACGGCAGGACCTGGTCAATGAGCTGGGGCCACAGTCTCAAAGAAAACCATTAGTAACACACTACGCCATCATGGATTAAAATCCTGCAGCGCATGCAAGGTCCCCTTGCTCAAGTCAGCGCATGTCCAGGCCCGTCTGAAGTTTGCCAATGACCATCTGGATGATCCAGGGGAGGAATGGGAGAAGGTCATGTGGTCTGATGAGACTAAAATAGAGCTTTTTGGTCTAAACTCCACTCGCCGTGTTTGGAGGAAGAAGAAGGATGAGTACAACCCCAAGAACACCATCCCAACCGTGAAGCATGGAGGTGGAAACATCATTCTTTGGGGATGCTTTTCTGCAAAGGGGACAGGACGACTGCACCGTATTGAGGGGAGGAAGGATGGGGCCATGTATCGCGAGATCTTGGCCAACAACCTCCTTCCCTCAGTTAGAGCATTGAAGATGGGTCATGGCTGGGTCTTCCAGCATGACAACGACCCGAAATACACAGCCAGGGCAACTAAGGAGTGGCTCCGAAAGAAGCATCTCAAGGACCTGAAGGATCTGGAGAAGCTCTGTATGGAGGAGTGGGCCAAAATCCCTGCTGCAGTGTGTGCAAACCTGGTCAAGAACTACAGGAAACGTATGATCTCTGTAATTGCAAACAAAGGTTTCTGTACCAAATATTAAGTTCTGCTTTTCTGGTGTATCAAATACTTATGTCATCCAATAAAATGCAAATTAATTACTTAAAAAAACATACAATGTGATTTTCTGGATTTTTGTTTTAGATTCCGTCACTCACAGTTGAAGTGTACCTATGATAAAAATGACAGACTTCTACATGCTTTGTAAGTGGGAAAACCTGCAAAATCGCCAGTGTATCAAATACTTGTTCTCCCCACTGTATGTTCATATGTATATTATCCTATAACTCAAGCTCTGAAACATATGAATGTACTAAGGCAGCAGCTGTTTATATATTCATGTATAATGATTGACAGCAGGGATGGATTACTGACCGGGCCTATGTGGCCAGTGCCCAGGGGCCCTTGCCTACCAAAACGTCTTACAGAACTGTTGTCCCATCCTGTTTAAAATTATATTTATTAGAACCACTCTTTGAGCTTATTTTTGTGTGTGAAAGGTATTGGAAAAATAACTATTTATTATTACAGCATAACTGCCCATTTTCCCTAAATTGAAGTGAGACTAAATTTTTAAACATTGCCTCATTTTTTATTAGCCTCATTTGCATATTTTTTTGTTGCCTAATTATAAATGATCCAACAAAATGGGCCTAGAGAGAGCTATTATTTAACTGTAAAAAGTAAAAGCATATACCCTTCACTCTAGTTGTTTGAACGACTGTAAAAGATGCACCTTCAAATAAAAAAGGCAATTAAGTGTATATTGGAAATTACAGCTTTTTTTACTGGTCAAACCAAATTTTAGTAGCCACAGCACTCGAAACGACTGGTCCAATCAGATTGTAATGCCTATCACAACTAGACTAGTGATGTCAAAACAATTCACAGGATATTGTGAGACTATGAGGGGTGGACCTCAGTTCTTCTAGATTTGGGGGCAAGATATTTTCTACATTTTAATGCATAGAGTTCAGAAATATAAGAGCTCAAACCCATGTTCAGCAGGCAGCCTATGAATATAAATCAAACTTGCATCACAAGTGTAGGCTATTGTTATTCTCAAACCATATGCTGACCAAACAGAATTTCATTAAGTTTAGTAACAACATGTAACAATGTTTACATCAATTAATTTGGATAAATATCAGGTACCGTATATAGCTACATAATTTTTCTCAAGGAAAAATCTCTCATTAATGCTGTAAACATACAGGGAGTTGATATTATTATTAAAGGTTGAAATTAACGTTTTAATATTTGTAATGATATGAGTAAAATTATGATATGTAATATAGTGCATATATTTAGCAAAAATACTCCTTTCTATAGGCCAAGTTAATTTTTCTAGCTATATGCTGTGGTCATGGCTTTTCTGAGATAAACGTTACATTACGTGACATATTATTTTCCAGTTGTTTTATTGACCTATTTCCGTGGTTGAAGCACTAATTGAGTGATTTCATGAGACATGATACATTTCAGCAAGTTGTAGTTCATTCGAATTTATTTACTAACTAAAGAAGAGCTTTAGATCAGTTCACGTGCCGCTTGAACCGAGGTGCTACAGTGATCTGTCATGTCATATTAAAGAGCGCCAAAAACGTCAGGGTCTGGGGTTATAAGATAACATGATTCGATACAGAGAATAATATTGTAGGCCTATATGCAGGGGGCAGACTGGGTCAAAAATTCAGCCCTGGCACTGTAGCCACACCAGCCCACATTACCACACAAACACCCGCATTGAAATTTGAGGTATTAGGGGGGTTCTAAAATTTGGATTTCTTGGATCTCCATATGTGCATTTTAAGGTGTTTGAAGGCCAAAAAAATAGCTTTAAAAGCATGTCAGTGGGCAGTAGCATAAATTATTTGTCAAGCAGATAACAGATTCGTAACCATGAGAATGAGGATAAATGTTGTAATGAATGATCCACAGTACAAAATGGAAATGCAGAATGTTTCTACTTATTGGTGACAATACAAAATCACATATTCCAAACAGGAATGGCCTTAAATGAGAAATCTTTCAAGGATTATTTTGCATAGATGTTACATTTCATTCAAACACCAATGCAATATTTTTGTGTCGGGAGGCAAATGAGCAATTTATATATTAGCATTAAAGATTGGATTCAGCAACTTTTTTCTTTTTGAAAGTTAGAAAAAGTTGGTTTTCTTCTTTGATTAGTGCCAAAAACATTGATTAACTCAAGAAAGAAAAAAGTTGCTGAAACCAACTTCGTGGGCTGGTGTGGCTACAGTGCCAGGGCTGAATTAATCATGTTATCTTATAACCCCAGACCCTGACGTTTCGGGCTCAGCCCCTGATGTTTTTAAAACCTAGAAACGCCCCTGCATAGAGCCTTAAAACATCTCATCTGACAGAGGACTGTGCGCCGGTGCTGACTGCGTTATTTTTGTATTTTTTTAATTGCTGTGAGATTGTTTGCTGTTATGCGCAAATTTACTTGGTTACTTACGTAACCTCAGTTCCCTGAGATGAGGGAACGAGTATTGCGTAAGGCTAGCTTACGCTATGGGAAAACCTCCTTTTCTCGAGAATACTGAAGTTACACTTATAAAACGCATTGCAGCTGCACTGTGAGCACAACTGAACGCGAGAGAGGTCATTGGCTGTGCTGCGGCCACTGCACAAACCTGTGGCGAGGCGGCTCTGACGCAAGAACCAATCAGGGCGCTTGGCGCGTCATAGCCCACCAGTATGGACGTGGTCAGAGGCTATATATTGGCGAGACTTGCCTAGGTACTTCAGGTTTAAACAACTGAAGCGACCTCTGATCCAAGCACAGTAGCACGGCAGGCTACGCAATACTCATTCCCTCTTCTCAGGGAACTGAAGTTACGTTAGTAACCAAGTAGTTCCCTTTCGAGAGGTCTCTCGTATTGCGTAAGGCTAGCTTACGCTATCGGAACCACTTGCAAAACGCTGTGCGTGCTGACTTCGCTTTACTGTGACCAAGCATATGTATGAATCACAGAGAAGCATAATCCTAATATAAGCCGGTGAAGAACGGGCTTCAATATTGGATAACTAGGAACCTTAGTTCATGGTACAAGGGATACATAGTGGCCAGCTAAAGCAGCGCCAGGTGTGTATGAACCCTAAGATATCGTGGGGGTGCTTAACACTTTTTATACTGAGAGAACCTTGGCCTGTAAGGCGGGTACCTCCAAGTTATAAAACTTTACAAATGTGGACGGCGAGGCCCAGCCAGTCGCGGCACAAATGTCCTCAATGGGTATTCCACTGGACCAGGCCCACGAAGAGGCCATGCCTCTTGTGGAGTGAGCTCTGATGCCCAAGGGGCAAGGAAGGCCCTTGGATTTGTAAGCTAACGCGATAGCATCTACTATCCAGCGCGACAGTCTTTGCTTTGTAGCAGCCAAACCTTAGTGCGACCGCCAAAGCATAAAGAGCTGCTCTGACTGCCTAAACGGGGCAGAGCGCTCCAGATAAATTCTGAGAGCCCTTACAGGGCAGAGTAAATGCGTGTCACTCTCATTGTGAGAGAGCAGCTAGGGAAATGACCTGCGCTCGGAATTGAGTGGAGAGCACTTTAGGGACATAACCATGCCTCAGTTTAAGAACGACCTTGGAGTTGTTTGGCCCAAATTCTAGGCAGGAAGCACTTATGGATAGCGCTTGTAGGTCACCTACCCGCTTGACTGAGGCGAATGCCAGCAGAAAAGCAGTCTTGAGCGAGAGCACCTTCAGGTCCACTGACTGAAGCAGCTCGAAGGGGGAACTCTTCATGGCCTCCAGAACCTTGAAGAGATCCCAGATAGGCACGGACGGGGGGCGCGGAGGGTTTAGCCTTCTAGCGACCCTGAGAAAACACACAATGAGTTTGTTTCTTCCTAACGGTTTGTCTGCTATAGGAGCGTGAAACACTGTTATGGCCGCCACATAGACTTTGAGCGTGGAGGGGGTGCGACCCGCATCCAGCAGCTCTTGCAAAAATGTGAGCACACTTGGTACTTCACATGTCTGAGGGTCTACGTTTTGTGCAGCGCACCAGCCAGCAAACACCGCCCATTTCTGAGCATACAGGCGCCTCGTTGAGAATCATTCCCTGATTCTCTTGATGACCTCTGGTAGCATCGTGACAGGGGAGAATGCGTACACAGGGCGGCTCGGCCAATCGCGTCTCTGTTATTTGTAAAAAATATTAGGCAGTGAGCATTGTCTTCTGAGGCAAAGAGATCGACCTCCGCCCTGCCGAAGGCATCCCAAAAGAGTGAAGAGACCATTATGGGTGAAGAGACCATTCTCCTGGGAGAACGTTGCGTCTGGATAACATATCCGCACCCTGGTTCAGAACGCCTGTTACATGCGTCGCCCTTAGTGAGCGCAGGTTGTGATGGGACCAAAGAATGAGATTCTCGGCCATGTAGTGCAGGTTGTGTGACTTGATACCACCCTAGTGATTTATGTATGACACCACTGCCCTGTTGTCCGTCCGGACCAGGACGTGGTGGTCTTTTAAAGTTTGGGAGAAAGGCTCTCAAAGCCAAGGCTACCGCCCTCATCTCTAGACAGTTTATATGTAGGCGCTTCTCTGGGTCTGACCATAGACCAGAAACGGGCCTGCCCTCGTAAAGGGCCCCCCCAGCCTAAGCTGGAGGCATCTGTCGAGATTGTTTTTCTCCTTGAAATCACACCCAGTCTCACACCAGACCGATACCAATCCATTGAGTGGGTCCTCGTCGGTGAAGCTGGCGAGCCGAGTCCGCAGAGTGGAAAGATCCATATCATCACATTCCAGGCAGCCGCCCTTCGCGAGTCGGCGAGTGGTCACGGCCCAGACAGGAAGCGCACAGAATATGGCGGTCTCCACCGACGAGTGGGCCTCTAAACGAGGCGCAGGTAGTACGAGGCATTTGGAACAACGCCTTCGGAAATATATTTTTTTAGACTGTGGACGCAGCGGCGAACACACAAAAAGCAGTGAAAAGGCAATGCGCGCAGGATGGCACAGCGACACGGCTTGCTGAAGGTGGCGAAGAAGCCGGCATCCTCAGAAGCTCTGTCCCGCTGCGTGGCGTTTCGACGGCGGCGAATGCTTCCGTATTCCGGAGGTCAGCGAAGTGGAGAAGTCGCTGAAGGAGTAAAATCTGAAGTACCTAGGCGAGTCTCGCCAATATATAGCCTCTGACCACGCCCATACTGGCGGGCTACTATCGCCCCTATTGGTTCTCGCGTCAGAGCCGCCTCACCATAGGTTTGTGCAATTTCCGCAGCACAGCCAATGACCGCTCTCATGCTCAGTTGTGCTCGCAGTGCAGCTGCAATGCGTTTTAAAAGTGTAACTTCAGTATTCTCGAGAAAAGGAGGTTTTCCCATAGCGTAAGCTAGCCTTACGCAATACGAGAGACCTCTTGAAAGGGAACCTGGAGATATTCTAGGATAGGCTGAAATCACTCCCGTGGTGCGTCTCTGTGTGAGAGATTTCAACAATCACCAGTCAGAGACAGCAGCAAAGCCAAAGCACAATGAAATAAGGCAACTTATGATTTTGAGGGTTTACATAGGCTATTGTCCGGTTTCATATTTGTCAGTCAACTTTTCAAAATACATTCGGGGGCACACTCAAAACATTCAGGGCTGAAGCCCCGGCAAAATCGACTGACGCCGCGTCTGATCAAAAGTAACCTGCCTTGTCTTGTCTATTGGTGTCAGTGGCCTCTTTGCTTGAAAAAAACGGAGAACAGTGTCAACACGATGCGTGAGATTTGGCAGCCCTGTCTTCACCAACAACATTGTGCATTATATTTATCAAAAAACGATTTTATTATCGTACTGAGGGGGGGCTGGGGGGGCAGGGGGGGCCTTTGGAGATAACTGGCCCCAGGGCCTTTACAAGTCAAAATCCGTCCCTGATTGACAGAATAACAAGACAAACTACATACTTTCAAACCGTTATTTAAAACAGTTTTAAAATGTTTGAAAATTGTAATTTTTTTTATCATTTTATTTATATATATATATATATATATATATATATATATATACTTAATACTATTTATTACATGGCTTGGTTGAATTCTAATGTACAATGCGGTCTGTTATTTCTTGATAACAGACGCTGCTAAGTATAACACACCGTTGCCATGAAAAACAGAGCGTTGCTATGGACGCAGGATTCTAACCGTAGAGACGGAACAGACTATTTTCTTTAGCGGAAGCAATACAATCGTTTTTAAATCAATAAACTCCTTTTTAAAACAATATTTTGTGTCAAATTATTGATTTATTTGGTAGGTAGCCATGTAATAAGCGGCATAATGTAGAGCGAGGCGGTTGTTAAAGCGAATACAACCCCTTCAGACTGATTCAAGCTCTGCTTCGCGTCGGGGTCCCGATCAGCCTGTCGGGGGTGTATTCGCTATAACAACCGCCTCGCTCTACATTATCCCTTACTTACATATTGTAAACATGAATTTAAACATACTTTCATTATTGTATGACTTGTTTAATGGTTACTTAAGTATTGAATTTATAATATTAATAATTACTTTGGGATTTGAGATTTACAATACAATATTTTTTCTTTATCAACTATTACATGCACAGATAAAAAATTTTGTACATATAAACAAACCTCACAGCTAATATGCAGAAGCAGAAAACAGGAAGCAAGCGAGTATTCGCTTTATAGATGTAATGTAAGGAGGCAAGATGTAGAGAACCCAAGTGCAACTTTAATACCAACGTGATCAAACATAAAAAAAGGCATGAAAACTCGAAACAAGAACAAACAGCAGTTACCCAAAACAATACTAAACAAAGACACAGGGCAAACATGAGGGCTTAAATACACAAGACTAATGACCCAACAAGGGACACCTGTGAACAATGAACCAATAACATCATGACACATCAGACAAGGGAACACACGCAGGATCACATGACTTTGAACAGGGGATCACATGACAGACATGAAATGTGACCAAGACAAGACCAAATCATGACAATAGGCCAAACCTGAGAAAACAGCACCATCTTGTAAAAAAAAAAATATATATATATATATATATCAATATATTCAATATATATATTTATTTAAAAGAAAAGGCCAACAGAACAAAAGTCTGTTAACAAAGACTGCATCATTTTATAGTTAAATGGCCCTGGGATAAAAAGAAATTGGGGAAGTTTTGTCCTTAAGGTCCTGAGTGTAAATATTTTGTGTACAATGTGGAAAGGAAAGAAGAAAACTCAAGTAAAAATACACACTTGTGCCAAAATTGATGCAGTTTGCATTAACACAGGATTTATTTTATTTTTAAACTGAAAGAGACAAACATGTCCTTAAGGAAACACGAGGGTTAATTTGGTTCTAAACTTTACATTGAAGTGTGATTGATCAATGAGACCCTTTGATTACAGAGTTATTATTGATGCATAATTTGCAAATCTGAATTAAGAAGCAGAATCAGATTTAACTGTGATTTTCTGCTGTAATAAACAGTTTAACTGGTAAGATCCTCAGAGGAGAAGTTGTGCAGGCATTATATAAGAATGGAAAGACAGTCTCTGTGAAGGATGTCCTGAATCTGCGCAGACAGTCTTTAGTTACAGGATCAGAGAATGACACTGTTCTTCTGTCATAGTCCAGCTGAACTCTCACACGCTGAAGCTTCTGTTTAACAGTGAAGACAGTGGCGGGTTGCTCTGGGGATTGTGAGCTGTATTTGCTGTTCATGTACCGCACACACCAGACATTAGACTTAGAGAAATCCTCTCCCTTCCTTTGGTTTGATGCTGTTGTTATTCCAAGACTCCAGTCTGTATTGTCTCCAACCTCCACATCCCAGCAGTGTGTTCCTGAGTTAAAGCCCTCAGATCCCAGGACACATGGATACCTGTCAAACCTCTCTGGATTATCAGGAAGTGTTTTATATACACCACTGTACGACACACTGGTCAGATCAGCAGAGAGTGTGAGACGAGGATATGCTGTGTTTGGATCCAGAGTCAACGGAGCTGCAAAGAGAATAACATCAGATTACAGGATGAAATATGATGTATTAGAAATGTAAAGGTTAAACATTTTTCTTTTTCTGAAAGAGATCATAAATCATAACAATGGTCTCTCAGTTACTGTCAGAATGGATTGAGGCTTCAGGTTTAATATCAGTATTCAATAAACACTATTGTATCCTAATACATAAACATAAACCATGAGGAACAGACTTTTCATTATGAGTTCGCTGTATGATCTGATGATTTTCTGAAATACAGTTAAGATTCACTTGGTAATTCAAGTGATTATTAAATATATTTCTATCAAATGTTGATGTTGTGTGTGTTTATATCTGAACTATCTTCTGCACTGGTGTCAAATCTGCTGAGACTCACTGTGTTGGACAGTTTCCAGCATCTTCTTCCAGACTCTGAACGGCAGGTTACCCAGATAACGCGACACATGAATCAAAGCTCCAGAACTCATCCGTGGATCCGGCTGTGAGATCTGGACTCTGAGGAACATTCAGGAGTCAGAACTGCAGTGAATTTGAGTTCAGATCCACTGAGAGAAGAGATACGAGCAGCTCACTCACCTTTCCATTGAGGCCTTAAAGTTCTGGAAAATATAGAGTTTGAAAACATTTTAATATCTTATCAAACACTCTCATTGTCAATGAGTCTCTCTATACAAGTTGTTTTCTGCACAAAGAATGAAGCCAGATTGATTTGTCACCTTTAGAAACGAGACGTCATTGTCTTTCATCATCTCCTCCATGTCTCTGATTGTGTGTGAAAGAGCTGAGATGTGTGTGTTCATCTCCTCCAGCTTCTCCTTCATCCTCTGCTTCTTCTGCTCCTCTTCCTCTCTCAGTGCAGTGATTGTAGCTTCTTCTTCGTCTCTGAGAAACTGATGAAGCTTCTCAAACTCTTCTTTAATCTGACGCTCTGTGTGCTCAGCTTGAGACTGAAATCAAATCACATTCACTTCAATCATCTCAATCAACACAAATCTCGGATACTCGACATATAACGGATCCAGAAGCAGAAGCTGCTCGTCATTTACAGAAATAATCAACTGGAATTCATTATATTACATATATCATTTTATAACGGTATAAAGTGATTCAGCTGTAATGAAAATGACTCTTGATTCTGTTTCCTCACATTGATGTGTTGAGCTGTTTTCTCAAACTCTCCTTTCTTCTCTTCATTGTGTTGAAGTTTCTGTCGTAAGGACTTCAGTGCTGTATTGAGCTCCTCCTAGAATTGAACAAAAATACATTAAACACCAGATTACAGTGAAGAGAAGAAAATACAGTGATATGATCATACAATTCTGTGCAAAAGTATTTATTAGTATATATATACCATAACCACGTGATCTGTGACGTTCATTTCCACACAAAGTCACGTGACTGCTTCGTATTCAGATTCAAAAATAGCGTGAACCTCCTGAGCAGGTTTCGATTGTCTTCGGTAGTAGTAAATAAAAAAGAAATAGACTTAGCCCTCACACTGTTGAACAAGTTTCTTTACATTTATTAAATTACCCACAAAATAAAATGTCAGCTGCCCAGTTCACAAGCACTTCACCATTCCACAACAATTTTCTTTTATTTTGATTATGCCTTCATGAGCCTTGCCTGTGAACTCGTAGGATTAGGACTGAGGCTAAAGTTTATGTGAATAAGGCTGCATTTGTAGATCAAAGCAGATTCATAAGAATTGTTTCTGTACAAGGTAATTAGTCCCATTTATTATTATAATTTTTTTCATAAATTAATTCATACAGTTGTTTGTTCATACATTGTATAAGAACTACATAGGGCTGTAATCAAGAAAATCTTGGTCGACTAAAGTCCTATAATTTTCGACTAAAAATCGACTAAAAATGACATTAGGGAAAAAAAACATTAAATTAATTAGCTGCGCACTGCAGTACTTGGTAGCCTTGTTGTCCGCCTAAATGAATTTCAAATAAACATAAAAAAAACTAGTAGGCTATTTGCAGTATATTAAATCGTTTTTGACCTAATTATTTTGCACTGACACACGAGTCTGTCGGCTCTGCAGCGCTGCATAACGTGCATCTGCGCGCAATATAAAAATAGTAAAAAAACAAATAGTACTATAAATAAATAGTAATATAAAAAATAGTACTATGTTGTCAACTAGTGATATCATCACAAGAACTTTTGAGGAATATGCAACATAATTTAGACAATTGTTTTTGTCATACAATAACTGACAGACACTATAATTTCATTGCAGCTCGCACAGAGCGAGGCTGAACATTGAATTATAATAATTCGTTACATTTATATAGCGCTTTTCTGAGACCTCAAAGCGCTTTACATAGATGGGGGAATCTCCTCAACCACCACCAATGTGCAGCATCCACTTGGATGATGCGACGGCAGCCATATTGCGCCAGAACGCCCACCACACACCAGCTTACTGGTGGAGAGGAGACAGTGATGAAGCCAATCAGTATATGGGGATGATTAGGAGGCCATGATGGACAGGGGCCAAGGGGCAAATTTGGCCAGGATGCCGGGGTTACACCCCTACTCTTTTTCAAAGGACATCCTGGTATTTTTAATGACCACAGAGAGTCAGGACCTCGGTTTAACGTCTCATCCGAAGGACGGTGCTCTTTTGACAGTATAGTGTCCCCGTCACTACACTGGGGCATTAGGACCCACACAGACCACAGGGTGAGCACCCCCTGCTGGCCTCACTAACACCTCTTCCAGCAGCAACCTGTTTTTTCTTAGGAGGTCTCCCATCCAGGTACTAACCAGACTCAACCCTGCTTAGCTTCAGTGGGCAACCAGTCTTGAGCTACAGGGTGATATGGCTGCTGGCTGATTTGAACAATAGACTATTAACTTAAAGCTTTTACTCTTAAACACAAAAGGTACGTCCACTATAATAAAAAAAGAATGTTTATTAAACAAACCAGATCAAGTAATAATATTCAGCAAACCTTCTAGTAGCCTACTTTCTTCAATCTGTCTGTCTCTCTTCTCCAGCGGTGGGTCGGGCTAATCCAAAAGAAGTGAAAACAAGGGGGGTGTTCTGAGGACAGACTGTTACCTGTGAAACAGGGGTGCTCTGAAAACACCCCCATTAGCAATTAGTGCTTTCCACCTGATGAAATGAACGCGGCAAAAAATCGACCAATCAGATTTTTGGTCGAGCAAGAACGTATCGACCAAATAACTGACTAATCGACTGGGAGATTACAGCCCTAATTAACACTAACATGAATTATGAGGATTAATTGTATTGCTTTGTAGTTTACAGAGCACAAAGTTATTTATTAAATGAAAAAAAAAAGGAAAAATAAAAGGTCTTTTGGGACAGAAAGACAGTTTTTCCACCTTTTGACCACAAGATGTCGTTAGTGTGTAACGTGTTGAAAAGCTTGGAGTAATGAACCATTTTACAATACAGTCGAGGGGGAAAGCCCCGGTGCTTCACAAAGCTTCATTTCACCATCACTATTATATACTGAAGCAAAAAAGTTATCCAATACTAACTGGGCCTGCGTGATAATGTATTTGGCCCCATACTTACTAATTGCTCAAATCTATGAAACTGTATTTATAATGTTGTTCAGCTGGACTAAACACAGCCAGTCCTGGGGTGCGTTTCCCAAAAGCATCGTAGCGTAAGTAGCACTTGAAAATCTTCATAGAACTACGAGTGCTCTGGAGTAATCGTACATCCCCAAGTGCATCGTAAGAAGACAGATTTATGAGGACACCTGCAGGACAACCGGCAGATACACCTTTAACTTTATTCAAATGCAATGTGATTATAATATAAGGTTTTGATTGTACTTTATTGTACACTTTATTACTCTTTTTTGTTGGTTAAATTAATAAATTAAATAATTAAAAACAAAAAAAAATAGAAATAATTTAATCTAATAATTTGAATCAAAATTAAATGAATGAACATAAAAATAAATAAAAGAAATCCTTTAAATCTGTTAAAAATTGCATCTTTGTTTCGCTCTATCTCCTCTAAAAGGACATTAATTTCATCTTTTTGAAAGGTATCTGTTCATGTTTTTGTTTTTGTTTTTTTTTCAGCCATTTTGTCAGTTCCTCCGCCTGTAGGTGCTTTATGACTTGTCTTGATTGCTAATCCACAACAGATGACAATTATTAGGTTAAACGTTCAGAATACGATTCCAGATATGGTTATGTTTCAGCACATCACGAATGGACAGCGACTCTTAAGTAGCACGTAGAGCGCGTTCTCGCGCGTTCATGTTAAGTGCATTTTTGGGAAGCGCTTGTGGAATTGCTGCGAGCGTTCGTAACCTTGCACGTAGAAAGCGCTCTTAAGAGCTAAGATACATCGTTATCGGGAAACCCGGCCCTGATCACTGCAGCCCTGTTCAATCACATAAACACTTAAATAGGACTTTTTCAACAGCATGAAGTTGGTTAAAAGGTCTTAAACAGTAACACACTATTGACAAAGGTGAAAGAAACTCCAGGAATAATGATGAAGACGGTGATTGAAACACATCCGTCTGTGATGGATTACAAACCTATTTCAAAGGCTCTTGGACTCAAAGAACCACAGCGAGAGCCATTATATCCAAATGGAGAAAACTCGGCACAGTAAAACCTTCCCAGAAGTGGCTCAAAGTCACCAAAGGGCCAAGAACAACATCGTAGGAACTGAATTTTCTTATTTTCTATCAGAAAATGCTGAAGGACAATATCCCATCTTTAGTCTGCAAACTGAAGCTCAAGCAACAAGACAATGATTCAAAGAATAGTGAGTAAATCCACCTCTGAACGGCTCAAAAAAGCACAATTACAGTTTTGGAGTCGCCTTGTCAAAGGCCTGACTTGAAATCAATTGAGATGATGTGGCAGGACCTTAAACAGGGAGTTCATGCTTGAAAACCCTCCAATGAGGCTGAACTAAAGTTGTCCGCTCAATTGTGCTGTTTTTTTTTTTTTTGTGTGCAAAATAATGATATCTATGAAAAAGGCCCCACTATTTAGTATGAGACACAAAAACATAAGAAATCAGGATGGGCAAATACTTTTACAGCACAGTAAATGTCATATAAATTTCAGTAAAATGACATTGAAATAGTGATGATATCTATGTTTACAACTAATCATTGTTCTTTACATGTGAAACAAGAGACATTAGTCTTACCTTGTAAGATGAAAGCACTTCACTGATGGGTCTGAATTTATGATTGTCATGTTTTTGTGAATTAATACACACTAAACACACCGGCTGTTTGTCCTCCAGACAGAAGAGTTTGAGTTTCTCACTGTGTAAACTGCAGATCTCCTCAGATCCTGATGAACGTTTCTCATTTCCCTCCTTCAGGAACGATTCACACAAGTTTTTTAATGTGAGATTAACTGGAGGATCATCTCTTGAGGATCTCCTCCTGCAGACAGGACACTCCTGAGTTTTCTTAGTTTTCCAGAACTGTTGTAGACACTCTTTACAAATACTGTGACTACAGGACAGAAGAACAGGAACATTGAAGATTTCATAGCAAACAGGACAAATATAATCATCTTCAGCTGCTGAAGCCATTTTCACCGTTTGAGTCTCGCAAACTAAACTCTACTTTCACTTTCTGAAGGACGGTTTTCAAAAATAGATCTGCTGTCTGTTCAGAAATCACAACAGACATCACAAAAATCCTTTTTTGTTTTTTTGAAAAAGTTTTTCTCTTTGTTCTCCATTGATTGCTTATTCTTTATTGCTTTTGTTGAGACAAAGTCGGTGTGTCAGAAAGTCAGTCTCTTCTTGGTTAGTGTTGTAAGAGGGAGGAGTTTATGATCACTGCAAAAAATGCTTTTCTTACTTTGTATTTTTGTCTGGTTTCCAGTCCAAATATCAAAAAATTCTTAAATTAAGATGCATTTACTAGATAAGTAAAATTAGATAAGATATTATGTCTTGTTTTCTGGGGAAATAAATCAAATTAAGTGAGTTTTTGCTTAAAATAAGCAAAATTATCTGTCCATGGGGTAAGAAAAATATTCTTAATTCAAACAGAAACAAGCGACTTTGACAAGGGCCAGATTGTTATGGCAAGGTGACTGGTACGATAATTGAGACAATATATTGTTACACCCCTAAATAATGCATACTAAATGTATGATATACATGATGTATTATAAGGATAATGACAGCAAATGTTTTTTATTAGCTGTAATACATTGTCATTTGATCAACATTTAATAAACATTTGTTTGTTTATTATTTTGCTATGAAATGAAAAAAAAAAAAGAAGAAAAAAAAAAAAGTTTATGGTTTATTTGAGGAATTTGAGTCTGTTAACTACTGAACTTTTTTTTGCCTTATTTATTGCCTTTTCCCCTATCACATTAATAATAATAAATTAGGTGTAATTCGAAAACTGAAAACTGTTTTGAAAATTGACATTGTGTAACACTAAACTTACACTTGTATATTTGTTTTTACACTCCTTTTTGAAGCTCTTTTTTTTGAACATCTTGGGAAAATGTTATGGGCTTTCTCATCATATATGACTTTCTGTCACAGAACAGGACATTGATTCATACATGTCCACCGTACAGACACCAGGACTCACAGCATGTTCATCACACAACAAGTGAAATTCTAGATCAATATATTAGATATTATTATGAAAATATTGCCAATTATTACTCCCATTATTACACTTTTTTTCCATTACATGTTTCCCCAAGAACACATTAATATGCAAATTAAATAGTGTATAGATATGTTGAATTGAATGGGACTACACATTTATGGCCATTTTACCCAAATATTGTATAAAGTAAAATGGTGTATCATTTCATTCTATTATATCTTTTATTACACAGTTGAGAATCATCTTTATTCAAAGTTTGTTTAAAAAATCCAGAAACATAAAAACTCCCAAAATAAAATAAACATAAATTATATATATATATATATATATATATATATATATATATATATATATATATATATATATATATATATATATGTATATATATATATAAATAAAAACATAAACATAAAAAATCCTATTCATATTGAATGTCATTAATGTATTTTTTTTTAAACAACTGAGTCCTGGTGTCACTAGAAGACATAGCATGAGATATGAATAAAATCTCTTGTTTAAAAATGTTAAAATTAAAATGTTTTTATGCTCTAAACAATGTAATGACATGTAAAAATACTAAATTCAAAATATCTTTTTTTCTGGGTCCCAGGAGGATATGACAGAAGTCTGACAGAACATTTATCAAGCATTTTTAATGAGTTTCAGGAGCTTTATGAAGGGCAGTGTAATCTCACATGACCAGAAGATGGCGACAAAACATCATGAAAACACACGGTCAGTACAATACAAACGTACAATATAAACACACACACACACACAAACACACACACACACACACACACACACCCACCCTCTTGTTGACTCCTTTACCTGTTTATATTTGGTGTTCATTTATGAAAAAATGACAGGAATGATCGAGAATAAAGAGCATAAATACCCACATTTGTACCAGATGTAAGTTTATACTGTTTATGCTAATTTATAATATCTAATTATTTTCTAGTTGCCAATTTACTCAAGTATTTTTATGAAGTATATAATGGCTTAGTATGTCAAATTATGAACAAATATAATTTTCTCGCCAAACATTTAGCAGTTTGTAGCATACATGCTACAACAGAGATGCTAGTTTGACATATAGCTATATTGTTTGCTTAAGCCTTAAAGGGGTGGTTCAGGATTTAGGACATCGGACCTCATTTCCAAGTTAGCCTGGGTGTTATTTATCAGTGGAGACAGTTTTCAACATTTTTCATCCAGTCCTTCCAGTTGCATAGTTCGCCGGTGCTAGGCTAGCGTGAGTCAACGGTATCTGCTAGCCTGCCATTAAAAACAGTTTTACCCACTCCACAGTACACCAAAAGCAAATCAATTATAACGCCAGACTATCGATGTAAATGTCTGTTGAGAGAGTAATGTTAGAAATCAAACTAACCTTTCATCACATTGCAATAGTTATACTTTGTTCCCTGTATTTATTAGCACAGTCTACAGCAGCGGCGGAGTGATATTAAGTTACCTAGGCAACCGAGAGAGCCGGTCCACATGACAATCACGCAAGTGTATTTCCCTGCCGCTGACACTCATCACTACAGAAGCAGAGTATATTTCACGAAGAAATCAACAAGACATAGGACTATGGCCACGTTTGAAAGCCATGCCAATGTTTCGGACTTTGGAGATGATGAAGACGAAGAATGTGTGTTATTCAACGAACAGTAATGTATGAGCCGGAATACACAGACGAAGAACTAATCGAGATGAATGCTAAAAGGGCAGAAAGAGAAAGAATTTCTGTAGAGACAACAGCAGCTGGAGATGCCGTAGAGAACCGGAACAGAACATCGGGAGACTGGTGGTGCCAGTGCAGAAAATGTATACAAATGCCGAAGGAACTTTTTGGTAACCATCTATTTGTTTTATTTTTACAATTTCGAAATGCACACCGAATCACCATGTTGCCAATTCCTTAGTTTACAATCGAATGTTTCAATATCGTTGTTCAAGGTTACTACTAGCTAGCTAGACGTCCCGACTGTAGTGCGCTTCTGTTCTGTGTTTACTTTTCGGCGCAGTACTAACGTTACTAACCGGAGCAAAGTAGAATTCCGCCGCTGCTGAGAAGCTAGTTCCTGTAAATGTAATGCGATCATTGAGATGCAAGAATAGTTTGATTTCTAACATTATTCTCTCAACAGACATTTACATCAATAGTCTGGCGTTATAATTGATTTGCTTTTGGTGTACTGTGGAGTGGGTAAAACTGTTTTTAATGGCAGGCTAGCAGATACCGTTGACTCACGCTAGCCTAGCACCGGCGAACTATGCAACTGGAAGGACTGGATAAAAAATGTTGAAAACTGTCTCCACTGATAAATAACACCCAGGCTAACTTGGAAATGAGGTCCGATGTCCAAAATCCTGAACCACCCCTTTAATACAGATCATAACATATGGGAATAAATGTAGCAAATCAAACCTGAGAAGTGTCCTCACTTCATTATAGTCTTGCATGAAAACTAATTAAAAGTCATTAACGAACCCCTGCTGAAAAAAACAATAGAAACCATTACATAATTGCTAATGGTTTTAATGATTATAAAGAGAACTGTATTGGTTTTAATGGAAACTGTAATGGTCCTAGTGGGTCTCTTTTGGTGATTTGCTTTCTTCTATTGGTGGCATGTTTTTTTCTATTGGATACCATTAAGGACCAATAGAACACCTTTGGCAACTTATAGGTTACATGTTGGTATCTACTGGACACCAGTATGAACCATTACGTCTCCAATAAATGTAGTGTTTTCTTTGGTTTGATGATATTAATATATAATTTGTTTGTCACTGATTTCCTGGACTGTTCCTCTGTTTAAGTGACAACTTTCACAGTAGAACTGAAATTCTACTTCCTCACAACTGTTTTTAAACACTCTGTTAAAAAGATACTTGGATCGAGGTACAACCTCTTGCCCAAACAATTTATTTATCAACTGCAGTAAATCATGTAACTGGCAACCAGTTATTTTATGCTTTGCTGCATGGCTCATAATCATGAGCATTGCCTCAGCTTGTGTGGTAGTTCCTGTGGCAGTCAAAGCAGTGTCCATGTCAGGCTGTAGGTCAATCATTGACACGGGATCAGGAGTGTTCTGCTTCATGCTGCCTGTCCTATGGTCTATCTCAGACTCTGACACTGTTCCACTGCATGCCTTTAAAAAAGCAACATCTCTGTTTAAGGTATAGTTGTGTGTAGGTCTGCTCATACACATATTCACGTAGGTGCATATTTATAAAAAAATAAAATAAAAAAAAACTTACAGACCCTCCAAAATGAATAATTAATCAAATACTTTGTTCAGTTTATAATTCAAAACTTAAAGAAGTGTGTACCTGAGAAAAAAAAAAAAAAAAAAAACAATTATCAGAACAAGCTAAACTAGTACTAAACTAGTTTTTGAAGGTCTACTTGAGCCTGGTGCAACGTCTACCTCACTACTGTACTCATCTGTCATCAGTTCAGCTGTTTTGCTTTGACCATTCTAACAATAATGTTACAGTTATGTTACAATTATGACATCTATGGTACAATTAGGTTACAATCATGACATATGTTACAATCATTACAATTATGTTACAATCATGGCATATATGTTACAATTATAGTACAATAGTGACATATATGTTACAATTATGTTACAATCATGACATATATGATACAATCATGCCATCTATGTTACAATTGTTACAATCATGACATACATGTTACAATTATGTTACAATCATGACATATGTGTTACAATTATGTTAGAATCATCACAATTATGTTACAATCATGGCATATATGTTACAATTATAGTACAATAGTGACATATACAGTATGTTACAATTATGTTACAATCATGACATATATGATACAGTCATGCCATCTATGTTACAATTATGTTACAATCATGACATATATGTTAAAATTATCTTACAATCATTACAATTATGTTACAATCATGGCATATATGTTACAATTATGGTACAATAGTGACACATATGTTACAATTATGTTACAATCATTACAATTATGATACAATCATGCCACCTATGTTTCAATTCTGTTACAATCATGGCATAATTGTTACAATTATGTTACAATCATGACATCTTTACAGAGACTGTGAGACTCAGTTTCACTACATGCCTTATAAATAGCAATATTGACATGAAAATTATAGCTGTGAGCTGGCTTATTGACAAACGTGCTTTGTAGGTTTATAGCTATTTCCATAACACTTTACAATATGGTTTTATTAGTTAACATTAGTTAACTACTTTAGTTTACCTGAACTAAGAATGAACAATACTTCTACAGCATTTATTTGTCTTATTTAATGTAAATTTCAACATTTACTAATACATTATTAAAATCAAATGTTGTGTTTGTTAACATTAGTTAGAAAATAAATGCATTTATTTCACAATACATTATCTTAAAGGGGTCATATAATGCCATTTTTGTACAAGTTAATATGATTATTTAGGGTCTAAATGAAAAGTTTGTAATATACTTTAATTAAAAATTCTCATTAGTATTGTAAGAAAACACTCATTTTACCTGGTCAAAAACAGCTCTGTTTTCAGCACGCCATTTAAGTGCATGTGTCTTTAAGTTAGTTATTAGTTAGACGCCATTCTGCTCCAGCGTATCAACAATGGCGGACTATGATGACAGCTCGCTCAGGGCAGGTCTGTGTTGAAACGCTGCTGTCAATTAACAATTGTAGACCTGCACAAGGATGGGATGGGCTACAGGACAATAGGCAAGCAGCTTGGTGAGAAAGAAACAACTGTTGGCGCAATCATTAGAAAATGGAAGAAGTTCAAGATGACGGTCAATCTCCCTCGGTCTGGGGCATCATGCAAGATCTCACCTTGTGGGGCATCAGTGATCATGAGGAAGGTGAGGGATCAGCCCAGAACTACACGGCAGGACCTGGTTAATGAGCTGGGGCCACAGTCTCAAAGAAAACCATTAGTAACACACTACGCCATCATGGATTAAAATCCTGCAGCGCATGCAAGGTCCCCTTGCTCAAGTCAGCGCATGTCCAGGCCCGTCTGAAGTTTGCCAATGACCATCTGGATGATCCAGGGGAGGAATGGGAGAAGGTCATGTGGTCTGATGAGACTAAAATAGAGCTTTTTGGTCTAAACTCCACTCGCCGTGTTTGGAGGAAGAAGAAGGATGAGTACAACCCCAAGAACACCATCCCAACCGTGAAGCATGGAGGTGGAAACATCATTCTTTGGGGATGCTTTTCTGCAAAGGGGACAGGACGACTGCACCGTATTGAGGGGAGGATGGATGGGGCCATGTATCGCGAGATCTTCCCTCAGTTAGAGCATTGAAGATGGGTCGAGGCTGGGTCTTCCAGCATGACAACGACCCGAAATACACAGCCAGGGCAACTAAGGAGTGGCTCCGAAAGAAGCATCTCAAGGACCTGAAGGATCTGGAGAAGCTCTGTATGGAGGAGTGGGCCAAAATCCCTGCTGCAGTGTGTGCAAACCTGGTCAAGAACTACAGGAAACGTATGATCTCTGTAATTGCAAAGAAAGGTTTCTGTACCAAATATTAAGTTCTGCTTTTCTGGTGTATCAAATACTTATGTCATCCAATAAAATGCAAATTAATTACTTAAAAAAACATACAATGTGATTTTCTGGATTTTTGTTTTAGATTCCGTCACTCAGTTGAAGTGTACCTATGATAAAAATGACAGACTTCTACATGCTTTGTAAGTGGGAAAACCTGCAAAATCGCCAGTGTATCAAATACTAGTTCTCCCCACTGTATGTTCATATGTATATTATCCTATAACTCAAGCTCTGAAACATATGAATGTACTGAGGCAGCAGCTGTTTATATATTCATGTATAATGATTGACAGCAGGGATGGATTACTGACCGGGCCTATGGGGCCAGTGCCCAGGGGCCCTTGCCTACCAAAACGTCTTACAGAACTGTTTTCCCATCCTGTTTAAAATTATATTTATTAGAACCACTCCTTGAGCTTATTTTTGTGTGTGAAAGGTATTGGAAAAATAACTATTTATTATTACAGCATAACTGCCCATTTTCCCTAAATTGAAGTGAGACTAAATTTTTAAACATTGCCTCATTTTTTATTAGCCTCATTTGCATATTTTTTTGTTGCCTAATTATAAATGATCCAACAAAATGGGCCTAGAGAGAGCTATTATTTAACTGTAAAAAGTAAAAGCGTATACCCTTCACTCTAGTTGTTTGAACGACTGTAAAAGATGCACCTTCAAATAAAAAAGGCAATTAAGTGTATATTGGAAATTACAGCTTTTTTTACTGGTCAAACCAAATTTTAGTAGCCACAGCACTCGAAACGACTGGTACAATCAGATTGTAATGCCTATCACAACTAGACTAGTGATGACAAAACAATTCACAGGATATTGTGAGACTATGAGGGGTGGACCTCAGTTCTTCTAGATTTGGGGGCAAGATATTTTCTACATTTTAATGCATAGAGTTCAGAAATATAAGAGCTCAAACCCATGTTCAGCAGGCAGCCTATGAATATAAATCAAACTTGCATCACAAGTGTAGGCTATTGTTATTCTCCAACCATTTGCTGACCAAACAGAATTTCATTAAGTTTAGTAACAACATGTAACAATGTTTACATCAATTAATTTGGATAAACATCAGGTACCGTATATAGCTACATAATTTTTCTCAAGGAAAAATCTCTCATTAATGCTGTAAACATACAGGGAGTTGATATTATTATTAAAGGTTGAAATTAACGTTTTAATATTTTAAATGATATGAGTAAAATTATGATATGTAATATAGTGCATATATTTAGCAAAAATACTCCTTTCTATAGGCCAAGTTAATTTTTCTAGCTATATGCTGTGGTCATGGCTTTTCTGAGGTAAACGTTACATTACGTGACATATTATTTTCCAGTTGTTTTATTGACCTATTTCCGTGGTTGAAGCACTAATTGAGTGATTGCATGAGACATGATACATTTCAGCAAGTTGTAGTTCATTCGAATTTATTTACTAACTAAAGAAGAGCTTTAGATCAGTTCACGTGCCGCTTGAACCGAGGTGCTACAGTGATCTGTCATGTCATATTAAAGAGCGCCAAAACGGTATTTATTGTTTATATTTCGTAATAAAATTGACATAATTTGAAAGCTGAAACTATGTTTCATATCAAAAGCAGGGGCGTTTCTAGGTTTTAAAAACATTAGGGGCTGAGCCCGAAACATCAGGGTCTGGGGTTATAAGATAACATGATTCGATACAGAGAATAATATTGTAGGCCTATATGCAGGGGGCAGCAGCCCTGGCACTGTAGCCACACCAGCCCACATTACCACAATTTTCCTGTAAATGTAATGCGATCATTGAGATGCAAGAATAGTTTGATTTCTAACATTATTCTCTCAACAGACATTTACATCAATAGTCTGGCGTTATAATTGATTTGCTTTTGGTGTACTGTGGAGTGGGTAAAACTGTTTTTAATGGCAGGCTAGCAGATACCGTTGACTCACGCTAGCCTAGCACCGGCGAACTATGCAACTGGAAGGACTGGATAAAAAATGTTGAAAACTGTCTCCACTGATAAATAACACCCAGGCTAACTTGGAAATGAGGTCCGATGTCCAAAATCCTGAACCACCCCTTTAATACAGATCATAACATATGGGAATAAATGTAGCAAATCAAACCTGAGAAGTGTCCTCACTTCATTATAGTCTTGCATGAAAACTAATTAAAAGTCATTAACGAACCCCTGCTGAAAAAAACAATAGAAACCATTACATAATTGCTAATGGTTTTAATGATTATAAAGAGAACTGTATTGGTTTTAATGGAAACTGTAATGGTCCTAGTGGGTCTCTTTTGGTGATTTGCTTTCTTCTATTGGTGGCATGTTTTTTTCTATTGGATACCATTAAGGACCAATAGAACACCTTTGGCAACTTATAGGTTACATGTTGGTATCTACTGGACACCAGTATGAACCATTACGTCTCCAATAAATGTAGTGTTTTCTTTGGTTTGATGATATTAATATATAATTTGTTTGTCACTGATTTCCTGGACTGTTCCTCTGTTTAAGTGACAACTTTCACAGTAGAACTGAAATTCTACTTCCTCACAACTGTTTTTAAACACTCTGTTAAAAAGATACTTGGATCGAGGTACAACCTCTTGCCCAAACAATTTATTTATCAACTGCAGTAAATCATGTAACTGGCAACCAGTTATTTTATGCTTTGCTGCATGGCTCATAATCATGAGCATTGCCTCAGCTTGTGTGGTAGTTCCTGTGGCAGTCAAAGCAGTGTCCATGTCAGGCTGTAGGTCAATCATTGACACGGGATCAGGAGTGTTCTGCTTCATGCTGCCTGTCCTATGGTCTATCTCAGACTCTGACACTGTTCCACTGCATGCCTTTAAAAAAGCAACATCTCTGTTTAAGGTATAGTTGTGTGTAGGTCTGCTCATACACATATTCACGTAGGTGCATATTTATAAAAAAATAAAATAAAAAAAAACTTACAGACCCTCCAAAATGAATAATTAATCAAATACTTTGTTCAGTTTATAATTCAAAACTTAAAGAAGTGTGTACCTGAGAAAAAAAAAAAAAAAAAAAACAATTATCAGAACAAGCTAAACTAGTACTAAACTAGTTTTTGAAGGTCTACTTGAGCCTGGTGCAACGTCTACCTCACTACTGTACTCATCTGTCATCAGTTCAGCTGTTTTGCTTTGACCATTCTAACAATAATGTTACAGTTATGTTACAATTATGACATCTATGGTACAATTAGGTTACAATCATGACATATGTTACAATCATTACAATTATGTTACAATCATGGCATATATGTTACAATTATAGTACAATAGTGACATATATGTTACAATTATGTTACAATCATGACATATATGATACAATCATGCCATCTATGTTACAATTGTTACAATCATGACATACATGTTACAATTATGTTACAATCATGACATATGTGTTACAATTATGTTAGAATCATCACAATTATGTTACAATCATGGCATATATGTTACAATTATAGTACAATAGTGACATATACAGTATGTTACAATTATGTTACAATCATGACATATATGATACAGTCATGCCATCTATGTTACAATTATGTTACAATCATGACATATATGTTAAAATTATCTTACAATCATTACAATTATGTTACAATCATGGCATATATGTTACAATTATGGTACAATAGTGACACATATGTTACAATTATGTTACAATCATTACAATTATGATACAATCATGCCACCTATGTTTCAATTCTGTTACAATCATGGCATAATTGTTACAATTATGTTACAATCATGACATCTTTACAGAGACTGTGAGACTCAGTTTCACTACATGCCTTATAAATAGCAATATTGACATGAAAATTATAGCTGTGAGCTGGCTTATTGACAAACGTGCTTTGTAGGTTTATAGCTATTTCCATAACACTTTACAATATGGTTTTATTAGTTAACATTAGTTAACTACTTTAGTTTACCTGAACTAAGAATGAACAATACTTCTACAGCATTTATTTGTCTTATTTAATGTAAATTTCAACATTTACTAATACATTATTAAAATCAAATGTTGTGTTTGTTAACATTAGTTAGAAAATAAATGCATTTATTTCACAATACATTATCTTAAAGGGGTCATATAATGCCATTTTTGTACAAGTTAATATGATTATTTAGGGTCTAAATGAAAAGTTTGTAATATACTTTAATTAAAAATTCTCATTAGTATTGTAAGAAAACACTCATTTTACCTGGTCAAAAACAGCTCTGTTTTCAGCACGCCATTTAAGTGCATGTGTCTTTAAGTTAGTTATTAGTTAGACGCCATTCTGCTCCAGCGTATCAACAATGGCGGACTATGATGACAGCTCGCTCAGGGCAGGTCTGTGTTGAAACGCTGCTGTCAATTAACAATTGTAGACCTGCACAAGGATGGGATGGGCTACAGGACAATAGGCAAGCAGCTTGGTGAGAAAGAAACAACTGTTGGCGCAATCATTAGAAAATGGAAGAAGTTCAAGATGACGGTCAATCTCCCTCGGTCTGGGGCATCATGCAAGATCTCACCTTGTGGGGCATCAGTGATCATGAGGAAGGTGAGGGATCAGCCCAGAACTACACGGCAGGACCTGGTTAATGAGCTGGGGCCACAGTCTCAAAGAAAACCATTAGTAACACACTACGCCATCATGGATTAAAATCCTGCAGCGCATGCAAGGTCCCCTTGCTCAAGTCAGCGCATGTCCAGGCCCGTCTGAAGTTTGCCAATGACCATCTGGATGATCCAGGGGAGGAATGGGAGAAGGTCATGTGGTCTGATGAGACTAAAATAGAGCTTTTTGGTCTAAACTCCACTCGCCGTGTTTGGAGGAAGAAGAAGGATGAGTACAACCCCAAGAACACCATCCCAACCGTGAAGCATGGAGGTGGAAACATCATTCTTTGGGGATGCTTTTCTGCAAAGGGGACAGGACGACTGCACCGTATTGAGGGGAGGATGGATGGGGCCATGTATCGCGAGATCTTCCCTCAGTTAGAGCATTGAAGATGGGTCGAGGCTGGGTCTTCCAGCATGACAACGACCCGAAATACACAGCCAGGGCAACTAAGGAGTGGCTCCGAAAGAAGCATCTCAAGGACCTGAAGGATCTGGAGAAGCTCTGTATGGAGGAGTGGGCCAAAATCCCTGCTGCAGTGTGTGCAAACCTGGTCAAGAACTACAGGAAACGTATGATCTCTGTAATTGCAAAGAAAGGTTTCTGTACCAAATATTAAGTTCTGCTTTTCTGGTGTATCAAATACTTATGTCATCCAATAAAATGCAAATTAATTACTTAAAAAAACATACAATGTGATTTTCTGGATTTTTGTTTTAGATTCCGTCACTCAGTTGAAGTGTACCTATGATAAAAATGACAGACTTCTACATGCTTTGTAAGTGGGAAAACCTGCAAAATCGCCAGTGTATCAAATACTAGTTCTCCCCACTGTATGTTCATATGTATATTATCCTATAACTCAAGCTCTGAAACATATGAATGTACTGAGGCAGCAGCTGTTTATATATTCATGTATAATGATTGACAGCAGGGATGGATTACTGACCGGGCCTATGGGGCCAGTGCCCAGGGGCCCTTGCCTACCAAAACGTCTTACAGAACTGTTTTCCCATCCTGTTTAAAATTATATTTATTAGAACCACTCCTTGAGCTTATTTTTGTGTGTGAAAGGTATTGGAAAAATAACTATTTATTATTACAGCATAACTGCCCATTTTCCCTAAATTGAAGTGAGACTAAATTTTTAAACATTGCCTCATTTTTTATTAGCCTCATTTGCATATTTTTTTGTTGCCTAATTATAAATGATCCAACAAAATGGGCCTAGAGAGAGCTATTATTTAACTGTAAAAAGTAAAAGCGTATACCCTTCACTCTAGTTGTTTGAACGACTGTAAAAGATGCACCTTCAAATAAAAAAGGCAATTAAGTGTATATTGGAAATTACAGCTTTTTTTACTGGTCAAACCAAATTTTAGTAGCCACAGCACTCGAAACGACTGGTACAATCAGATTGTAATGCCTATCACAACTAGACTAGTGATGACAAAACAATTCACAGGATATTGTGAGACTATGAGGGGTGGACCTCAGTTCTTCTAGATTTGGGGGCAAGATATTTTCTACATTTTAATGCATAGAGTTCAGAAATATAAGAGCTCAAACCCATGTTCAGCAGGCAGCCTATGAATATAAATCAAACTTGCATCACAAGTGTAGGCTATTGTTATTCTCCAACCATTTGCTGACCAAACAGAATTTCATTAAGTTTAGTAACAACATGTAACAATGTTTACATCAATTAATTTGGATAAACATCAGGTACCGTATATAGCTACATAATTTTTCTCAAGGAAAAATCTCTCATTAATGCTGTAAACATACAGGGAGTTGATATTATTATTAAAGGTTGAAATTAACGTTTTAATATTTTAAATGATATGAGTAAAATTATGATATGTAATATAGTGCATATATTTAGCAAAAATACTCCTTTCTATAGGCCAAGTTAATTTTTCTAGCTATATGCTGTGGTCATGGCTTTTCTGAGGTAAACGTTACATTACGTGACATATTATTTTCCAGTTGTTTTATTGACCTATTTCCGTGGTTGAAGCACTAATTGAGTGATTGCATGAGACATGATACATTTCAGCAAGTTGTAGTTCATTCGAATTTATTTACTAACTAAAGAAGAGCTTTAGATCAGTTCACGTGCCGCTTGAACCGAGGTGCTACAGTGATCTGTCATGTCATATTAAAGAGCGCCAAAACGGTATTTATTGTTTATATTTCGTAATAAAATTGACATAATTTGAAAGCTGAAACTATGTTTCATATCAAAAGCAGGGGCGTTTCTAGGTTTTAAAAACATTAGGGGCTGAGCCCGAAACATCAGGGTCTGGGGTTATAAGATAACATGATTCGATACAGAGAATAATATTGTAGGCCTATATGCAGGGGGCAGCAGCCCTGGCACTGTAGCCACACCAGCCCACATTACCACACAAACACGCGCATTGAAATGTGAGGTATTAGGGGGGTTCTAAAATTTGGATTTCTTGGACCTCCATATGTGCATTTTAAGGTGTTTGAAGGCCAAAAAATAGCTTTAAAAGCATGTCAGTGGGCAGTAGCATAAATTATTTGTCAAGCAGATGACAGATTCGTAACCATGAGAATGAGGATAAATGTTGTAATGAATGATCCACAGTACAAAATGGAAATGCAGAATGTTTCTACTTATTGGTGACAATACAAAATCACATATTCCAAACAGGAATGGCCTTAAATGAGAAATCTTTCAAGGATTATTTTGCATAGATGTTACATTTCATTCAAACACCAGTGCAATATTTTTGTGTCCAGAGGCAAATGAGCAATTTATATATTAGCATTAAAGATTGGATTCAGCAACTTTTTTCTTTTTAAAAGTTAGAAGTTAGAAAAAGTTGGTTTTCTTCTTTGATTAGTGCCAAACACATTGATTAACTCAAGAAATAAAAAAGTTGCTGAAACCAACTTCGTGGGCTGGTGTGGCTACAGTGCCAGGGCTGAATTAATCATGTTATCTTATAACCCCAGACCCTGACGTTTCGGGCTCAGCCCCTGATGTTTTTAAAACCTAGAAACGCCCCTGCATAGAGCCTTAAAACATCTCATCTGACAGAGGACTGTGCGGCGGTGCTGACTGCGTTATTTTTGTATTTTTTTAATTGCTGTGAGATTGTTTGCTGTTATTGCGCAAATTTACTTGGTTACTAACGTAACCTCAGTTCCCTGAGATGAGGGAACGAGTATTGCGTAAGGCTAGCTTACGCTATGGGAAAACCTCCTTTTCTCGAGAATACTGAAGTTACACTTTTAAAACGCATTACAGCTGCACTGTGAGCACAACTGAACACGAGAGAGGTCATTGGCTGTGCTGCGGCCACTGCACGAACCTGTGGCGAGGCGGCTCTGACGCGAGAACCAATCAGATCGCTTTGCGCGTCATAGCCTGCCAGTATGGACGTGGTCAGAGGCTATATATTGGCGAGACTTGCCTAGGTACTTCAGGTTTAAACAACTGAAGCGACCTCTGATCCAAGCACAGTAGCACGGCAGGCTACGCAATACTCATTCCCTCTTCTCAGGGAACTGAGGTTACGTTAGTAACCAAGTAGTTCCCTTTCGAGAGGTCTCTCGTATTGCGTAAGGCTAGCTTACGCTATGGGAACCCCTTGCAAAACGCTGTGCGTGCTGACTTCGCTTTACCTTGACCAAGCATATGTATGAATCACAGAGAAGCATAATCCTAATATAAGCCGGTGAAGAACGGGCTTCAATATTGGATAACTAGGAACCTTTGTTCATGGTACAAGGGATACATAGTGGCCAGCTAAAGCGGCGCCAGGTGTGTATGAACCCTAAGATATCGTGGGGGTGCTTAACACTTTTTATACTGAGAGAACCTTGGCCTGTAAGTCGGGTACCTCCAAGTTATAACTTTACAAATGTGGACGGCGAGGCCCAGCCAGTCGCCGCACAAATGTCCTCAATGGGTATTCCACTGGACCAGGCCCACGAAGAGGCCATGCCTCTTGTGGAGTGAGCTCTGATGCCCAAGGGGCAAGGAAGGCCCTTGGATTTGTAAGCTAACGCGATAGCATCTACTATCCAGCGCGACAGTCTTTGCTGTGTAGCAGCCAAACCTTTAGTGCGACCGCCAAAGCATATAAAGAACTGCTCTGACTGCAGGGCGCCCTTACAGGGTGTGTCACTCTCATCGTCTGGCGAGGAGAGAGCAGCTAGGGAAATGACCTGTGCTCTGAATGGAGTGGAGAGCACTTTAGGGACATAAACGTGCCTCGGTTTAAGAACAACCTTGGAGTCGTTTGGCCCGAATTCTAGGCAGGAAGCACTTATGGATAGCGCTTGTAGGTCACCTACCCGCTTGACTGAGGCGAGTGCCAGCAGAAAAGCAGTCTTGAGCGAGAGCGCCTTCAGGTCCACTGACTGAAGCAGCTCGAAGGGGGAACTCTTCATGGCCTCCAGAACCTTAGAGAGATCCCAGATAGGCACGGATGGGGGTCGCGGAGGGTTTAGCCTTCTAGTGCCCCTGAGAAAACACACAATGAGTTTGTTTCTTCCTAACGGTTTGTCTGCTATAGGAGCATGAAACACTGTTATGGCCGCCACATAGACTTTGAGCGTGGAGGGGTTGCGACCCGCATCCAGCAGCTCTTGCAAAAATGTGAGCACACTTGGTACTTCACATGTCTGAGGGTCTACGTTTTGTGCAGCGCACCACCCAGCAAACACCGCCCATTTCTGAGCATACAGGCGCCTCGTTGAGGGCGCTCTTGCTTTTGAAATGGTCTTCAGCACCTTATCCGGGAGATGCCCAGGTACCCGTTGAGGGGCCATGCATGGAGGGCCCATAAATCTGGACCGGGGTGTGAAATCGTTCCCCTCGCCTGCGTGAGGAGGTCTCTGCTCAGGGGAATCGGCCAAGGGGCTGTTTCCAGCATTTGTAAAAGCTCTGGGCACCAACACTGGGTTTTCCAGAGGGGGGCTATTAACAGCACTGCACACCTGCATTCCCTTATTCTCTTGATGACCTGTGGTAGCATCGTGACAGGGGAGAATGCGTACACAGGGCGGCTCGGCTAATCGTGGGTGAGCGCGTCTCTGTTATTTGTAAAAAATATTAGGCAGTGAGCGTTGTCTTCTGAGGCGAAGAGATCGACCTCCGCCCTGCCGAAGGCATCCCAAAAGAGTGAAGAGACCATTGTGGGTGAAGAGACCATTCTCCTGGGAGAACATTGCGTCTGGATAACATATCCACACCCTGGTTCAGAACGCCTGTTACATGCGTCGCCCTTAGCGAGCGCAGGTTGTGATGGGACCAAAGAATGAGATTCTCGGCCATGTAGTGCAGGTTGTGTGACTTGATACCACCCTGGTGATTTATGTATGACACCACTGCCCTGTTGTCCGTCCAGACAAGGACGTGGTGGTCTTTTAAGTATGGGAGAAAGGCTCTCAAAGCCAAGGCTACCGCCCTCATCTCTAGACAGTTTATATGTAGGCGCTTCTCTGGGTCTGACCATAGACCAGAAACGGGCCTGCCCTCGTAAAGGGCCCCCCCAGCCTAAGCTGGAGGCATCTGTCGAGATTGTTTTTCTCCTTGAAATCACACCCAGTCTCACACCAGACCGATACCAATCCGTTGAGTGGGTCCTCGTCGGTGAAGCTGGCGAGCCGCGCCCGCAGAGTGGAAAGATCCATATCATCACATTCCAGGCAGCCACCCTTCGCGAGTCGGCAAGTGGTCACGGCCCAGACAGGAATCGCACAGAATGTGGCGGTCTCCACCGACGAGTGGGCCTCTAAACGAGGCGCAGGTAGTACGAGGCATTTGGAACAACGCCTTCGGAAATATATTTTTTTAGAGTGTGGACGCAGCGGCAAACACACAAAAAGCAGTGAAAAGGATATGCGCGCCGGATGGCACAGCGACACGGCTTGCTGAAGGTGGCGAAGAAGCCGGCATCCTCAGAAGCTCTGTCCCGCTGCGTGGCGTTTCGACGGCGGTGAATGCTTCCGTATTCCGGAGGTCAGCGAAGTGGAGAAGTCGCTGAAGGAGTAAAATCTGAAGTACCTAGGCGAGTCTCGCCAATATATAGCCTCTGACCACGCCCATACTGGCGGGCTATGACGCGCCAGGGCGCCAAGCGCCCCGATTGGTTCTCGCGTCAGAGCCGCCTCACCATAGGTTTGTGCAGTTGCCGCAGCACAGCCAATGACCGCTCTCGCGCTCAGTTGTGTTCGCAGTGCAGCTGCAATGCGTTTTAAAAGTGTAACTTCAGTATTCTTGAGAAAAGGAGGTTTTCCCGTAGCGTAAGCTAGGCCTGTAATCAAGACCACCTTTGTCGAGTCCAAGACAAGTCTAAGACCGAGTCCAAAGAGGTTCGAGTCCGAGTCAAGACCGAGTCCAGGACAGGAAAAAAAAAAAGCAGTCTGCTAAAAAAATATAGGCTAGCCTATAGAAATTAAATCATGTAATAATGAATAATTTTATTTAAAATAATTGACTAATTCAAAGAACAACAAAAAAATAATAATTATATAGGCCTAAAGGAGCACACACATTCGTCTGATCAGCCTTACATTCTGTTCCTGTCAATCATACACGCGATGTCAACCAATTAAACTGCATGAGGGAGGGCCGAGCCAACTCACAGACACACACACACACACACAAGAGATGCGGATACAATTTTTTACAGTCTATGGGATAACCCGCGGATCGGGCGGATGACGTGACGAAAAATTATATTTTAGCCTACCACTCGTGGAATAGGCAAAGAAAGAAAGGTAAGAAAAAAAGTCGGAAAACTTTGCCCATTAATTAGATGTGCAAGGCAAGCAGCCTAGTTTTCGGGGTGTTATGGACAATTAAAAATGTGAATATTCACGCTGCACTAGCGGTGGACTTTCAGCGAGTTTATTTAAACATTTATTTTTTATAGAGCCGTTTGTGAGTCAAAAGAGCCGGCTCTTTCAGTGAGCTGAGTGAAACGAGCCGGCTCACGAAAAAGAGCTGAAATGCCCATAGTTATTAGGTGGCCAGTGTTTCACTTTCCCTCCAATAATATTTTGTTTTAATATCGCGGCGACGTATGTGTGATTACTGGGATCATAATAAAGACACCTGGACTCAGTCGAGACCAAAAGCCATATTTGGCAAGACCAGTGGCCGAGACCAAGACAAGTCAGAGTCCGAATACCAGCGAGTCCGAGACAAGTCCGAGACCATAGAAAAGCGGTCTCGAGTCCGGACTCAAGTCCAAGACCGGACTCGAGTACTACAGCCCTAGCGTAAGCTAGCCTTACGCAATACGAGAGACCTCTCGAAAAGGAACCTGGAGATATTCTAGGATAGGCTGAAATCACTCACGTGATGTGTCTCTGTGTGAGAGATTTCAACAATCACCAGTCAGAGACAGCAGCAAAGCCAAAGCACAATGAAATAAGGCAACTTATGATTTCGAGGGTTTACATCGGCTATTGTCCAGTTTCATATTTGTCAGTCAAATTTTCAAAATACATTCGGGGCCACACTCAAAACATTCAGGGCTGAAGCCCCGGCAAAATCGACTGACGCCGCGTCTGATCAAAAGTAACCTGCCTTGTCTTGTCTATTGGTGTCAGTGGCCTCTTTGCTTGAAAAAAACGGAGAACAGTGTCAACACGATGCGTGAGATTTGGCAGCCCTGTCTTCACCAACAACATTGTGCATTATATTTATCAAAAAACAATTTTATTATCGCACTGAGGGGGGGCAGGGGGGGCCTTTGGAGATAACTGGCCCCAGGGCCTTTACAAGTCAAAATCCGTCCCTGATTGACAGAATAACAAGACAAACTACATACTTTCAAACCGTTATTTAAAACAGTTTTAAAATGTTTGAAAATTGAATTTTTTTTAATCATTTTATTTATTTATATATATATATATATATATATATATATATATATACACTTAATACTATTTATTACATGGCTTGGTTGAATTCTAATGTAGAATGTGGTGTGTTATTTCTTGATAACAGACGCTGCTAAGTATAACACACCGTTGCCATGAAAAACAGAGCGTTGCTATGGACGCAGGATTCTAACCGTAGAGACGGAATGGACTATTTTCTTTAATCATTTCTAAAATCATTTTTAAATCAATAAACTCCTTTTTAAATCAATATTTTGTTGCAAATTATTGATTTATTTGGTAGGTAGCCATGTAATAAGCGGGATAATGTAGAGCGAGGCGGTTGTTATAGCGAATACAACCCCTTCAGACTGATTCAAGCTCCCTCCGCGTCGGGGTCCCGATCAGCCTGTCGGGGTTGTATTCGCTATAACAACCGCCTCGCTCTACATTATCCCTTACTTACATATTGTAAACATGAATTTAAACATACTTTAATTATTGTATGACTTGTTTAATGGTTACTTAAGTATTGAATTTATAATATTAATAATTACTTTGGGATTTGAGATTTACAATACAATATTTTTTCTTTATCAACTATTACATGCACAGATACAAATTTTAGTACATATAAACAAACCTCACAGCAACACAAACACAATTATTTCACAATAATATATCCAACTGACTCTAATATGCAGAAGCAGAAAACAAGAAAAAAGTGAGTATTCGCTTTATAGGTGTAACGTAAGGAGGCAAGATGTAGAGAACCCAAGTGCAACTTTAATACCAACGTGATCAAACATAAAAAAAAGGCATGAAAACTCGAAACAAGAACAAACAGCAGTTACCCAAAACAATACTAAACAAAGACACAGGGCAAACATGAGGGCTTAAATACACAAGACTAATGACCCAACAAGGGACACCTGTGAACAATGAACCAATAACATCATGACACATCAGACAAGGGAACACACGCAGGATCACATGACTTTGAACAGGGGATCACGACAGACATGAAATGTGACCAAGACAAGACCAAATCGTGACAATAGGCCAAACCTGAGAAAACGGCACCATCTTGTAAAAAAAAATATATATATATATATATATATATCAATATATTCAATATATATATTCAATATATATATTTATTTAAAAGAAAAGGCCAACAGAACAAAAGTCTGTTAACAAAGACTGCATCATTTTATAGTTAAATGGCCCTGGGATAAAAAGAAATTGGGGAAGTTTTGTCCTTAAGGTCCTGAGTGTAAATATTTTGTGTACAATGTGGAAAGGAAAGAAGAAAACTCAAGTAAAAATACACACTTGTGCCAAAATTGATGCAGTTTGCATTAACACAGGATTTTTTTTTTTTTTAAACTGAAAGAGACAAACATGTCCTTAAGGAAACACGAGGGTTAATTTGGTTATAACTTTACATTGAAGTGTGATTGATCAATGAAACCCTTTGATTACAATGTTATTATTGAAGCATAATTTGCAAAACTGTATTAATCTAGAAGCAGAAGCAGATTTAACTGTGATTTTCTGCTGTAATAAACAGTTTAACTGGTAAGATCCTCAGAGGAGAAGTTGTGCAGTGATTATATAAGAATGGAAAGACAGTCTCTGTGAAGGATGTCCTGAATCTGCGCAGACAGTCTTTAGTTACAGGATCAGAGAATGACACTGTTCCTCTGTCATAGTCCAGCTGAACTCTCACACGCTGAAGCTTCTGTTTAACAGTGAAGACAGTGAGCCGTTGCTCTGGGGATTGTGAGCCGTATTTGCTGTCCATGCACCCCACACACCAGACATTAGACTTAGAGAAATCCTTTCCCTTCCTTTGGTTTGATGCTGTTGTTATTCCAAGACTCCAGCATGTATTGTCTCCAACCTCCACATCCCAGCAGTGTGTTCCTGAGTTAAAGCCCTCAGATCCCAGGACACATGGATAATAATCAAACCTCTCTGGATTATCAGGAAGTGTTTTATCTCCATCACTGAACGACACACTGGTCAGATCAGCAGAGAGTGTGAGACGAGGATCTGCTGTGTTTGGATCCAGAGTCAACGGAGCAATATGATGTATTAGAAATGTAAAAGTTAAACATTTTTCTTTTTCTGAAAGAGATCATAATTTATACTAACATAACAATGGTCTCTCAGTTACTGTCAGAATGGATTGAGGCTTCAGGTTTAATATCAGTATTCAATAAACACTATTGTATCCTAATACATAAACATAAACCATGAGGAATAGACTTTTTATATAGAGTTCATTCATTATAAGTTCGCTGTATGATCTGATGATTTTCTGAAATACAGTTTACATTCACTTTGTAGTGATTATTAAATATATTTCTATCAAATGTTGATGTTGTGTGTGTTTATATGTGAACTATCTTCTGCACTGGTGTCAAATCTGCTGAGACTCACTGTGTTGGACAGTTTCCAGCATCTTCTTCCAGACTCTGAACGGCAGGTTACCCAGATAACGCGACACATGAATCAAAGCTCCAGAACTCATCCGTGGATCCGGCTGTGAGATCTGGACTCTGAGGAACATTCAGGAGTCAGAACTGCAGTGAATTTGAGTTCAGATCCACTGAGAGAAGAGATACGAGCATCTCACTCACCTTTCCATTGAGGCCTTAAAGTGCTGGAAAATATAGAGTTTGAAAACATTTTAATATCTTATCAAACACTCTCAGTGTCAATGAGTCTCTCTATACAAGTTGTTTTCTGCACAGAGAATGAAGCCAGATTGATTTGTCACCTTTAGAAATGAGACGTCATTGTCTTTCATCATCTCCTCCATGTCTCTGATTGTGTGTGAAAGAGCTGAGATGTGTGTGTTCATCTCCTCCAGCTTCTCCTTCATCCTCTGCTTCTTCTGCTCCTCTTCCTCTCTCAGTGCAGTGATTGTAGCTTCTTCTTCGTCTCTGAGAAACTGATGAAGCTTCTCAAACTCTTCTTTAATCTGACGCTCTGTGTGCTCAGCTTGAGACTGAAATCAAATCACATTCACTTCAATCATCTCAAACAACACAAATCTCGGATACCCGACATATAACGGATCCAGAAGCAGAAGCTGCTCGTCATTTACAGAAATAATCAACTGGAATCCATTATATTAAATATATCAATGTATAACGGTATAAAGTGATTCAGCTGTAATGAAAATGACTCTTGATTCTGTTTCCTCACATTGATGTGTTGAGCTGTTTTCTCAAACTCTCCTTTCTTCTTTTCATTGTGTTGAAGTTTCTGTCGTAAGGACTTCAGTGCTGTATTGAGCTCCTCCTAGAATTGAACAAAAATACATTAAACACCAGATTACAGTGAAGAGAAGAAAATACAGTGATATGATCATACAATTCTGTGCAAAAGTATTTATTAGTATATTATTGCCATAACCATGTGATCTGTGACGTCCGAAGCTTCGTTTCCACACAAAGTCACGTGACTGCTTCGTATTCAGATTCAAAAATAGCGTGAACCTCCTGAGCAGGTTTCGATAGTCTTCGGTAGTAGTAAATAAAAAAGAAATAGACTTAGCCCTCACACTGTTGAACAAGTTTCTTTACATTTATTAAATTACCCACAAAATAAAATGTCAGCTCCCCAGTTCACAAGCACTTCACCATTCCACAACAATTTTCTTTTATTTTGATTATGCCTTCATGAGCCTTGCCTGTGAACTCGTAGGATTAGGACTGGGGCTACAGTTTATGTGAATAAGGCTGCATTTGTAGATCAAAGCAGATTCATAAGAATTGTTTCTGTACAAGGTAATTAGTCCCATTTATTATTATAATTTTTTTCATAAATTAATTCATACAGTTGTTTGTTTATACATTGTATAAGAACTACATTAACACTAGGGCTGTAATCAACCAAAGAAAATCTTGGTCGACTAAAGTCCTATAATTTTCGACTAAAAATCGACAAAAAATGACATTAGGGAAAAAAAACATTAAATTAATTAGCTGCGCACTGCAGTACTTGGTAGCCTTGTTGTCCGCCTAAATGAATTTCAAATAAACATAAAAAAAACTAGTAGGCTATTTGCAGTATATTAAATCGTTTTTGACCTAATTATTTTGCACTGACACACGAGTCTGTCGGCTCTGCAGCGCTGCATAACGTGCATCTGCGCGCAATATAAAAATAGTAATAGAATAAATAGTACTATAAATAAATAGTAATATAAAAAATAGTACTATGTTGTCAACTAGTGATATCATCACAAGAACTTTTGAGGAATATGCAACATAATTTAGACAATTGTTTTTGTCATACAATAACTGACAGACGCTATCATTTCATTGCAGCTCGCACAGAGCGAGGCTGAACATTGAATTATAATAATTCGTTACATTTATATAGCGCTTTTCTGAGACCTCAAAGCGCTTTACATAGATGGGGGAATCTCCTCAACCACCACCAATGTGCAGCATCCACTTGGATGATGCGACGGCAGCCATATTGCGCCAGAACGCCCACCACACACCAGCTTACTGGTGGAGAGGAGACAGTGATGAAGCCAATCAGTATATGGGGATGATTAGGAGGCCATGATGGACAGGGGCCAAGGGGCAAATTTGGCCAGGATGCCGGGGTTACACCCCTACTCTTTTTCAAAGGACATCCTGGTATTTTTAATGACCACAGAGAGTCAGGACCTCGGTTTAACGTCTCATCCGAAGGACGGTGCTCTTTTGACAGTATAGTGTCCCCGTCACTACACTGGGGCATTAGGACCCACACAGACCACAGGGTGAGCACCCCCTGCTGGCCTCACTAACACCTCTTCCAGCAGCAACCTGTTTTTTCTTAGGAGGTCTCCCATCCAGGTACTAACCAGACTCAACCCTGCTTAGCTTCAGTGGGCAACCAGTCTTGAGCTACAGGGTGATATGGCTGCTGGCTGATTTGAACAATAGACTATTAACTTAAAGCTTTTACTCTTAAACACAAAAGGTACGTCCACTATAATAAAAAAAGAATGTTTATTAAACAAACCAGATCAAGTAATAATATTCAGCAAACCTTCTAGTAGCCTACTTTCTTCAATCTGTCTCTCTTCTCCAGTGGGTTGGGCTAATCCAAAAGAAGTGAAAACAAGGGGGGTGTTCTGAAGACAGACTGTTACCTGTGAAACAGGGGTGCTCTGAAAAAAACCCCATTAGCAATTAGTGCTTTCCACCTGATGAAATGAACGCGGCAAAAAATCGACCAATCAGAATTTTGGTCGAGCAAGAACGTATCGACCAAATAATTGACTAATCGACTGGGAGATTACAGCCCTAATTAACACTAACATGAATTATGAGGATTAATTGTATTGCTTTGTAGTTTACAGAGCACAAAGTTATTTATTAAATGAAAAAAAAAAAGGAAAAATAAAAGGTCTTTTGGGACAGAAAGACAGTTTTTCCACCTTTTGACCACAAGATGTCGTTAGTGTGTAACGTGTTGAAAAGCTTGGAGTAATGAACCATTTTACAATACAGTCGAGGGGGAAAGCCCCGGTGCTTCACAAAGCTTCATTTCACCATCACTATTATATACTGAAGCAAAAAAGTTATCCAATACTAACTGGGCCTGCGTGATCATGTATTTGGCCCCATACTTACTAATTGCACAAATCTATGAAACTGTATTTATAATGTTGTTCAGCTGGACTAAACACAACCCGTCCTGGGGTGCGTTTCCCAAAAGCATCGTAAAGTAAGTAGCACTTGAAAATCTTCATAGAACTACGAGTGCTCTGGAGTAATCGTACATCCCCAAGTGCATCGAAGACAGATTTATGAGGACACCTGCAGGACAACCGGCAGATACACCTTTAACTTTATTCAAATGCAATGTGATTATAATATAAGGTTTTGATTGTACTTTATTGTACACTTTATTACTCTTTTTTGTTGGTTAAATTAATAAATTAAATAATTAAAAACAAAAAAAATAGAAATAATTTAATCTAATAATTTGAATCAAAATTAAATGAATGAACATAAAAATAAATAAAAGAAATCCTTTAAATCTGTTAAAAATTGCATCTTTGTTTCGCTCTATCTCCTCTAAAAGGACATTAATTTAATCTTTTTGAAAGGTATCTGTTCTTGTTTTGTTTTTGTTTTTTTTCAGCTATTTTGTCAGTTCCTCTGCCTGTAGGTGCTTTATATAGACTTGTCTTGATTGCTAATCCACAACAGATGACAATTATTAGGTTAAACGTTCAGAATACGATTCCAGATAAGGTTATGTTTCAGCACATCACGAATGGACAGCGACTCTTAAGTAGCACGTAGAGCGCGTTCTCGCGCGTTCATGTTAAGTGCATTTTTGGGAAGCGCTTGTGGAATTGCTGCGAGCGTTCGTAACCTTGCACGTAGAAAGCGCTCTTAAGAGCTAAGATACATCGTTATCGGGAAACCCGGCCCTGATCACTGCAGCCCTGTTCAATCACATAAACACTTAAATAGGACTTTTTCAACAGCATGAAGTTGGTTAAAAGGTCTTAAACAGTAACACACTATTGACAAAGGTGAAAGAAACTCCAGGAATAATGATGAAGACGGTGATTGAAACACATCCGTCTGTGATGGATTACAAACCTATTTCAAAGGCTCTTGGACTCAAAGAACCACAGCGAGAGCCATTATATCCAAATGGAGAAAACTCGGCACAGTAAAACCTTCCCAGAAGTGGCTCAAAGTCACCAAAGGGCCAAGAACAACATCGTAGGAACTGAATTTTCTTATTTTCTATCAGAAAATGCTGAAGGACAATATCCCATCTTTAGTCTGCAAACTGAAGCTCAAGCAACAAGACAATGATTCAAAGAATAGTGAGTAAATCCACCTCTGAACGGCTCAAAAAAGCACAATTACAGTTTTGGAGTGGCCTTGTCAAAGGCCTGACTTGAAATCAATTGAGATGATGTGGCAGGACCTTAAACAGGGAGTTCATGCTTGAAAACCCTCCAATGAGGCTGAACTAAAGTTGTCCGCTCAATTGTGCTGTTTTTTTTTTTTTTGTGTGCAAAATAATGATATCTATGAAAAAGGCCCCACTATTTAGTATGAGACACAAAAACATAAGAAATCAGGATGGGCAAATACTTTTACAGCACAGTAAATGTCATATAAATTTCAGTAAAATGTCATTGAAATAGTGATGATATCTATGTTTACGACTAATTATTGTTCTTTACATGTGAAACAAGAAACATTTTTCTTACCTTGTAAGATGAAAGCACTTCACTGATGGGTCTGAATGTGTGATTGGTGTGTTTCTCTGAGTCTCTGCACACTATACACACCGGCTGTTTGTCCTCCAGACAGAAGAGTTTGAGTTTCTCACTGTGTAAACTGCAGATCTCCTCAGATCCTGATGAACGCTTCTCATTTCTCTCCTTCAGGAACGATTCACACAAGTTTTTTAACGTGAGATTAACTGGAGGATCATCTCTTGAGGATCTCCTCCTGCAGACAGGACACTCCTGAGTTTTCTTAGTTTTCCAGAACTGTTGTAGACACTCTTTACAAATACTGTGACTACAGGACAGAAGAACAGGAACATTGAAGATTTCATAGCAAACAGGACAAATATAATCATCTTCAGCTGCTGAAGCCATTTTCACCGTTTGAGTCTCGCAAACTAAACTCTACTTTCACTTTCTGAAGGACGGTTTTCAAAAATAGATCTGCTGTCTGTTCAGAAATCACAACAGACATCACAAAAATCCTTTTTTGTTTTTTTGAAAAAGTTTTTCTCTTTGTTCTCCATTGATTGCTTATTCTTTATTGCTTTTGTTGAGACAAAGTCGGTGTGTCAGAAAGTCAGTCTCTTCTTGGTTAGTGTTGTAAGAGGGAGGAGTTTATGATCACTGCAAAAAATGCTTTTCTTACTTTGTATTTTTGTCTGGTTTCCAGTCCAAATATCAAAAAATTCTTAAATTAAGATGCATTTATTAGATAAGTAAAATTAGATAAGATATTATGTCTTGTTTTCTGGGGAAATAAATCAAATTAAGTGAGTTTTTGCTTAAAATAAGCAAAATTATCTGTCCATGGGGTAAGAAAAATATTCTTAATTCAAACAGAAACAAGCGACTTTGACAAGGGCCAGATTGTTATGGCAAGGTGACTGGTACGATAATTGAGACAATATATTGTTACACCCCTAAATAATGCATACTAAATGTATGATATACATGATGTATTATAAGGATAATGACAGCAAATGTTTTTTATTAGCTGTAATACATTGTCATTTGATCAACATTTAATAAACATTTGTTTGTTTATTATTTTGCTATGAAATGTGTAAAAAATAAAAAAAAAATAAAAAAGTTTATGGTTTATTTGAGGAATTTGAGTCTGTTAACTACTGAACTTTTTTTTGCCTTATTTATTGCCTTTTCCCCTATCACATTAATAATCATAAATTAGGTGTAATTCGAAAACTGAAAACTGTTCTGAAAATTGACATTGTGTAACACTAAACTTACACTTGTATATTTGTTTTTACACTCCTTTTTGAAGCTCTTTTTTTTTAACATCTTGGGAAAATGTTATGGGCTTTCTCATCATATATGACTTTCTGTCACAGAACAGGACATTGATTCATACATGTCCACCGTACAGACACCAGGACTCACAGCATGTTCATCACACAACAAGTGAAATTCTAGATCAATATATTAGATATTATTATGAAAATATTGCCAATTATTACTCCCATTATTACACTTTTTTTCCATTACATGTTTCCCCAAGAACACATTAATATGCAAATTAAATAGTGTATAGATATGTTGAATTGAATGGGACTACACATTTATGGCCATTTTACCCAAATATTGTATGAAGTAAAATGGTGTATCATTTCATTCTATTATATCTTTTATTACACAGTTGAGAATCATCTTTATTCAAAGTTTGTTTAAAAAATCCAGAAACATAAAAACTCCCAAAATAAAATAAACATAAATTATATATATATATATAAATAAAAAAATAAACATAAAAAATCCTATTCATATTGAATGTCATTAATGTATTTTTTTTTAAACAACTGAGTCCTGGTGTCACTAGAAGACATAGCATGAGATATGAATCAAATATCTTGTTTAAAAATGTTAATATTAAAATGTTTTTATGCTCTAAACAATGTAATGACATGTAAAAATACTAAATTCAAAAGATCTTTTTTTCTGGGTCTCAGGAGGATATGACAGAACATATATCAAGCATTTTTAATGAGTTTCAGGAGCTTTATGAAGGGCAGTGTAATCTCACATGACCAGAAGATGGCGACAAAACATCATGAAAACACACGGTCAGTACAATACAAACGTACAATATAAACACACACACACACACACACACACCCTCTTGTTGACTCCTTTACCTGTTTATATTTGGTGTTCATTTATGAAAAAATGACAGGAATGATCGAGAATAAAGAGCATAAATACCCACATTTGTACCAGATGTAAGTTTATACTGTTTTTGCTAATTTATCATATCTAATTATTTTCTAGTTGCCAATTTACTCAAGTATTTTTTATGAAGTATATAATGGCTTAGTATGTCAAATTATGAACAAATTTTCTCGCCAAACATTTAGCAGTTTGTAGCATACATGCTACAACAGATATGCTAGTTTGACATATAGCTATATTGTTTGCTTAAACCTTAAAGGGGTGGTTCAGGATTTAGGACATCGGACCTAATTTCCAAGTTAGCCTGGGTGTTATTTATCAGTGGAGACAGTTTTCAACATTTTTCATCCAGTCCTTCCAGTTGCATAGTTCGCCGGTGCTAGGCTAGCGTGAGTCAATGGTATCTGCTAGCCTGCCATTAAAAACAGTTTTACCCACTCCACAGTACACCAAAAGCAAATCAATTATAACGCCAGACTATCGATGTAAATGTCTGTTGAGAGAATGAGGGAATGAGTATTGCGTAAGGCTAGCTTACGCTATGGGAAAACCTCCTTTTCTCGAGAATACTGAAGTTACACTTTTAAAACGCATTACAGCTGCACTGTGAGCACAACTGAACACGAGAGAGGTCATTGGCTGTGCTGCGGCCACTGCACAAACCTGTGGCGAGGCGGCTCTGACGCAAGAACCAATCAGATCGCTTTGCGCGTCATAGCCTGCCAGTATGGACGTGGTCAGAGGCTATATATTGGCGAGACTTGCCTAGGTACTTCAGGTTTAAACAACTGAAGCGACCTCTGATCCAAGCACAGTAGCACGGCAGGCTACGCAATACTCATTCCCTCTTCACAGGGAACTGAAGTTACGTTAGTAACCAAGTAGTTCCCTTTCGAGAGGTCTCTCGTATTGCGTAAGGCTAGCTTACGCTATGGGAACCCCTTGCAAAACGCTGTGCGTGCTGACTTCGCTTTACCGTGACCAAGCATATGTATGAATCACAGAGAAGCATAATCCTAATATAAGCCGGTGAAGAACGGGCTTCAATATTGGATAACTAGGAACCTTTGTTCATGGTACAAGGGATACATAGTGGCCAGCTAAAGCGGCGCCAGGTGTGTATGAACCCTAAGATATCGTGGGGGTGCTTAACACTTTTTATACTGAGAGAACCTTGGCCTGTAAGGCGGGTACCTCCAAGTTATAAAACTTTACAAATGTGGACGGCGAGGCCCAGCCAGTCGCGGCACAAATGTCCTCAATGGGTATTCCACTGGACCAGGCCCACGAAGAGGCCATGCCTCTTGTGGAGTGAGCTCTGATGCCCAAGGGGCAAGGAAGGCCCTTGGATTTGTGAGCTAACGCGATAGCATCTACTATCCAGCGCGACAGTCTTTGCTTTGTAGCAGCCAAACCTTAGTGCGACCGCCAAAGCATATAAAGAGCTGCTCTGACTGCCTAAACGGGGCAGAGCGCTCCAGATAAATTCTGAGAGCCCTTACAGGGCAGAGTAAATGCGTGTCACTCTCATTGTGAGAGAGCAGCTAGGGAAATGACCTGTGCTCTGAATGGAGTGGAGAGCACTTTAGGGACATAACCGTGCCTCGGTTTAAGAACGACCTTGGAGTTGTTTGGCCCGAATTCTAGACAGGAAGCACTTATGGATAGCGCTTGTAGGTCACCTACCCGCTTGACTGAGGCGAGTGCCAGCAGAAAAGCAGTCTTGAGCGACTCTGTTCTTTGTAAAAAATATTAGGCAGTGAGGTATTTCTTGATAACAGATGCTGCTAAGTATAACACACCGTTGCCATGAAAAACAGAGCGTTGCTATGGACGCAGGATTCTAACCGTAGAGACGGAATGGACTATTTTCTTTAGCGGAAGCAATACAATCATTTTTAAATCAATATTTTGTGTCAAATTATTGATTTATTTGGTAGGTAGCCATGTAATAAGCGGGATAATGTAGAGCGAGGCGGTTGTTAAAGCGAATACAACCCCTTCAGGCTGATTCAAGCTCTGCTTCGCGTCGGGGTCCCGATCAGCCTGTCGGGGGTGTATTCGCTATAACAACCGCCTCGCTCTACATTATCCCTTACTTACATATTGTAAACATGAATTTAAACATACTTTCATTATTGTATGACTTGTTTAATGGTTACTTAAGTATTGAATTTATAATATTAATAATTACTTTGGGATTTGAGATTTACAATACAATAATTTTTCTTTATCAACTATTACATGCACAGATTTTAAGTACATATACCCAAACCTCACAGCAACACAAACACAATTATTATACAATAATTTATCCAACTGACTCTAATATGCAGAAGCAGAAAACTGGTAAAAAAAAGTGAGTATTCGCTTTATAGGTGTAACGTAAGGAGGCAAGATGTAGAGAACCCAAGTGCAACTTTAATACCAACGTGATCAAACATAAAACAAAAGGCATGAAAACTCGAAACAAGAACAAACAGCAGTTACCCAAAACAATACTAAACAAAGGCACAGGGCAAACACGAGTGCTTAAATACACAAGACTAATGACCCAACAAGGGACACCTGTGAACAATGAACCAATAACATCATGACACATCAGACAAGGGAACACACGCAGGATCACAGGGGATCACATGACAGACATGAAATGTGACCAGGGCTGCGTTCAGCCCCGACAAAACGTTGCACAACGTTTTTTAAACAGAAACGGTGATGCGTTGAACACACTGTTCTGATGACGCAAGAGTTGCAACTATGGCAGCTGAGAAGGCCATTCTTTGTGTTCTTTGTGAAGAATTTTCAGAGCCTGATGAAGTCGGTATAAATATGTGTTTAATACTACAAAATATGCCCGATGTTACAGTTACTGCACTTGCGCCCAGAACAAAAGAGAACATCCCAATCGAGTGAAGGGATTGCTGAAACTGAAATGGAAGCACACATCTTACCTAATTCAGACTAAAACACATCTATTTAGCCTCACATACTGACTTTATTTGTAGTTCATACTGTTTTAATACCCTGTATTTTCTTTCTCATTTTTAGGAAAAGCACTTAATTACCTTGTTTATTTCTATACCAAATGTCATACACTTGCAATGAAGCTAAAAATATAAACAACTAGTCATCATTATGTTGATATCCTATATTTTTACAATAAAACTTAAGACAAACATGTCTTCTAATATCCTCAGTTGTTGTGTATACCGAGCTGCATCGAACACATTTGTAAATTACTTTCCTTGAACCCATTGTGTGAGTTCACTTTAATACTGCAAGCTTTATATACATGTTGCTGCTGATTGGACTGCAGTTCTGACACACCCACCAAACAAGAGAAAACGTATCTCAAACCCCGTTGCACACCGGTGCGCCGTTTCCAGGAAACATGACGTTCAACCCGGAAACCGTAGCAAAACGTTGCGCACCGTTTTGAACTTGAACATGCCCCAAGACAAGACCAAATCGTGACAATAGGCCAAACCTGAGAAAACGGCACCATCTTGTAAAAAAAAAAAAAAATATATATATATATATATATACATATATAATAATAATAATAATAATATATATATATATATTTAAAAGAAAAGGCCAACAGAACAAAAGTCTGTTAACAAAGACTGCATCATTTTATAGTTAAATGACCCTGGAATAAAAAGAAATTGGGGAAGTTTTGTCCTTAAGGTCCTGACTGTAAATATTTTGTGTACAATGTGGAAAGGAAAGAAGAAAACTCAAGTAAAAATACACACTTGTGCCAAAATTTATGCAGTTTGCATTAACACAGGATTTTTTTTTTTTTTTAAACTGAAAGAGACAAACATGTCCTTAAGGAAACACGAGGGTTAATTTGGTTCTAAACTTTACATTGAAGTGTGATTGATCAATGGGACCCTTTGATTACAGTGTTATTATTGATGCATAATTTGCAAATCTGAATTAAGAAGCAGAATCAGATTTAACTGTGATTTTCTGCTGTAATAAACAGTTTAACTGGTAAGATCCTCAGAGGAGAAGTTGTGCAGTGATTATATAAGAATGGAAAGACAGTTTCTGTGAAGGATGTCCTGAATCTGCGCAGACAGTCTTTAGTTACAGGATCAGAGAATGACACTGTTCCTCTGTCATAGTCCAGCTGAACTCTCACACGCTGAAGCTTCTGTTTAACAGTGAAGTAAGTGAGGGGTTGCTCTGGGGATTGTGAGCCGTATTTGCTGTTCATGCACCCCACACCCCAGATATTAGACTCAAAGAAACCCTTTCCCTTCCTTTGGTTTGATGCTGTTGTTATTCCAAGACTCCAGTCTGTATTGTCTCCAACCTCCACATCCCAGCAGTGTGTTCCTGAGTTAAAGCCCTCAGATCCCAGGACACATGGATAATAATCAAACCTCTCTGGATTATCAGGAAGTGTTTTATATACACGACTGTACGTCACACTGGTCAGATCAGCAGAGAGTGTGAGACGAGGATGTGCTGTGTTTGGATCCAGAGTCAACGGAGCTGCAAAGAGAATAACATCAGATTACAGGATGAGATATGATGTATTAGAAATGTAAATGTAAAAAAAAAAATCTTTTGTTGAAAGAGATCATAAACCATGAGGAATAGACTTTTCATTCTGAGTTCGCTGAATGATCTGATGATTTTCTGAAATGCAGTTCAGATTCACTTAGTAATTCAAGTGATTATTAAATATATTTCTATCAAATGTTGATGTTGTGTGTGTTTATATCTGAACTATCTTCTGCACTGGTGTCAAATCTGCTGAGACTCACTGTGTTGGACAGTTTCCAGCATCTTCTTCCAGACTCTGAACGGCAGGTTACCCAGATAACGCGACACATGAATCAAAGCTCCAGAACTCATCCGTGGATCCGGCTGTGAGATCTGGACTCTGAGGAACATTCAGGAGTCAGAACTGCAGTGAATTTGAGTTCAGATCCACTGAGAGAAGAGATACGAGCAGCTCACTCACCTTTCCATTGAGGCCTTAAAGTTCTGGAAAATATAGAGTTTGAAAACATTTTAATATCTTATCAAACACTCTCATTGTCAATGAGTCTCTCTATACAAGTTGTTTTCTGCACAAAGAATGAAGCCAGATTGATTTGTCACCTTTAGAAACGAGACGTCATTGTCTTTCATCATCTCCTCCATGTCTCTGATTGTGTGTGAAAGAGCTGAGATGTGTGTGTTCATCTCCTCCAGCTTCTCCTTCATCCTCTGCTTCTTCTGCTCCTCTTCCTCTCTCAGTGCAGTGATTGTAGCTTCTTCTTCGTCTCTGAGAAACTGATGAAGCTTCTCAAACTCTTCTTTAATCTGACGCTCTGTGTGCTCAGCTTGAGACTGAAATCAAATCACATTCACTTCAATCATCTCAATCAACACAAATCTCGGATACCCGACATATAACGGATCCAGAAGCAGAAGCTGCTCGTCATTTACAGAAATAATCAACTGGAATCCATTATATTACATATATCAATGTATAACGGTATAAAGTGATTCAGCTGTAATGAAAATGACTCTTGATTCTGTTTCCTCACATTGATGTGTTGAGCTGTTTTCTCAAACTCTCCTTTCTTCTTTTCCTTGTGTTGAAGTTTCTGTCGTAAGGACTTCAGTGCTGTATTGAGCTCCTCCTAGAATTGAACAAAAATACATTAAACACCAGATTACAGTGAAGAGAAGAAAATACAGTGATATGATCATACAATTCTGTGCAAAAGTATTCACCCCCACCCTGATTTCTTCTGCTTTTGTGTAAATCTCATACTAAATTGATTCAGAAATTAAAACTTACCATAAAACAAAGGCAACCTGAGTGAACACAAAGTACAGTTTGTAAATGACAATATTATTTACTAGTGATGTGACGTTCGGCACCGAGGCTTCGAAGCTTGTATTAAAAATAACAAAACATCACACACTGAAGCAGTGTATCGGAGCTTGATTCATTTTGCCATAACCACATGATCTCTGACGTCCGAAGCTTCGTTTCCACACAAAATCACGTGACTGCTTCGTATTCAGATTCAAAAATAGCGTGAACCTCCTGAGCAGGTTTCGATAGTCTTCGGTAGTAGTAAGTAAAAAAGAAATAGACTTAGCCCTCACACTGTTGAACAAGTTTCTTTAAATTTATTAAATTACCCACAAAATAAAATGTCAGCTCCCCAGTTCACAAGCACTTCACCATTCCACAACAATTTACTTTTATTTTGATTATATATGCCTACATGAGCCTTGCCTGTGAACTCGTAGGATTAGGACTGAGGCTAAAGTTTATGTGAATAAGGCTGCATTTGTAGATCAAAGCAGATTCATAAGAATTGTTTCTGTACAAGGTAATTAGTCCCATTTATTATTATAATTTTTTTCATAAATTAATTCATACAGTTGTTTGTTTATACATTGTATAAGAACTACATCAACACTAACATGAATTATGAGGATTAACTGTATTGCTTTGTGGTTTACAGAGCACAAAGTGATTTATTAAATGAAAAAAAAAAAAACCAAAACGGTCTTCTGGGACAGAAAAGCAACTTTTCCACCTTTTGACCACAAGATGTCGTTAGTGTGTAACGTGTTGAAAAGCTTGGAGTAATGAACCATTTTACAATACAGTCGAGGGGGAAAGCCCCGGTGCTTCACAAAGCTTCATTTCACCATCACTATTATATACTGAAGCAAAAAAGTTAGCCAATACTAACTGGACCTGCGTGATAATGTATTTGGCCCCATACTTACTAATTGCTCAAATCTCTGAAACTGTATTTATAATGTTGTTCAGATGGACTAAACACAGCCAGTCCTGATCACTGCAGCCCTGTTCAATCAAATAAACACTTAAATAGGACTTTTTCAACAGCATGAAGTTCATGCTGTTGAAAACAGCCGACATCAGGCTGCGACAGACAGAGGTTCTGAAGAAAGACTTCAGGAATCTGATCGATACGGTACGCAGCACATCGCCTGATATAACGATCATTGTGTCAGGACCGCTTCCCACGTACCGACTAGGTCATGAAAAGTTTAGTAGATTATTCGCGCTAAATGAATGGTTAATGTCATGGTGCAATGAGCAGAAACTGCTCTTTGTAAATAATTGGAATCTGTTTTGGGAGCGTCCTAGGCTTTACCGTGCTGATGGCTTACACCCAAGCAGATTCGGATCGGATCTTCTGTCAGATAACATCTCCAAAATGTTAAATACCTTTTGACTAGTAACCAAAAGTTCAAATCATAGTCTCTGCTGCACCAAATTAACTGATATAAATAGTGTCGAACATTGCATAGAAACTGTGTCTATTCCTCGTTTAGTGAGATCAAATAATAAATCTACTGCAGGATCTAGAAAAAATCTAATTGTTATTAAACCAGAAAATGTTGCTATTAGTAACCAAAAACAATTTCTAAAGCTAGGTCTTCTAAACATTAGATCACTCACACCTAAGGCAGTTATTGTAAATGAAATAGTCACGGATAATAGCTTCGATGTGCTTTGCCTTACTGAAACTTGGCTTAAACCTAATGATTATTTCGGTCTAAATGAGTCTACTCCATCAGGATACTCCTATAAGCACGAACCCCGTCTGATTGGTCGTGGCGGCGGTGTTGCAGCGGTCTATAGAGATATTCTCAATGTTACTCAGAAAACGGGTTATAAGTTTATTTCGTTTGAAATACTTGTACTAAATGTTACGCTCTTAGATGTTAGAAAAAAATCCGTATTATCTCTAGCCTTGGCTACCGTATATAGACCGCCTGGGCCTTACGCTGATTTCCTAAAAGAGTTTGCAGATTTTCTCTCAGATCTATTGGTCAATGTAGATAAAGCATTAATTGTTGGAGATTTTAACATACACGTAGATAATCCAAATGATGCGTTAGGGACTGCGTTTATAGATTTATTAAATTCATTTGGGGTCAAACAAAACGTCACCGGACCAACTCATCGTCTTAATCACACACTCGATTTAATTATATCATATGGAACCGATCCAACCGATATAGATATCATTCCACAAAGTGATGATGTCACTGACCATTACTTGGTAACTTGCATATTACGTACTGCTGTAATATGTCATGCGGCGCCGCGTTATCGACCAGGCAGATCAATCCTTCCATCCACCATAGATAATTTCTCGAGTTGCTTGTCTGATCTGTCTCAGCTGCTGCCTGAACCCAAACAAACAGATGAACTAGAAGAACTAACTAGCACTATGAGCACCATTCTCTCTAGAACATTGGATGTTGTTGCACCCGTTAGATTAAAAAAGGTCACAGAGAAAATTAAAGCACCATGGTACAATAATACTACGCATGTTCTAAAGAGAGAAACCCGTAATTTAGAGCGTAAATGGAAACAAACTAATTTAGAGGTCTTTAGAATCGCGTGGAAAGACAGTATGTCACGTTATAAAAAGGCCCTAAAAGCGGCCAGGGCTGAGCACCTCCGCAAACTAATAGAAAACAACCAAAACAATCCTAGGTTTTTATTTAACACCGTGGCTAGACTAACAAATAAACAGACGTCACCCGAACAAAATATCCCGTTACAGTTTAGTAGTAATGATTTCATGAACTTCTTCACTGAGAAAATAGAAAACATCAGAACCACAATTGTAAACGTTCAATCCTCAATCGCACCTTATAATTCAGCCTCAATTTTCCCCCCGCAAGAACAATTACAGTGCTTTACAACTATAGAACAAAAAGAGTTAAATAAACTTATCACTTCATCTAAAACAACAACATGTTTATTAGATCCTATACCAACTAAACTACTGAAGGAAGTGTTACCTATAGTGGAAGAGCCTCTCCTCAATATTATTAACTCATCTTTATCTTTAGGTCATGTTCCAAGAACATTTAAACTGGCAGTGATAAAACCTCTCATTAAGAAACCACAATTAGACCCGCATAATCTAGCAAATTATAGACCCATTTCAAATCTACCTTTTATGTCTAAAATACTAGAAAAAGTTGTGTCCACTCAACTGGGCTCTTTCTTGCAAGAAAATGATATCTATGAAAAGTTTCAGTCAGGATTCAGGCCGCATCATAGCACTGAAACTGCGCTCGTTAAAATCACAAATGATTTACTCTTAGCTTCTGACCAAGGCTGTATCTCAATACTAGTTTTACTGGATCTAAGTGCTGCGTTCGATACTATAGATCACACAATACTCTTAGATCGACTACAAAATTATACTGGTGTTCAAGGACAAGCATTAAGCTGGTTTATATCATATTTATCTGACCGCTACCATTTTGTCTATTTAAATGGAGAAAAATCGATCATAACTCCAGTAAACTATGGAGTGCCGCAGGGATCTGTGTTAGGCCCTCTGTTATTCTCAATATATATGCTGCCACTTGGAAATATTATAAGGAAACATGGAATTAGTTTCCATTGTTATGCTGATGACACTCAAATATATATTTCATCACGGCCGGATGAAAACGCTAAATTATCCAAATTGACAGAGTGTGTTAAAGATATAAAAGATTGGATGACGCGTAATTTTCTATTATTAAATCCAGACAAGACAGAGGTAATACTTATCGGTTCAAAAAACCGCCCACAGAACCTCTCACAATACAACTTTGACATCGTAGGATGTCCTGTTACTTTATCCTCTACAGTAAAAGACCTGGGTGTTATATTAGACTGCAACCTGTCTTTTGAAAATCATATTTCGTATGTTACAAAAACAGCCTTTTTCCACCTTAGAAACATTGCTAAGCTACGTAATATGCTATCAGTTTCTGATGCAGAAAAGTTAGTTCATGCATTCATGACCTCAAGACTAGATTACTGTAATGCTTTGTTGGCCGGTTGTCCTGCATCCTCAATAACCAAGCTACAGTTAGTCCAAAATGCAGCCGCTAGAGTTCTTACTAGATCAAGAAAATATGATCATATAACACAGATTTTATCATCACTACATTGGCTACCTATAAAGTTCCGTATTAATTACAAGGTATTGCTACTGACTTATAAAGCCCTAAACGGCTTAGCTCCAGTCTATTTAGCGGATCTTCTATCACCCTATAATCCATCGCGCTCTTTAAGATCAATAAATTCAAGGCTTTTGGTCATACCTAGGATATCCAGATCAACCAAAGGAGGGAGAGCATTTTCACATTTGGCTCCAAAACTCTGGAATAGCCTTCCTGATACTGTTCGTTGCTCGGACTCACTCTCCCAGTTTAAAACTAGATTAAAGACGCATCTTTTCAGCCAGGCATTCATATAATATTGTTAATCTCACAGTTTCAAACTACAATCCGGCCTCTAGTTCATAAATGCCAGAGGAGAACTGGCCCCCGACTGAGCCTGGGTTCTCCCAAGGTTTTTTTTTTCTCCATTAGGTCACCTGATGGAGTTTTAGGACACCATTAGGCCGCTTGATGGAGTTTTTTCGGTTCCTTGCCACTGTTGCCTTTGGCTTGCTCAGTTGGGGATATTTTGGGGATATTTAATTTTATTCTATCAATCAATAAATTCCACTAGAAACAAACTTTGTTGTATTATTTTATTTTAATACTGTGAAGCTGCTTTGATACAATCTGTATTGTGAAAAGCGCTATACAAATATACTTGATTTGATTTGATTTGATTTGAAGTTGATTAAAAGGTCTTAAACAGTAGCACACTATTGACAAAGGTGAAAGAAACTCCAGGAATAATGATGAAGACGGTGATTGAAACACATCCGTCTGTGATGGCTTACAAAGCTATTTCAAATGCTCTTGGACTCAAAGAACGTCTCGGTTACTGATGTAACCCTCGTTCCCTGAAGGAGGGAACGGGAGACGTAACGTCGACGTGACGACGTAATTGGGATCACTTCAGGGAGCCCTATCAACTTCGAGTGTCTACAGAACGAGCCAATGAAAGTTGGCGTGCGTGAATCGCGTCACGCGCCCCCGCCCCGCCGCGCGGGTATAAACAGGAAGCGGGCGCACGCACACATTGTTTTTCGCTGAGGAGCCGAGATTTGTGACGGCCATGCAGCGATGGTCAGCAACGGTGGCGACGGGACGTTACGTCTCCCGTTCCCTCCTTCAGGGAACGAGGGTTACATCAGTAACCGAGACGTTCCCTTTCAGTCGCTCACGTTCGACGTAACGTCGACGTGACGACGTAATTGGGATCCCATGGAAAACGCCACGGTTGCTGCCACATCCAGCGCCCTACGCAAGACTCTCAGACCCCCAACTGCTGGGGCGGAAGACCTGCGTAGAGGGAGTTCAACTGCTGTTCCATTATACCCCACACAGCGGAACTCTTGGATAACACTGGGAAAGCGTACCTCTCCAGGGGAAAGAACGCTGCGGAGCCACATCCTGCCCGAAGGGAGGTAACATGTGGAGAATACACATATGGACTGGCCGAAGGGGCAGTGCGACATATGGAATGTCACTGGGGTGGCTCCACCCGAAGGGGGAGACCACCGGACAGTGACGGCAGAGCAGACTCTGCCAAGGGAAGACACGGGCTCACCGCAGGGAGCTGGTCGTGGAAGAATACACATATGGGATCGCCGCAGGGATCACCACATATGGAACCCAGCCTAGCACAAGTTACACAAGCATACGAGCACTAGGCCTGGCGTCGGACGCTCCGCAACGTCCAACTGCCGAAGGGGTGCGGAGGAACTCACAGGGTTCGCCAATGGGGAACTCGACTGGAGTAAAAAGCGCACGTATCCGTTCCTAGGAAGGGAGTGGCGCAGCAAGCCGACACTAGAGCGGGAACTTCGGTGTTACCGGCTAGTAGAAGCGAGCACACAGGAAGAAACCGGCTCAACACGTAAGCTATAAAACCTAGCGAACGTGTTAGGTGTCGCCCAGCCCGCAGCTCTACAGATGTCTGTCAGCGAGGCGCCGTGAGCCAGCGCCCAGGAAGAAGCGACACTCCTAGTGGAGTGGGCTTTCAACCCAGGCGGGCAGGGCACGCCTTGGGCTTCGTAAGCCAAGGCGATGGCATCCACTATCCAGTGGGCCATCCTCTGCTTGGAGACAGCCTTCCCTTTCTGCTGGCCTCCGTAACAGACGAAGAGCTGATCTGAGGTCCTGAGGCTTTGCGTTCTGTCCACGTACAGACGCAGAGCGCGAACGGGACAGAGAAAAGCCAGGGCTGGGTCTGCCTCCTCCGAGGCAGCGCTTGCAGGTTCACTACCTGGTCCCGGAAGGGAGTGGTAGGAACCTTGGGCACGTATCCGGGCCGGGGTCTCAGGATGACGTGAGAGTTATCCGGGCCGAATTCTAGGCACGATTCGTCGACCGAAAATGCATGCAGGTCCCCTACCCTCTTGATAGAGGCCAATGCAACCAGGAGTACTGTCTTACAGGACAGAATTTTTAACTCAGCTGATTGCAGAGGCTCAAAGGGTGGTCTCTGAAGTGCCGAAGGACCAGAGACAAGTCCCAAGAGGGTATAGAGAGTGGGCGAGGAGGATTCAGTCTCCTCGCTCCCCTCAGGAACCTGACGATCAGGTCATGCCTTCCCAAAGACTTACCATCAACAGCATCGTGATGTGCGGCAATAGCGGCAACATACACTTTAAGGGTGGAGGGAGACAGCCTTCGCTCCAGCCCTTCTTGCAGGAAGGAAAGCACGGCTCTGATCGAGCAAGATCGGGGGTTCTCCTCATGAGAGGAGCACCAGTCAACGAACAGGTTCCACTTCAAAGCATAGAGGCGCCTCGTAGAGGGGGCTCTAGCGGAAGTGATGGTGTCAACTACCGCAGGGGGTAGGTCACTTAGAACCTCCGCGTCCCGTCCAGGGACCAGACATGGAGTTTCCAGAGGTCTGGACGCGGGTGCCATAGGGTGCCCCGACTCTGAGAGAGCAGGTCCTCTCTCAGAGGAATGGGCCAGGGAGGGGCTGTCGCGAGGAGCACTAGTTCCGGGAACCAGGTCCGGTTGGGCCAATACGGCGCAACTAACAAGACCTGCTCCTCGTCCTCCCTGACTTTGCACAAGGTCTGTGCAAGAAGGCTCACTGGGGGAAACGCATACTTGCGAAGGCCCCGGGGCCAGCTGTGTGCCAGAGCATCCGTGCCGAGGGTCCCCTCGGTCAGAGAATAGAACAACTGGCAATGAGACGTGTCCGGGGCGGCAAACAGATCTACCTGAGCGGTCCCGAAGCGCCTGAAAATCAGCTGGACCACCTGGGGATGGAGTCGCCATTCTCCCGGTAGCACCTGCTGCCGTGAGAGCTCGTCGGCTGCACGGTTGAGCAGGCCCGGAATGTAAATGGCACGAAGCGACCTCAGATGCTTCTGACTCCAGAGGAGGAGATGGCGGGCGAGTTGTGACATGCGGCGGGAGCGTAGACCACCTTGGCGGTTGATGTACGCAACGGTCGCAGTGCTGTCCGTACGGACCAGTACGTGCTTGCCTAGTAGCAGCGTTTTGAAACGGCTCAATGCAAGACGTACTGCTAACAACTCGAGGCAGTTGATGTGCCAATGCAGTTGAGGCCCCGTCCACAGACCTGAAGCTGCATGCCCGTTGTACGTGGCCCCCCAGCCGGTGGTAGAGGCATCCGTGGAGACCACAGAGTGCCTGGACACTTGTTCCAGGGGAACACCTGCCCGCAGGAACGAAGGGTCCGACCACAAGCTGAGAGTTTGGCGACAGTGCGGAGTCACTTGGACCCGGCACGAGCCGCTCTGCCACGCCCATCTCGGGACTCGATCGTGGAGCCAGTGTTGGAGCGGCCTCATATGAAGCAATCCGAGCGGCGTAACCGCGGCTGCAGATGCCATATGCCCCAGGAGCCTCTGAAACAGTTTCAGTGGTGCCGCTGTTCTGCGTTTGAGCGTGCTCACGCAGTTCAACACTGACTGGACACGGGCCTCGGTGAGGCGCGCTGTCATGCTGATCGAGTCCAACTCCATACCGAGAAAAGAGATCCTCTGCCCGGGGGTGAGTTTGCTCTTTTCCCAGTTGACCCGAAGCCCTAGGTGGCTGAGGTGACTGAGCACCATGTCCCTGTGTTCGCACAACTGCTCTCTCGACTGGGCCAGAATAAGCCAGTCGTCGAGGTAGTTGAGGATGCGAACACCACGCTCGCCGGAACAAAAAGAAAAGGAAACAAAAGATTCTCCGCCCGGCCCTCCACCGGGGGAAGGAGTGGCGCCTTCGCCATCTCCTGAAGAGCAACTTGATCCACCTCTGGGCCGCCCGTCTCAGGGTCGTTTGCACCGTCGCTTGCCTCCTGGTTTGGCAGCGGCCTGGACGGGCGGGGTCGGCTTCCTGCGGCTTGCTCCACGCTGAGGCCTGGATGATGGCTGCTGCTGCTGGGGCTTAGCGGGAGCGGAGGACGCCGCAGAAGGCCGACCACGGCGACGAGCAGACGGAGGGTCTGCGGCCGGCGGACGGGTGGGAGCAGCAGGGGTCCGCCGGGGCAGGATGTGCCGGATGGCCTCCGTCTGCTTCTGTGCGGCCGAGAACTGTTGGGCAAAGCTCTCGACCGCGTCGCCGAACAACCCAACCTGGGAAAGAGGGGCATCCAGGAACCGATATTTATCGGTGTCCCTCATATCCGCCAGGTTGAGCCAAAGGTGGCGTTCCTGGACCACCAGAGTGGACATCGCCTGACCAACCGAACGTGCGGTTTCCTTCGTCGCCCGGAGGGCGAGGTCGGTTGCCACACGGAGCTCCCGGAGGAGCTCTGGGTCAGAACCACCCTCGTTCATGTCCATGAGCGCCTGGGCCTGGTGGACCTGCAAGAGCGCCATGGCATGGAGGGCGGAAGCAGCCTGTCCACAGGCCTTGTAAGCCTTCGCCGTTAGACCGGACGAAAACTTACAGGCCTTGGACGGGAGGCGTGGATTACCCCGCCAAGAGGAAGCGGACGCCGGACACAGCTGCATCGCGACGGCCCGCTCCACTGGGGGGATATCCACATACCCCTTAGCTGCCCCGCCGTCGAGGGTGGCGAGGGGTGAGGAGCCACTAGAACGGCTTCGGGCACTATACGGTGCCTTCCACGTCCTAGAAAGCTCCTCATGCACTTCCGGAAAGAAAGGTACCGGGGCGGCGCACTGAGAACCAGCACGGCCCGCCCCGAGAAACCAATCGTCCAACCGAGAAGGTTCGGGACGTGGTGGAGGATTCCACGCAAGCCCGACCTTCTCGGCGGCCCGGGAAAGCATAGCAGTCCATTCTGGATCCGGCTCGGACAACGCTACACACCCCGAGGGGGGCAACGCAGCCGAGTCGTCATTTCCAGAGGACAGCTCCCCCTCCGATGCTGCGATCGACATCTGGTCATCAGCCGGAGCCCCAAAGGAAACGGTTGGTCGTTCCGGAGAAGGACCAAGGCGTCCACTAAGGGGCTCCAGTGGCGACAGCGCTTGTGAGGCGTGAGGGGCCCGCGGAGGATGACTCGACGGGGAAGCCCTCACGGTAATCCTCAGATCACCCTGGTCATGCGCCAAAGTAGGTCTATTCTGCGGGGCAGAATAGACACTAGATCGGGGCATAGGCGAGGGGACTGCACCTCCCTTGAGGTAAGCAAGTCTCGATCTCAGCGCTGCGATAGTCATATTCCCGCAATGGGAACATGAACTATCCACAAAAGCTGCCTCAGCGTGTTGAATGCCCAAACACGAGAGGCAACTGCTGTGGCCATCTGCTGGCGCCAGGGAACGACGGCATCCAGAAACGCACAAGCGGAATGACATCTTGAAAAAGACGCAGGGTCACGCTTGTGTTGCTCTTTTAGTAAAAAATAAAAAAGGATTTAGAACTCTCTTTTTGTGTTGAGGCACCCAGGGGTAGCCGCAGTGTGAATGCACACACAGGGGAAACGCCCACCGAACCGACACACACACACACAGACACAAACACAGTGCTGTGAAAACAGCAGTTGAGAGCTGCAATGCTCGCGGCCACCGCTGATCGCGCCGTCACACCAACACAGGAACAGAGAGAGATGATCCTCTTTGAAGTCTTCAAGGCTGATTCTCATAGACAAAAAAGTCTCACAGAAACTCGGCTCCGAAGTGAAAGACAATGTGTGCGTGCGCCCGCTTCCTGTTTATACCCGCGCGGCGGGGCGGGGGCGCGTGACGCGATTCACGCACGCCAACTTTCATTGGCTCGTTCTGTAGACACTCGAAGTTGATAGGGCTCCCTGAAGTGATCCCAATTACGTCGTCACGTCGACGTTACGTCGAACGTGAGCGACTGAAAGGGAACCACAGCGAGAGCCATTATATCCAAATGGAGAAAACTCGGCACAGTAAAACCTTCCCAGAAGTGGCTCAAAGTCACCAAAGGGCCAAGAACAACATCGTAGGAACTGGATTAAACTAAAGTTGTCCACTCAATTGTGTGTTTTTTTGTGTGTGTGTTTTTGCTAAATAATGATATCTATGAAAAAGGCTCCACTATTTAGTATGAGACACAAACACATAAGAAATCAGGATGGGCAAATACTTTTACAGCACAGTAAATGTCATATAAAGTTGAGTAAAATGACATTGAAATAGTAATGCATGAATGTGATGATATCTATGTTTATGACTAATTATAGTTCTTTACATGTGAAACAAGAAACATTTGTCTTACCTTGTAAGATGAAAGCACTTCACTGATGGGTCTGAATGTGTGATTGGTGTGTTTCTCTGAGTCTCTGCACACTAAACACACAGGCTGTTTGTCCTCCAGACAGAAGAGTTTGAGTTTCTCACTGTGTAAACTGCAGATCTCCTCAGATCCTGATGAACGTTTCTCATTTCCCTCCTTCAGGAACGATTCACACAAGTTTTTTAATGTGAGATTAACTGGAGGATCTTCTTTTGAGGATCTTCTCCTGCAGACAGGACACTCCTGAATTTTCTTAGTTTTCCAGAACTGTTGTAGACACTCTTTACAAATACTGTGACTACAGGACAGGAAAACAGGAACATTGAAGATTTCACAGCAAACAGGACAAATATAATCATCTTCAGCTGCTGAAGCCATTTTCACCGTTTGAGTCTCGCAAACTAAACTTTACTTTCACTTTCTGAACAACGGTTTTCAACAATGAATCACAATGAGAATCAAAGATCTGCTGTCTGTTCAGAAATGAACATCACAAAAATCCTTCTGTAAAGTTTTTCTCTTTGTTCTCCATTGATTGCTTATTCTTTATTGCTTTTGTTGAGACAAAGTCCGTGTGACAGAAAGGAGAAATAACAAGTCAGTCTCTTCCTGGTTAATGTTGTAAGAGGGAGTTTATGATCACCTTTGGGTGTGAACAAACAGGTCAAAGAGGAACGTCAGGATTTCTTCAAGTAAAATGTATTCAAAATGGACCTGCATTGAAATGTTACAAAATAATGCTGTAAAACTTTGAATAAAACACAAAATAACAATTAAAATACAAAACTATTAATTATAAATGACCTCAAAATGATTATACATGTTTTATTTATTGCTCTTTATTTATCAGAGAGTTTCTCCAGGTCTGTCATAATCAAATCAAATAAAATTGTATTTATGTAGCACATAAAAACAACAGTAGTGGCCATTGTGCTGTACAACAGAATAAAAAAAACACCAATCATAAAGTTCAACATTAATTTTCTGTCATGCTCAAATCTTTGTCAGTGTAATGGTCAGGAATAAAGATCTGAGTGACTTTGACATGGGCCAGATTGTTATGGCAAGGTGACTGGGTCAGAGTATCTCTGAAACTCAAGGCTTGTGTGTCGCTCCCGGTCAGCAGTGGTGAGGATTTACCAACAGTGTCCGAGGAGGGACGAACACACACCGGCGACAAGGTGTTGGACACCCAAGACTCATCAATGGACGAGGGCAATGAAGGCTATCCCGTCTGGTTCGAGCCAACAGAAGGTCTAGTGTGGTATAAGTCACACACAACTTTAATGATGTCATGGGAAGAAGAAGAAGTTTTATTGATATAGTGCCTTTCAATAGCTCAAGGTCGCTTTACATGTGATGAATGTGTCATAAAACACATTCTGCTGCGTATGGGGCCAAAGACCAATCAGAGTGCCTATGTGACCCCTGTCCATCTTCCATGATAATTGAGACAATATATTGTTACACCCCTAAATAATGCATACTAAATGCATGATATACATGATGTATTATAAGGATAACGACAGCAAATGTTTTTTATTAGCTGTATAAACTGTCATTTGATCTGTTTATTATTTTGCTATGAAATGTAAAAAATAAAAATAAAAATAATAATAAAAAAATAAAAAATATGGTTTATTTGAGCAACTGGAGTCTGTTAACTACTGAACTTTCTTTGCCTTATTTATCACATTAATAATCATAAATTAGGTGTAATTCGAAAACTGAAAACTGTTTTGAAAATTGACATTGTGTAACACTAAACTTACACTTGTATATTTATTTTTACACTCCTTTTTGAAGCTCGTTTTTGAACATCTTGGGAAAATGTTATGGGCTTTCTCATCAAAATATGACTTTCTGTCACAGAACAGGACATTGATTCATACATGTCCACCGTACAGACTCCAGGACTCACAGCATGTTCATCACACAACAAGTGAAATTCTAGATCAATATTCCTATAACATTTTAGATATTATTATGAAAATATTGCCAATTATTACTCCCATTATTACTCTCTTTTTTTCCATTACATGTTTCCCCAAGAACACATTAATATGCAAATTAAATAGTGTATAGATATGTTGAATTAAATGGGACTACACATTTATGGCCATTTTACCCAAATATTGTATGAAGTAAAATGGTGTATCATTTCATTCTATTATATCTTTTATTACACAGTTGAGAATCATCTTTATTCAAAGTTTGTTTAAAAAATCCAGAAACATAAAAACTCCCAAAATAAAATAAACATAAATTATATATAATTATATATAATATATTTTTAAATAAACATAAAAAATCCCATTCATATTGAATGTCATTAATGTATTTTTTTTTTAAAGAACTGGGTCCTGGTGTCACTAGAAGACATAGCATGAAATATAAATAAAATATCTTGTTTAAAAATGTTAAAATAAAAATATTTCTCATGCTCTAAACAATGTAATGACATGTAAAAATACTAAATTCAAAAGATCTTTTTTTCTGGGTCCCAGGAGGATATGACAGAAGTCTGACAGAACATATATCAAGCGTTTTAATGAGTTTCAGGAGCTTTATGAAGGGCAGTGTAATCTCACATGACCAGAAGATGGCGACAAAACATCATGAAAACACACGGTCAGCGGCGGAGCATTACAATAATCTCTGAACGTACAATATTTAACACACACACACACACACACACACACACACACACACACTCACCCTCTTGTTGACTCCTTTTCCTGTTTGGTGTTCATTTATGAAAAAATTACAGGAATGATCGAGAACTTGGAGCAGAAATACCAACATTTGTACCAGATGTAAGTTTATACTGTTTATGCTAATTCACTTACGATCTATAATATCTAATTATTTTCTAATTGCCAATTTACTCAAGTATTTTTTGGAAGTATATAATGGCTTAGTATGTCAAATTATGAACAAATATAATTTTCCCGCCAAACATTTAGCAGTTTGTAGCATACACGCTACAACAGAGATGCTAGTTTGACATATAGCTATATTGTTTGTTTAAGCCTTAATACAGATCATAACATCTGGGAATAAATGTGGCAAATCAAACCTGATGAGAAGTGTCCTCACTTCATTATGGTCTTGCGTGAAAACGAATTAAAAGTCATTAACAGACATTATCATTATTACATCATTAACCCATAAATGAAAAGATGTCATAATTTATTTACTCACCTTCATGTTGTTTCAAACTTGTATGAGTTTCTTTCTTCTGCTGAACACAAAAGAAGATATTTTACAGAATATGTGTATTCAGACAGTTATTGACTTCCATAGTAGGACAAATACTATGGAAGTCAATGGGGTCCATCAACTGTCTGGTTTACCATTTACTCTTGTTCAGCAAGAGATTCACAGGTTTGAAATAACTTGAGGGTGAGTAAATGATGACAGAAATGTCATTTTTGGGTGAACTGTCCTGATTAAAGTCAATGTGACGTTCCAGCAATGGAAGACACGAGATCTCCGCGGCTTCATCTGGCTTTAGCTCTGTGAATGACTGACCCGTCCCACTAGTAATTAATTTAAATTGACCATTACGGCTGCGAGGGAGACTTGTGATGAATTTTCCCAATATCACCGGCTCCCCAGAAGGCCCGTCGCACACCTGGGAAATGTATGATAAAGCCTGATTGGCCGTGGAGGAGCTCCCTTCCCAGCATGCACTGCGGCTGAGTTATGGCCGCGCGGGCCACCTCACTGTTTGCTGGCATGTAATTTGAATACAGATTAGTCGGCCCCGGTGTTCCAGTGCTCTGGCATTACCATTACAGGGGACAGTAATTTGAGTGATGAACACACGGGTTATCACAAGGTCATCACCTTCAGCGAGGTACGGGTGTGTGTGTGTGTGTGTGTGTGCCAGCCAAAACACTCCTGGAGCCACCAGCCAAGGCCTTCGATAGCATAATTAGTTCCTTTAATTAAGAGGTGAGCCAGCTGATTGAATAAATCCGCTGCTAATGGAGCATCCGATTCCCCGTCCCAATAGCCCGCGTGTGCTCCTCTCCGGGCCTCGCGGGGAGTCGGGAAAATGTTTGCGGATTTCCTTTAAACTTGCAAACTCAATCCATCTTAACCTTTAAAATCTCGTCTGATGACATTTTTGATTTCTATGGCTTTTTAAGATGTCATGTCGTTTCTTTGCAGAATGAACAGATTTTCAACAGATTCGTAAAAACAGGCTGTGAACGAAACGCTTCACTGTGAAGGTGAGTTAGAGAAATATGTGTAATTTTATGTGTCAGCTCCAGTTTTAATAATAATGATGTGATTTTAGTCGCTCTATAAACATGTGTGTCTGTCCTCATCATCTTAAGTCTTAATATACTGGATAAAATATATAAAAATATGGTAACACTTCAGTTTAGGGTCCAGTTCTCACTATTACCATAACTAGTTGCTTATTATCATACATATTACTAGGATATTGGCTGTTTATTAGTACTTATAAAGCAGATATGAATGCCTTATTCTGCATGACCATATTCTGCATCCCTTAATCCTAAACTTAACAACTACCTTACTAATTATTAATAAGTAGTAATTAGGAGTTTATTGAGGACCCTAAACTAAAGTGTGAGTCTTACTTTTTAAGAAAATTAATATTTTTTATATTATCCAAATAGTTTATAATTTGATATATATATTAACGTAAATCATAAGGACTGTGTTAGTTGCCTTTAATCACAGTTTAGTGAACACACGGGTGAATTTAAATCGTTTCACTTTGATGTTTCTTAAGATCAATTCTTCTCAAATATTGTCTTAAGAACTTTTTCTTTCTTCTTAAGAAGACAATGGTTTTGGTGTTATTCTTGCTGATCGACTCAATTGCAACGTCTTTTTGCAGATTACCATAATAATCATAATAACAATCTAATGCTTAATATTTGAACTGAGCTGATAAATTGATTAAACATCTAACCTTTGAGGATCTGAGACTAGTCTGAGGTTATATGGAGGTTTACAATGATTTTTAAAAACATTATTTTCAGGAATTCAAATTATTCTTGCGTTTTGTCTTTAGAACAATCTGTAGAAAAAAGATAAGAACATTCCTTAAGAAAATGTTTTGGGAATGCAAAATATTCTAAACTGTATTCTTTAGATAGAAAATAAGAATAAAATAGCAGTTATGAAGACTTTTTTATTATTTTAATACTTTTGTGCATCTGGCATCTTTTTCTAATTTAAATATTTCAAACAAAACTTGTTCTTGGGAATATTGTCTTAAAGTCCCCCTGCAGTCAATCATTTTATCCCTTAAAATTAATCTTTGATAATCAAAATGACATATTTAAACATTTTCTCCCTGTGGAAAAGTCTTCATGCCTTAAAATAGCCTGAATGTAACTTGACACCCTTGCTTCATTTAGTATACACAGATTCATGAATATGCAAACGAGCCTGGTATTGGTCACATGTTTGCAGGAAACAGGGGCGTGTGTTTGAGACTGTCTTTGGTTCACTGCAGTTTTAAGGAGAAAATACTCAGCAATGGTGTCGACTTATGAATTTACACATGGTTTGTCTTAAAGCATATTAAAAACACCACATAGACACATAAACAACATTAAAAGCTGTTGTAAAAGCTTTAATTGATAATCAATTTATAGTGTTTTTGTCCTTTACACGTCTGTCCTTCCTGTTCAACTTTTAAAAAATCCCTTTAACTAACAAAAGCCAGTTTCTCAATGGCATCACCTTCCAGGAAGTGACATCACTTTGGAGGGAAAACAACCATGCAAACATCAGTCAGTGGAATTGATGAATTCTGTGATGATTTTGTCAAAATATTCTGTTTAAAATTATTTTTATTTTTTTTAAATCTAAATTAATTTCAGCCAGCTGTCAATCCCTTACTGAGTGAGCTATTGGCTAAATTTAATTTAACCTTCATATCTTTGTTGTGTGCCTGAGCTTGAATAGAGCATGTTTCTGCTATGGCCTTTTTATACAAACACTTCCTGAAACTGCATATTGGATTAATCCTGGGGTTCATAAGGCTCTGCAGAACAGGGATGACCCTGCACTGAAGCTCATACTGTAGCCGGAGCTCATGCCCTCGATTACGCGTCGAGTGCATATCTCGCCTCATCATTTCTGCATTTTATGGTGGTTAACACACCTCTTGACTCCTGTGATCTTTTAATCCCTGTGGGCTATTATTATTGCCATGAGCCTCTCTCCCCCCCCACCCCTTATTCCATCATTGGCTTTATCTGTTTAAAGGCTACATGCACCTGTGCTTAATAGATATGCACAAATACGCCATTCTCAACACATTTTTTTCTGGCTTCCCTTTGACTGTTCTTATGCTTCGGTTCGGCTGAAGATTAAATATGTTGAAAGAACATTACAATATTTGAACAGCAGCCGCGCGCGTGTGCTGGAATGGGACTTATCTTTTTGATATCCTTTCTAGCCTTCTCACCGGGAGATAACAGCATGTTATCTACTCCAAAATCCACCCGACATAATTAAACAGCAATGATCAACTGATAGTTATAAAAAAATAAAAGTGTCCTCCTTCAGCAGTCCTTCAGTGCCTCTGAAGTGAGACTCGATCTCCTCGACACTTCACACAAAATCACACATCTTCAGGAAGAGTTTTCACCAAGTGCTTTTAAGATTGTGTGCCACACTAAACAGAAGTTCTGGGATAAAAGTTTATAGTTCAGATAAAAACACTGATGTCTACAGTAGTCTACCCATTGAAAGTAACTTGACGCTTCAAATGAAGATTGTATCAATTACATAATTACACCAGTAGGTGGCGACAAGTGACTTTTGCTCTTCTCGTGTCGGTCAAAAATGACCGATTTTGAAAAAATGACCAACCATTAAAATGAATTTACTATATTTTAGTTCGGTAATGTTTTTTATTTAATACTTTGCATTTTTAGGGGATTTGATGGTACTAAATTATATTTACGCTGCATTTATAATCCATTTATTCACGTTTTGAGCATAGACCTGCACATTTAATTTCCTACTTAAACTGTGGTAAATCTTGAATGCTTTAGAGCACAGGCTTAAGTTTGATCTCTTTTCAAACACGACACTTGGCAGATTATTGCTGAAGTGAAAAAAAGTGAACTTAAAAAAAGTTACAGAATATTACGTTTATTGTTATGAAAAATTCACAAAGATACTATTTAAATTTTTTATATGAAATATATATTTTTCAAAAACATGTTTAACAGCAAGAAAATCAAAGCCATAAATCTAAACAAGCTCCAAATTTGAGCCTATCTCAAAAAAATGAGCTTTCAGTGAGATTTTGTTTGGCCGCAGTACCAAAACTTTCCACTAGATGAAATTCGCCTCCCATTCATTTCCAATGCGCTCATTTTTGACCATGAACTGTATGAGTGTGACTAGTCTTTTCTGAACCATTTAATGTTTTTGAATCCTGTCCATTCTTTGTGTGTGTGTGTGTTCACACAGCAAGTGCCAAAACCTTTACAGAGTTTCGGACCATTTCGATGAAGTAAAAAATTCAAAATATTTTTCACAGAAGAAATTTTATTGCTGCAGAAATTCTATTTTTGCCACAATTTGCTAATTTTCTTAAAGATGTGTAAAAGTCTGTTCTGCAATACCAGTGACTCTCAAACAGGGACATCTCAGCATGACATAAAATTATTCAAATTAATATATTATTAATCATACAATTAATATAAATAGATAGGAAATGATTTAAAAAAAAACTCTTTCCTTGCTATTGCTTGGAAAAAAAAAGTTACCAACCACTGGCAGCATTTTTTGATCATTTTCACTGAACTTTCTTGGCCCCCTAAATATTTTGTTGTATGAATATCTTAACATGCAATATATCAAAAGAAAGAACAGACCCTCTGCTTTTAAACAAAACAACCCGTTTTATTCTAGCTTCATGCATTATTTTTTATCAACACTTGAATATGGGTAAGTTTCATAACAAAAATCAACATTTTGAGCAAAAAGCTGAGAAAATCATGTTTTTGTCAAAGACTACATCCAGATCAGATTCAGAACGATGGAGTAGATCGAGCTCGTCCTGGGTCGACATTTCATTCAGTAACATTTACAAAGGCATATGCTGTGATATCGCTTGTTTCTGCTTCTTCTTCGCCTGTGTTTGATCCGGAGATTCAGTACTCTTTCAGAAGATGTGTAATAGCGCCCCCTACCGTATAACTGTGACAACACGGAAAGCCACAAAATTCCGTAAATGGCGGGGAAAGAGATAATTACTTAATAAAAATAGCTTAAAATAAATGTAAAATATAAACTTAATTAAAATTCTAAAAAAAACATAAAACTAAGAAATCATATTTATTTTTTACCCCCCAAATAAATATTGTTTCTGTTTGTTTTTCCAGTTTCTGACTATAACTATTGAATGTTGATTATTTTCCTCATATTCTCCATTGTTGCGGCTCCTCTCTTCCCAGTCTGTCAGTAACGCTCTGTTTAGTTCCTGTCTCTATGAAGCCCCTCCTTCTGAAAAGCACACTGTGCTCTGATTGGTCGGCTGGAGCAGTGTGTTGTGATTGGTCGAGCGCTTCGAGTGTGTTTGGGAAATGTCCCGCTCCTTACCATAACCACCATTTTAACACACTACTAACTAACTCAACCAGGCCCCGCCCCTTTATTCTGCATATGAATTATTATAATGAGGAATATTGTGACGTGTTCGTTCCCGGAAGAAACTCAAGACTACAATGGAGGCGTTTCAGGAGTTCAGAAACACTGACACTGATTAAGAGAAGAACTCAGAGCTTTTTCATGCTCAAACAGCAACATCACACACTGAAGACAGATGAACGTGAAAACAGCAGAATATGTTTAACAGATGGATGTTTTGGCCACGGCACATTTTAGTCTCGGCAAATTAAACCAGAATGCACAAATTCTCACACAGTAAAAAAAAAGAAAAAGTTGGGTTGGGTTGGGTTACACATATTGGGTCACTATGTTGGGTCATTTTTAAAATCGTTGGGTAATTTCTAGTAATAAATAACCCGGCTGTTGGGTTAAATGCGTATGTTGTATGTTCACTTGTGTATTTTGAATTTATGTACACAATTATGTATATTTACATTAAATTCTGGACTCCCCAATATTTAATTTGTAATTTAAAAATATACTTGTTGAGACATATTTATTGTTTTATACAAAAAAAAAGTGTATTTTATTTATTAAAATAATATCATAAATAAAAATAAATAGTTAAACTAACTGTTGGGTTACTTTTAACCCAACTGGCTTTTAACTCAATACACTGGGTTAAAATAACCCACAGTTGGGAAGGTGCTACACCACCCCATAGTTGGGTTACTCATTGGGTTATTTTTAACCCAGCATTAGCATGCATTTGCTTGAATATGAAATACTTTCCCTGAATCTATAACTGTAGTAATTAAAAACCTCTTCAATCCAACCGTACTCTCTATACAGATCCGTTTTGTAATAGATCATTTGTACATAATTTGTACGAAGCCTCAAATGTTCATATAAGCGAGAAGCGTTTGGCACCACTGCAGGCAAATGGCCATCAGCAAGTGTTGAACCTAAAGATTGAGAGACGTTCATAAGAGTTATGCTCCTTTTCTCTGACTGTGTAAAATGCATATGTGATTTATTTAACAGCTCTCTTATTGTGTTGAAAATCTCATTTCAATCACACATGGCAGTGCATGATTTAAGAATGCATTGTTTAATGGGCTTGCCATTCCCAAATTTAAACTAATTCAATTAATCAGCAAAGCATTCAGTGTGCCTGATGTCTGAAACTCACTTAGGCAAACAAAGGCCTTTTAATATAAATTTTCCACAAGATTTCTTTATTGATTTGGTGCAAAATGATTTGTGTGATACATTCACGCCAATCAATAAAGGCCAAGTCAATAGTGTTTATAAAAAATCATAGCGCCATAGATGAAGTGTCAAGCAGCTTCAGCTTAGCATTGACCCGCAGCGTATACTACATTGGAAAATACACTCATAAAAATCCACTTGGCACATCATTTCCCGAATGACCTGTTTGATGGGTCTGACCAATACATTGCATTTATTGGTTAACTGATAAAGCAAACTTTTTATACCTGTAATGATTATGGCAGTAAAGTTATAAAAACTTCAGATGCACAGTGGAAGTAGCAAAAGTTTGTGTTGTAAGAAGAGCAGTCCTGTGTTGTTTATTTGTTTTGGCAAAAGTGTTTTCTCCACGAGTTCCTATATGCATGTAGATCAGCGGTTATTAATCAGGGGCCCGGGACCCACGACAGAGCCTCAGCAAACAAACGGGAGGGGATAACTTAAAACTATTCAAATTAATATAATATTGATATAATTAATATTGAAGTCCCCCTGTAGTCAATAATTGTATCCCTTAAAACTCATCTTTGATCACCAAAATTACATATTTAAAAGTTTTTTTTATCGAAAACAAATTTCTTCCTGCCTTAAAATATCTTGAATGTAACTCGACACCCTTGCCTCATTTAGTATCCGCTGTTCTATGAATATGCAAATGAGCCCCGCCTCCACTCACTCACTCAGCTCAGAGATCCACTGGTTGACGATCACACGTTGATCTGATTGGTTACAAGGTAGTTTGTGACGTCAGAAACACCAGCGATTTCAAAGCGTGTTTTTGAGACTGTCTTTGGTTCACTGCAGTTTTAAGGAGAAAATACTCAGCAATGCTGTCGACTTATGAATTTACACATAATTTGTCTTATAGCATATTAAAAACACCACATAGACACATAAACAACATTAAAAGCTGGATTTTCACCACAGGGGGACTTTAATAATATTACTCAAAATGATTAAAATTATTTGTAAAACTGTTTTAGCCTGTGAAAAAGATTAAAATGAAGCAGCTTCATCATAATTATAGCAGAAATATCTTACCTTAAAATTGTGTTGGACAATGAGGGTCTTTGAGTCAAAAGGTAGAGAACCCCTGATGTAGGACTTTGGTGTTTGCAACATATATATCAGAATATTGGGCAATGCATTAAGTCCAAGAACGATAACTATAACAATAACTGTATTATCGTCTTCACCAGTGGACGATATCCTTCAGTTTATATTAAGCGCTGCAGTTTGGTCTTTAAAGCAGGATGGATTCAGATAAAAAAAAAAAAAGATAAAAAAAGTGATTCCAACGTTTCTCTGTGCCGTTATCGCTAGAAAACGGCACATCCCAGGACCGCTAGAAAACCGCTAGAAAACGGACCGCTAGAAAACGGTCATCCCAGTGTGTGACATTTGTTATGACATCCGCTTCAAACATTACAATGCTCATGATAACTTTCCTTAACTATACAATTAGTAAATCCACTTCACCAGCTAATTACTCTTTGACAGCGATACCATAGAAATATACAAAGCTACGGAAAAGTGAATCCACGTCTGTACAGTAGAGGGCGCTGCTCAAACTAACCTTTCAGCTGCTCTGCTGTTCTGGATCACAGAAGAAGAGAGTTCAATGCTCATACTTCAGCAGTAAAAACAAAAAAAATAAACACAAATGTGATGTTTAACTAAAGGCTGGAATACACCACACGACTTTTGCTCAGAGTCGGCAGTAGTTGCCGAATGTCTGCGCCGGTCTGCAGATTTTGTGCATTTGGAGTTGACAGAATTCACAGAAAGTCCTGTAGTGTATGATGGGCACAGACTCCATCCCGTCGGAAGACATCAGAACATGTTGATATTTTGAGCCGATTTCAGAACACATATAGTTTGATGCATCGCTAATAAATACTGTACATAATCAACGGTGCAAAGTCACAAAGATTGAGAAAAAAAAAAATGGAGATGACTTCCGAGATCGGGTAAAGACAAAAAAGAAGGAAAAACATTGATCATGGATCAAGAGCTTGGCGCTTGACGAGTGATCGTGTTGAGAGATTAGGATATTCTAGAGATGTCACGCATGAAATAAATGTGTTAGATAACGCAGAATCTTCCGTCTGTTTAGTAAGTGTTAGCATCAGTTTCAGTGTTCACACAGTGGGGTTAAAGCTGCTCACTTCACTCCCAGCTCGAAAAATACGGAAATCCTTATAAAAACGGAAAAATATTGTGATCAAACATTATCTCTTTAAAATATCTTAAATATTCTCACATTTCTTCTCAAAAGTGTTTCAAATTGTGTTCAGACAAAGTTAAAGATCTTAATATGGACTCAAACATATCTCATCAAATACTTGCCAGATTACATGATCTGAGTTATGCTATCTGCATTAATTGCATATCTCTTTGTACTGTATATGCCAACAATTACCTCATTTGCATATGTTGTTATTTATTCTAATTAATTTTAGGATGCACATCTGAGACAATGTTCATAATTAAATAGAAAAGCAACTAAGAACTGCATGTGCAGATCTCTGGAGCTGTGAAAGAGAAACCTTTGAGCAATTACATTTTTAATGGATTTTGCAGAATTTATTAGCACTTTGGTTTTGTAATGTTTACAGTTAGTCAATAATATCACCATTTACTGTTAATTTGCACCTTCAACATATTTATATAGTATATAAATACAGTCAAACCAACATTTATTCAGACACCTTCAACATTTCTCACATTATCACTGTTTATTCGCTATAATGGTGATGAAATATGAGCAGAACTCAGAGTTCTCAGATCAGCTGATATTTGACTGGTTTTGTCCGTCCTTCTGTTAGACTGTCTCACACATGAGTTATGTTGAATATCTGTCAGCTGTTAAATTTAACTACACAATTAGATAATACCGGTTTAGCTCAACCAATCACCAAGCAAATCATTGTGTTCAGTCTGTGTGTAAAAAGAGCATTAGTTATTAAAGAAGAAACACTTCAGCAAAACATGATCAGCTCAAAGTGTCCGAATCATTTTTGATCCCAAATTTTTATAAATTTTACTGGTATTCCACTGAATGAAGAATTATTGGGTATTATACATCACAGTTCTGTAAATGATTTGATCCTTGTATTCCATATAATGCAATAACTCCACCGAGCGCTTGTTTGGGTGTGAGCGAGTGGGCCGAGTGCAGCTGAACTGTGGACAGAGGATTGTGGGAGGCTGATTCGGGGTCAGTCTGGCCAATTGCACTGGGTCTGCTTGGCTGGGTTTGGTAGGGTAAAGTAATGTCAGCGTGAGGACGATGATAAATTGTGTTTGTTTAAGCCATCATTACATTGTACTTTTCTTCATGGAGGTCAGTATTTAATAACAGTTGGAGTTGATTGAGGCGCGGGCGTCCCCACTGGTCAGCTGAGGTGACGGGCCATGACTGCAAACATGGAGATATTACAGAGCCGGGATGTTGTCGTAATCTCACACAATCTGCTGCCTGCTCTAGTGTGTAATGTCCTGCTGAAAACTTTCGCTCAGGGAGACCCATGAAGGTTGGGGGGGAAGTGGGCAGAAATCTGGGGGCTAGTTGCTTTAAATTACAGCCGACCAGTGCACTAAGTGAATAACCTCTTCACATCAGCACTTTATAAACTCAGGATTATTCGGGTTAAAGTCTTTTCTTTTCTATTGTGACGTATATCCGACTGAAACGCTTCAGGAACAAGAACTAATGTAGGGCGGGGCTTGATTGTGTCTGTGAGGAACATGACTGGATGGTTGTGGTTTGCTATTGGTGGATCTCATGTGAGTGACAGGTTATAGCCCCGCCCACATCATCAGAGAAGAGAAGAGATGCCGCTGAAGTTATTCTGATTCAAGATTACTAGGAACATGAATTTTACAAAAAGTAATGATGTGCTTGAATTAGAGATGTTCCAATACCATTTTTTCCCTCCCGATACTGATTCCGATACTCATGCTATGGGTATCGGCCGATACCGAGTACCGATACAAGTGTGTTAAAAAAAAGGAAAAAGAAAAAAGATCATACTATGCCTGCATGACTGTGATATGATTATCATTCTGGTAAGGCCTGGCTCAGGTTAAACCCTTTGTAAAACATGAATGAATACAGCAAATGGAAGCCATTTATTTTTACATTTATTTTAGAACAGTATAAAACAGTAGTGCAACAGCAACTTAAATAAATATAGGAATAATTATTTAAAAAAAATTAAAGTGCAGCCACAATATTGTAAAATAAAGGCATTTAAATTTTTAAATAGAACAATGTAAAACAGCAGTTCGTCCTTCTTTTTCCCCTTAGCTTTGGTAAATTAGTCGTGACGCGTCTTCAAATGTTTGATTAAGTTACTGGTGTTGAAATTTGCAACACTCGTGCCACCCCTCGAAATTGCTTCTTTGCATATGGTGCATGTACTGCCAAACCGCTGACATGATGCGCTAACGTTAGCTCCTTTTAAGGAGGCGTCAGGTGATCAATTGTTCTTCGCCCCTCTAAAACAGCAGCTGCCGATGGCAGCACAGCGCAACTGTTTTAAGAGCGGCGAAGAAGAACTGTGTCAGAGCTAACCAGCAAATAGATTCCTATTTCTAATAAATTACGTGGTATCGGATCGGTGCCTGAACTCCAGTACTCGCTGATACCGATGCCAGCATTTTCGGCAGTATCGGAGGCATTTTCGATACTGGTATCGGAATCGGAACAACTCTAGCTTGAATAAATCATTTATAATAAACACTGCAATAGACCTATTCCATTCCGAGCTCTTTAAAGCAGAATGGATTCTGATTGGCTGTCAAAGTTTTTTTCGTTCATCAGTTTACAATTTTTTTTTCCTCTGTAAAGGTGCAAATCTTTTTTTTTGCTTTGTCATTATGAGGTATAGAGTGTAGATTGATTTGAATTTTTTAAAAGCATTTTAGCACAACATTGTAGGGGTATGAATACTTTTGCAAGGCACTGTGGTTGTGATGTGGACTTCACTATTCTCATAGAATTAGAACAGTTATTAAAACCTTATAGTTATTGGGGACAAGTGACTGTTATAAAAGTATTTGTCATTGAATCATTAATTAATTCAAATTAATTAAGTAATTAATTCAAACTATAGTCTCACATAGCCAGATCTATACAGTCTATGGTCTCAAATATACTTTATATTCAAACTATAATAACGGTGTGATTTTAATGAGCTCATCTGTCGACGTGATGCCGCTGACTCTCAGATCTGCTGCAAACATTTCCACATCACTGCGATCAGAAGCTTTCTGAACTGCTGTTTTCTCACCGCTGTCAGTTTTGTTGTGTTTATTTTGTTATAGAGAGGAAAGTGTGCAGAATATTTACATATTCATCTAAACGTCGCTCTCATTAGCGTGGACGGCATCGTGTGTTTGTTAACAGTATATCTCTGTAAAGGTATTTACAACTTCTTTTTTTACATCTAAGCGAAGAACGTAAAATACCTTTGCTGTGAGTATAATCAGGTATTGAATCACGTTCAGTCTCTTGTACGTTACGTGTGCACGAGCGCGAGCAATAAGTGCTGCTGCAGTTCACTTAACGGCCACCGGTGTCGCTAATAACAAGGGTTTCTGAATTCTACATATAGCCCCTTTAACACTGATAAATCGTAACAATCAAAGTGTCAAGCAACTTGCACTGTTGCATTCTCAGCCCTGCCTCTGTTCTGGTATGGGATGCCCACTCTTCATGATCCATTCAAGCCATTTTTATCTTGTTGAATGTCCTGTTTAACTCGAAAATACGTGACATTTCAGAACTAAAATGGTTTGTGAATGCCATTTCATGTCAATGTGAATCTCCATCTCCCTTGTCTGTCAAAACAGAAGTAGTGAGCAAAGCATGCAATCATTATCTAAAGGCCAAGCTTCTTTCTCCGACACACCACATGTATAAGGGAATCATACCAGCTCCGGTTATGCTACATACTGTATGTTACACTGACAGTACCATTACTTACCGCTGACTGTACTCACTTAATAATGTTGGGTTAAAAATAAACCAATGAGTAACCCAACTATGGGGTGGTGTAGCACCTTCCCAACTGTGGGTTATTTTAACCCAGTGTATTGGGTTAAAAACCAGTTGGGTTAAAAGTAACCCAACAGTTAGTTTATTTTTATTTATGACATTAATTTAATAAATAAAATGTAATTTGTTTTCAAATACAAATTGTTTATTTGTGTAAAACAATAAATATGCCTCAACAAATATATTTTTAAATTACAAACTTAATATTGGGGAGTCCAGAATTTAATGTAGATATACATAGTTGTGTACATAAATTCAAAACAAACAAGTGTACTAACAACATACGTATTTAACCCAACAGCCGGGTTATTTATTACCCCACGATTTTAAAAATAACCCAACATAGTGACCCAATATGTGTAACCCAGCGGTTGGGTTAAAAAAAATAACCCAGCGTTTTTTATTGTGTCGCAATGCAAACACTAGTGAAGAGGTAACGGAGGGCTAATGGAGGCTTCTCCCCGGGAAACGGCTGTCAGCGGCCTGTCACCTGTTCACTATCCCATCACCATCTAAACAGTGTACTTCTGCTGGGGACATATTCTCCGCTCGAGTGGAGAGTGATGGAGATCTAACCCAGTCATCAACCCCCCTCCAATGATGTGACCTGCCAGATATCCTTTAGCTCCTCCACCACACAATGGTCATCCCACCAGATACACAATAAACAAGCAGATATCAGCCCGTGTTGAGGGGGTTTTAGGACAGGAAAGTGATTCTTTCGAGCTGTCAGATGAAATCATGTGTTTTTCTATGATGGCCAGACACTCAGCCAATGCACTTTCACTGACATTTATGAACACATGGCAATACTGGTAAAGCTGCTTTATAGGAAATACTATACATAATGTATTATGTATGCAGTAAGATAAGAGAGGCAGTGCTATATAGTAGATATAGTCACGAGGCAAATTCTTGATAAAACATTTTTTGTGATCAGAAACTGTTGAGTTTGGTCAATCAGAGCAATGTTGTGCCACAGTGTTTTACTGTTCAGGAACACAATATCACTGACCATTGAACTGAGGAGAATGCCGACAGCTAAAGTTTCAGTCTTGCAGTTTTTTTTAGTTTTTTTTTTAGATTACCTACCTAGAATATTTCTACTTCAAGGTTCTCTTACAGTATTTATTTGTATTGTGCACCAGAATTTATACAGTATGAAATAATAATGCAGAAGAAAAACAGCCCTATAGTACAGAATGATGTTTTGAGCTGGGCAGTGTTTCTTTCTGACATATTGTCCTAAACGCCACTGGGTCATTCATATGGATTTTTCAGGAAATCTCCAGACAAATTCCTTGGAGGTTCTTAAGAATGTTGCAATTCTTGAAAAATTCTCAAGAAGTTCGCAAAAATTGTCTTAGAAACATATTATTTTTCTTTTCTTAAAGGGATAGTTCGCCCAAAAATGATATTTAAGCCATGATTTACTCACCCTCAAGCCGTTCGAGATGCATATTTCAATCTTTTTTCAGACGAACACATTTTCAGTTATTTTAGAAAATGTCTTAGATCTTTCAGTGGTTATAATGTGAAGCAATGGGGTCCAGCTGATTCAAGTCGCAAAATGTGCATGCATCCTTCACAAAAATGATCCATCCGGCTCCAGGGGGATAAACGAAGGCCTTCTGAGGGTAATCCGCGCGGTTTTGTCGTAAAAATATACATATTTAAAACTTTATAAACGAAAATAACTGGCTTCCGGTGGCGGTCGGCGCGCGTTCATGGAGATGAATGACGTCGTGACGTAGAGCGAACGTAGAGTTTTGTTTTGCTCTGCTCTCTGGCTGCGCTGTCACGCTCGTTCTACGTCACGACGCTTCCTGCGCTACGTCCTACGTCATATGCCAGCAACCATCTCCATGAACGCGCGCCGACCGCCACCGGAAGCCAGTTATTTTCGTTTATAAAGTTTTAAATATGTATATTTTTACGACAAAACTGCACGGATTACCCTCAGAAGGCCTTCGTTTATCCCCCTGGAGCCGGATGGATTATTTTTGTGAAGGATGCATGCACATTTTGCGACTTGAATCAGCTGGACCCCATTGCTTCACATTATAACCACTGAAAGATCTAAGACATTTTCTAAAATAACTGAAAATGTGTTCGTCTGAAAAAAGATTGACATATGCATCTCGAACGGCTTGAGGGTGAGTAAATCATGGCTTAAATATCATTTTTGGGCGAACTATCCCTTTAAAGGTACACCATGTAACGTTTGTTTGTTTACATCGATACAGTCGATACATCATCAATTCTTCTTCCCAGACATGTTTTTGTCTTACTCTGATTCACTATGGTAAGCCTATATAAGTGTTTATATTGAGTCCTGACGGGATGGTTTTCACAGGGAAATTGCGTACATGCGTCACTCGTGTGTGTGTGTCTCGTCATTTCCGTAAATAGAGTAAAGTTGCTCTGGCTGCTTTGACGTGTGTGTGTGTGTGTGTGTGTGTGTGTGTGTATGATTTGTGTGTGTCTGGTGTGGGAGTGTTAGGAGTTAGTTGAGTGTGAATAATCTCTCTGTCTTTAGTTATGAGGAATAATCATATTCATCCGCAGTCACACAGAGCCAAAGCACAACCAAAATAATGTTCTTCTGCAAAATGCATGCAGTTTTTATTTTTTAACCTCTAGAGGGCCAAAAGTTACAGTGTACCTTTAAGATGAAAATAACATGCTTTGGTATTTGGCTTTCTGGGATACTTCTTTTTGTATCACCTACAGATTATAACTCGTGACAATCACGACTGGCTTGAAGGGAGTTCAACACTGGCTGACGCGGTTATTAATGCTCACTGTATTTCAAATAGTTATTATAGTTAGATTGCATTCATGCTCGTCTTTCTTGAAATCTTTACAACGTCGAACACAAAATGGTAATTAATATGATTAGCCTTTTGCTTGACTATGTTATCAAACAGCTAATAATGTGTTGCTAATGTTACACAAACCATGTTCCCATTCGCCGTCTCAGTCTGCCTCAGTCGCTGTTAATGAGATGCTAAAGCCCGCCGGCACGTTGATCTGATTGGTTACATGGTAGATTGTGACGTCAGAAACACCAGCGATTTCAAACAATGGTAATCGTTCTTTACAACGTCGGACATATTAAAAACACCACATAGACACATAAACAACATTAAAAGCTGGATTTTCACCACAGGGGGACTTTAAGAGCAGCCCAAGGGCATGTAGTGCCACCAAGTCAGAATGAAATGAAAATTCACTTTATTTTGTAAACACAGGTATACGTTTCATTTTGTTAACTTTTTTGACCATTTCTTCTTTTACGATAATCCATTACACTCATATGTACATCACAATACAGAAGAAAAGATCAGACTCTTCTTCCATTTCATCGCGACTTGATTTAAAGACCCCTGTGGTGAAAATCCAGCTTTTAATGTTGTTTATGTGTCTATGTGGTGTTTTTAATGTGCTTTAAGACAAACCATGTGTAAATTCATAAGTCGACAGCATTGCTGAGTATTTCCTCCTTAAAACTGCAGTGAACCAAAGACAGTCTCAAAAACACGCTTTGAAATCGCTGGTGTTTCTGACGTCACAAACTACCTTGTAACCAATCAGATCAACGTGTGATCGTCAACCAGTGGATCTCTGAGCTGAGTGAGTGAGTGGAGGCGGGGCTCATTTGCATATTCACAGAACCGCGCATACTAAATGAGGCAAGGGTGTCGAGTTACATTCAAGATATTTTAAGGCATTTTTTTTCAAGGAAAAAAGTTTAAATGTAATTTTGGTGATCAAAGATGAGTTTTAAGGGATAAAATTATTGACTACAGGGGAACTTTAAGTAATTTCGTCGCACATGTCCCTGTGTTAGTCTTGCTAAGTGTGAAACCAGAACGCTTGCTTTTGGTAAACTGCAAGTCTGTAATTCCTTTTGAGAAATTATAGCGATCCTAATGACATTATCTTTACATCTGTACCATAATCATTTTATCATCATTATGTTTATTTTAATGAATTAGTTGACAGTCAAGATGAGTCGATAGCGCAATAATGAAACATTTACACTTTGTACTGTCTGCAGCGTATACCTGTGGAAGGCAAATGACAGCACAATCCCATGGTACAAATGGTTAGTATTTTAAATCATATTAACTCAATTATAGCTATATATTTTATGATTGCCAGGCTCACATTTATCACAAGTGCACTGAATGAGGTTATGTCAAACATCAGGCGCTGAAACTATGACACTTCATTAAACGGCGTCCATAGCGGGGTACTCAATCCCAATCCACCAGAGACTGCCCGATTTTATCAAAAGCCCTGGAAATTGAAGCCATCACTATAAGGTGTCTGGGAATTAAAGCAGTTCAGCCAGCCAGGGAGATAGAGCTTTTACAACACAGATCTGGGATTTTTTTGTTGAAGACATTATGCATTGAAGGAAAGGCATCCTATCGGGAAAGATATTGCTGCATTTAGAAAAATCTTTTTTTGAGAAATGGCCGTCCCAGAAATGGTTAGGAGAGACAACGGTGTGATAGTGCTGTGACAAATGTGGCTGAACGTCCACAGAACAGACTGGGATTTGAAAACTTTTGATTTATATCGTCATTTGAAATATATCTCTGTTTGTTTGCCATGGATTTCGGCTATACATAGCTATTTTTTTGTATTTCTAGTTATTTAAATCGACATACACTATTACAAATAAAGGTTCTTTATTGGCATTGATGGTTCCATGAAGAACTTTTAACATCTATGGAATCTCTCCGTTGGACAAAAGGTTCTTTATTCTGGAAAAAGGTTCTAAAAATAGTTCGGTAACACTTTCTATGAAGTCCTTGCTTATAAATAAGTATAAATGGGGCTATAATTCATTATAAGTAAGTATTACTATTCTGTAAATATATTTATAAAGACTCATTAAGACTTATACTGCATTATAAGAACAGTTATAGCTACATTTATATTATTTATATAATTACTTATAAGTCATGCATTTGCTTTTTCAATGCACATGCTCATAATCCATTATACACTGATTTAATTATACATAATTGAAAATAGATCCAGAGACATTTGTTTGCTGTACCAATTAGTTATCAATTATGTCTTTAATGACTAATATTTGCATTAGAGGTCATGAATGGTGATTTATGATTTGTTAAATCTATATCTCCTCAGCCATATGCATGGTATTGCTTATAGCAGTTTGGAATTATACTTTAAAAATATTGTTGCAGTATTTTGCTAGTTTTTTACATTAAAAAAGATAAACATTTTCAACTGTTTGTATTAATGACTTCTGTTATTTTATCTCAGGAATTATGTTTCATTAGTTGCATTAACATGTAAAAACTTGATGTATGATGAGCACATCTTCATGATTTCTTAACATTTGCTTTAGGAAAATTGCATATGTTTTCACTTTGCATAAAGCCATCAATGATGCATTTATAGAGTTAGTAACTGTATTATCACTCACAATAAGTATTTATAAGAACACAATATGGCTATTAATAACAATATATTCACTTATTTGACCCCAAAAAATCTGAATTACTAAAAAGTTATTGTAACTATAATATAATAACATTATAGCAATGCAGGTTGCATCTTCATAAATGCATTCATGGAACCATACGACTAACTAATTACTCATAAATCAGTGTATAATGGATTATGAGCATACGCATTGAAAAAGAAAATACATGACTTATAAGTAATTATAAAAATAATATAAATGTAACTATAACTGTTCTTGTAAAGCAGTATAGGTCTTAATGAGTCTTTATAAATGTATTTATAAAATAGTAATACCTATAAATAAGTATAAATGGAGCTATAATTCATTATAAGCATGGGCTTCATAGAAAGTGTTTCCAGTTAATAACTGATCACTGGAAGGTTCTTTGGGGAACCGATGGTATTTCAATGGCAAAAACCCCTTTATTTTTAAGAGTGTACCCTAAAAAAATGTGAAATGCTAACCAAACAATCTCCCTTATGATATAAAAAAGATTGGCAATAGCGAGTTTGGTTTAACAGATAAAGCGAGAATATCATTTATCATCAGGAGCTTGTGCTGCTCCCCTGATTTTGAAGAGCTCAGGTCAAAACAAATGACACGAATGGACAACGAGCCTTTTATTTACCTTTGCCCTGCGCCACAAAGGCCCATTTTAATGTGTGGCTTGTCTCGGCGGGGAAGGTTACACTGTACTCCATTGATTTAACTACCTCAGCCAAATGAATATAGCCGTAACCCAGGACATACATGTAAATTGAAATCAAGCAGCTGATGCATAAAACCACCATGCAGAACACAAACCGTCCCGTAGCCCCTCGCCCTCTCTCCGGAACAATGGCAAGGGAAATGTTTAAAATGGGAAGTATTATACAGCTCATCCAAATGAAGGATGTCCAGAGATGCATATAGACGGCTGCAACAATTCACGTTTGAAAATACACATCAGAATATTTAGATTTATGGCTCATCACTAATTGCAGGCTTTTACTTATTATTTTATGGGGCGGAAAAATAATAACCTAATACGTTTTATCTGTCTGCCACTAAGGTCAGGGTTGAGGGTCTTGGTTGCAGCTTTGTGAATATAGATAGATCAAAAAATAAAGTCAAGGAAATCATCTCTATTAATAGAAAACGTTGGGTTGGGTAAAAAATGTTGGGTTATTTTTTAACCCAACCATTGGGTTACAAATATTGGGACACTATGTTGGGTTATTTTCCAAAAAAATGTAAATCGTTGGGTAATTTCTAGTAATAACCCGGCTATTGAGTCAAATGTGTATGTTCAGTTGTGTATTTTGAACACTCTAAAAAATGCTGGGTTGTTTCAACCCATTTTTGGGTCAAATATGGACAAACCCATACGTGTGGTCAAAAATGTAATTTAAAATTTAACCCAACGGCTGGGTTTGTCCATATTTGACCCAAATTTGGGTTGAAACAACCCAGCATTTTTTAGAGTGTATATTTACATTACATTCTAGACTCTCCAATATTTAGTTTGTAATCTAAAAATATATTTGTTGATACATATATTTATTGTTTTATACAAATAAACAATCTGTATTTAAAAACAGTGTATTTTATTTATTAAAATAATGTCATAGATAAAAACAAATAGTTATCTTAACTGTTGGGTTACTTTTAACCCAACTGGCTTTTAACCCAATGCATTAAAATAACCCACAGTTGGGAAGTTGCTATACCACCCCATAGTTGGGTTACTTGTTGGGTTATTTTTAACCCAACATTATTAAGTGAGTTACTATTGGAGTATTTGAACTACACTATTGAACTATACCCTGGGTATTTAACTTGAAGGAGGGACCTGAGCTGAGTCATATTCCTCATAAGTCAAAGTATACTAAATAGACTACAATTGGCATTGTATTGCTCCAAAACAGTGAGTCTTTATGTTTTTTGTATATTCGAACATGCTTATAGAGAACACACTCACATGTGCTCTTCGTCGTAGCTTTTGAATCCCACGTTATTAGTGTCGTCTGTCGTTGTGTTTCAGTTCTGCAGGGCTGTATATATTTGGAGTCGTTTCGTCCGGAGGTGCAGAGTTATCCCGAGGGAATTTAATTGTTCCATCTCCTTTGCCCCCGCCCATTTTAAACAGATTGCTAAAACTGTTAATTTGATCAATACCTAATTTTTTTCACCTGCCTCTTTTTTCTCTGTTAAGCAGTGATAAGCGATGGTAGGGTGGCAGGTGGAGTGAATTGTCAGATTTTTTTCCCGCTCTCTGCGGGCCCTTCTGCCATTTGGAGTGATGTAATTTATACCACAGTAGTGGCTCTGCAATTACCCTGTCTATTGCTGTCGACAGTATCTCACTATCTTTTAAATGGATCCAGCTTGACTCGTCCAGCCAGGCAAACAGTACAAATGATGCCATTCCTCATGCTGCAAGTCCTAAAGAGATAAGTTCCTTAAAGAGCGGCCCATTTATCAGTTGATACAAGCAGGATACTTACAAGCCCACTCTATTGTTTAGCTGTTTTGACAGTCAGCCTTTTTCGTCGGGATGGTGGTGGTGTGAAGATCCCTTTTTTTCTTGTAATCATTCCACTGGGGGTGTCAATAATGGGGCTGATTTGTTCCTCAAGGCTTGAGTAGATGGGACGTCTCTTGTTTTCCAAGCCCGTATACAGATTTATATTTTAATTTCATTCCAATGCATGCAGAAATATCTTAACCTTTGGTCCGCTCTGATCACGAAGAAAATTCAGAGGTACTTCCTAAAATGACTATACTGGAGCTCTTCCAAATTAAGGCCAAACAATCTCAAGGTTCATTTGTTCCTACATCACTTCTTGAATTGTGTTTAAAGATAACTAAAGCACTGTAATTTAAGCACTTAGACACACACACCACCATTTATGTCTCCCCATTAACTTGATTATTACACTAATTAATTAGCTGGAGGGAGGAATTTCACAACCAGTTAACAGTCAGATGGCTTTCCTTAAGTGAGAACAATCGTTTTAAAGTAGCGGCTGAAAACTAATCAACGCTGGAATAGAGGAACAACTTGTCCTTGAAGTATTGTGGGTTAGTTATAGAGGATTACAAAATGGGCTAGAAACATTAAAAATAGAGTTGAATAAGCCATTCCCAACATCCAAACTCCATTGGGTAAATTTAGATGAGGTAATCACAAAAAAAGGCAAAGTCCCCCTGTAGTCAATCATTTTATCCCTTAAAACTCATCTTTGATCACCAAAATTACATATTTAAAAGTTTTTTCCTTGAAAAAAATTTCTTCATGCCTTAAAATAGCTTGAATGTAACTCGACACCCTTGCCTCATTTAATAAATGCGGTTCTATGAATATGCAAATGAGCCCCGCCTCCACTCACTCACTCAGCTCAGAGATCCACTGGTTGACGAACACACGTTGATCTGATTGGTTACAAGGTAGTTTGTGACGTCAGAAACACCAGCGATTTCAAAGCGTGTTTTTGAGACTGTCTTTGGTTCACTGCAGTTTTAAGGAGAAAATAGTAAGCAATGCTGTCGACTTATGAATTTACACATGGTTTGACTTAAAGCATATTAAAAACACCACATAGACACATCAACAACATTAATGTGTCGACTAGGGTTTGGTTGACGCTCGCTGTGTTTTTCAGCCTCTGCAGTCTCACTATATGAGAACATGAATGCATGAACTTCTTCTCCAGAGCCGCTCTGAGAGTCACTGAAGTTAATCAGCATTTTACAGTTTCATTTAAGAAAAACTATTGTTATATCCTTAACACACGGAAACTCAAAGGTCTTCACCACAACCCGTCAAAATAAAAGTTTGGTTTAACTTGATAATATATTACTGTTGTACAGTAGAATTTAGATATCTCAATTTAATAATGATACTAATAATAATAATAAATTATCCCAAAAATTTTTTTTAAGGAATAATCACACTTTTTCTTCTATGTTGTAATTTTAACAGTATAAAGCTCAGTTGTGCCGCATGTTTTTTTATATTTCATATAAAAGATCAATTAAATTAATGTTTTATGTCTTCATTTGATTACTAGAAAATTCACAACACAATTTTTTTTGGAAAACAAAACATTTGATAGAATTTTTTTATTATTATTATTACTAAAATTGTTGTTTTTATTAATATTCAAGCATCACAGACAATGGCAGACAGCGACCAAGGCAGCTCTGGTATAATGTCAGTAACACTTCTACACTTAGTTTCTTTACAGTTATTGAGGTAAACATGCCTAAATGACCAAAAAAGGGTACCGTTGGGTACCGGCACTGAATTACAGGTACTGGTACAAGTTAAAATGTGAACGGTACCCAACCCTAGTGTTGACTTATGAATTTGCACATGGTTTGTCTTAAAGCATGTTAAAAACACATTGTGTTGACTGCGTTGAATACCCCGATGAAGGCTCTCGTGCCGAAACATGCTGGTATATTTTTGACATGCAATTAACAAGTGTTGCTGGATTGCTTTATTTTAGTGGCCCAGTGTCCATGTCTGTTCCACATGGTTACCTGGTTAAAGACACTTTCTGGATTTAAAATGATCAAGCTGTGTGCCAGCGGCTTTGACAGAAACGGGAACATAAATCTGCTTTCCTCCACCTATCTGACCTGCTTTGCTTTGTGAATGGGATTATGGGTAATAAATCAATTCCATGCTCTAAATTGACCTGATGTTCATCTCACACTCAAGAGTTGTCACAAAAGCACACACACACGGCAGAGCTTTTTACTCCAGACTGAATTTGTGGGATTTAAAAGATTTTGAAAGCACTGGATTTATTAAAAGTAAGTCAGTGATTCGTTTTATGGCGGCTGGAAAAACTCTAGTCGTACCTGATGTGGAAACTGCTTTTCTTCATGAATAGCTGACTGAATATTTCATTGAATGAATAATCATAGTCATTAATGGAAAAAGTGAAGCTGCAGAATAATGACCTTGTGAAAAGGAAAAAAGAGTCGTTTCAGGTTTGATAAAGCCTCAACGCTTGAGAGGAGTCAGATTGCACCTGTTTTATTATCTGTCCAAGGAAACAAATTTGTGTTTACAAGCTATGAGGCTGTTACAGTGAGCTCTTCTGAGGATTGTTGTCATGTTTGACGAGGTTTGAGAGGTTCATTGTGCCAAGAGTTTTATTTGAAGTAGTTGGCTCCAGGAAAATTGGGAGTAACTTCCCATGAGAAATCATCTTCTCAAAGCACATTTTTTTTGGACTCCACACAGTTTGGCATCTTTAATTATGAGGTATTCAGTCTCCGTTCTGAGAGTAAGAAGTCTGACTGTGTTGTCGCCTCTCGTTGGCCAAAGAGCTGCGCTTGAACACACCAAAAGGACTAAAGGCAACTGTCAACTAGCATGTGCGTTCTGTGCCTAATGTAAGTAAATATCTGTGTATATCAGCAGGTATCAATATATCTATATTCGTCAATCAAAAAGGGAATCCGAAACTAGGACTGCATAAGAAACTTGGAAAAACATTTAAAACTCTTACCGAACCCAAACAGCAGTGTAGTATCTCAAATAAGATCATGCATTACTAAAATTTTACACAAAATATTTCCAAGTCCTCAGAGATTGTCAAAAAACATATGTTGCATATATGGCATGTATGATATTAGTTGGGGCTGTGGCAGTTTATCAACAGGTAAAATGCCAAAAATATAGCAATTTCCTTGAGAATAATCATTTAGAAGTGTTGACCTTTACAATAAGATGTACAGTTGTTCAACAGATGCATTAAACAAGGCTTTGTTGATCATGACGTGTGTCTCTGATGATCTGCTTGTTGATCGGTTGCAGTGTTTTTTCCCAGCTTGACCCGCCTCCTTTATCCGGCCTGCTCTCTTTATCCTTTCGCCCAACGATACGGCTGGAGTTACTCCGCCGAGATGGTTTGTATTCCACTTCAAATTAAACTGTGGCCGCGAGGCATTTAATCCACAGATTAGGATATTTCTCATTGATAGCCTTTGATTCAGCTTGTCCCTGTTGTCTCCCGTCCTTTCAGCGGGTTTTAAGATCTCTCTGAGCAAGAAAACTGAATTCTGTAGCCATCCGTCAACAGAGGGCTGGAATGGCCTCTCTCCATTATAGTTAATTGAGTTTGTCCCTCCATGTCATCGAATGGGCTTTCTTATCGGAGTCAACAGGGATGTGAGAGTAGACTACCTCTGCTCCAATCCCACACTCTTAATCTCACATGTCAGTCTCAGCGCTGGGCTACGACTGCGAGCGCTCCGCAATAAACGTCCCTCTTCCCACTTAATATTCGGGAAAAGTAATAACGTGTTGTTTATGCGTGGCTGTGGGCATGACGTCAAACTGTGAGTGTGAATGAAATCTCCTACAGTGTGACATGCTATACATTCCATCGAGAAACTAATGGACAACATTTACATTTATTCTTTTATTAGTAACTTTGGTAACGCTTTATGTCCTTGTTACATATGTTACATACTTACCATAGTAATAAGAGTAAATTATGCATAATTACATGCAACTAACCCTCAACCAAACTCTAGTCCTACCTTAACTCTATAGTAAGTACATGTTGTTAATTAATATTACTTTAAGAATTAATATAATTAATATAATTCTTAAATGTAGAATTACACTGTAACAATTTCACCTTAAAATAAAGTGTAACCGTACGGTTTTTTGTGATAATACAAGCAGAGAAAATTTTACAAATGGAGAACAAAATACAGTTGGTTCTATCACATCTGTTTGAGTAATCATTATGAGTGCTGTTTTTATGACCTCATACTACTTGAGAATATACAGTATGTAATATTTGTGTTTTTTTTTAAAAGAACAAAAGAGGAGAAATTCTGAAAAATTGACGCATTTCTTTTCCATATAATGGCAGTTCATAGTGTCTGTTCAACTCTGAATAGCAACATATATAAGAATAGTAAAAGTTCATTCAACTTGTGCGCTATATATTTAGACTCTTCTTATGTCATGTAATGGTCATGTGATTTGAATCTTTATTCGATTTGATATTCTTTGCTGATATAAAAAATTGTGTGCATTTAGACGTCATTGACTTCGATTACATGCACCCTTGTACTGCTATTATAATGGGATTTTGGCAATATTGTGCTTAAACTTTACTTCATGGAAACAAAATACTTCGATCAAACTAACGCTCATAATCGTAGTAACCATAATGGCATCAAACTGTGTGGTGTACGGCGATTTTAATCACCATCACAGGCATGTAAAGACATTGTCGCTCTGAGGTACACAGATGACGTGTGTTGTTCACACAACTTCATGAATGAACTCAGTGACATTATTCTGAAGTTATATTATTTCTAGGGGTGTAACGAGACCCTCATGTCACGATTCGATACACATCACGATACTGAACTCACGATACGATATTATTGCGATACTCCAAGACACATGATAAAAGGTTAACAAAAATGTACTGTTGATTAAAATGCTAAATTTGGTGTTACATTGTGTGTGTAAATGAATAATTCCCAAAGCACAGGACAATAGAGACGCCAGAATAACAATATTCATGATGATGAATATGCTTGAACTCTGTCACTGACTAGATATATTTAAAATAATGTCGGACACTTTTACTGGTAACATCAGACATCTGGCATTATCAGGACACACACATATTCCCCCAGCGCATTATTATACATTATATTCAACATTATATATAGTAGTTTAATGTAGTACTGACTCTGTAACCTTGAATGTTTTCACACACAGTAAATTTTATTTTGGGTGAACTACACACAATACATATTGTTGCATTTTTGTATTGCGATATATTGTGACACGATATATTGTGACACCCCTAATTATTTCTGAATGCGACGGCAGCGGAGGCAACCCCGGTTACAGCGGCATTACGATGTTTAACACGGCGCCGAATAATATCCAATACATCCATAGAAATGTGTTTTCCATTTGATGCAAGTGGATTAAAAGAGTGGCCAGTAACATGTTAATACAATCTCAGCCTTAGATGTGTTGCCCACGGACCGCCGGCTGAACGGCTGATGCATAAGGCACACCTGGAAGTAAAGATGCCGTGATGCCAAACCCCCTCATGGAAAAAGAAAAGCCGTCATTTTTACAACTGTGACAATGAGCGCTTATGATTATCTAAATGCTGGATTGATTTTCAAAAGTGTGAGAAGTTCACAGCATAGACTTTTTAAAATACGTCCAAGAGTTTTACACACCGCTCGGTTATTGTAGGGACATCGACTTTACGTTTTCACACCCCTCAACAAATTGTGACTGTGACTTTGTTTATGTACATTTCTGAAATACTTAGACAGTCAGCTCTGATAACAGACTCTAAATTGTAATATGGACTCATGCACTTTCTGTAAAACTGCTTTGAAATTATGTGTATTGTGAAAAGCGCTATACAAATAAACGTGAATTGAATTGATTGGTTGCTGTACATGTCAGTCAGACGGCTCTTAACCAATGAAAGTCCAGACCTTCTACCGTCAGTCTAAAGATCTGCCTACGCGAGACTAAAGGTCCTTGCACACTGAGTTGAAATTCTCATCTGGAATTTTCACACGTTAAAAAATAAATACGACCTCACGTTGTGTCAATCACGTTTACACACTGCCTCCGAAACGTTCGTCCGTCATAAAATAAATCGAATCGGGTTCGATTTTCTGCGTTCTTTGCATCCATGGCAAGCATTTCGGGAGGTGTTTTGACAATTCAGAGCCACCGAATGACGAATACGAAAACTTCGGACTCGGTGTGCAAGGACCTTGACTGTGTGTGAGTTTTGTCTTGTGTGAAGAATGGCTTCTTGGAATTGGTTCTTGAATGTGCCGAAACCGAATGCAGTGCTACAGTGTGAGAGCTTCTTCATCAGTGAACAACGCAACTCAGGCTCACTGTCAAAGCGTGTCTCTGTACCTGCATTTTTACAAAACTCCAAAAACTATGTATAAAAATCACTTCAGTTTCCGGCTGAATAGAACATTAAAGTAAAACACCAACAATTTATATTCCTTTTCACAAAAATTGTGATTACTGGAGCAGATTATCGATTAATAAAAAGGTGTCATGACCTCAAAACACGTTTACCACAGCAATATTCGTAAACTTGCTCAGTAGCTCACCTGGTACAGCTTGTGAGGCGAAGCGCTCAGGTACGAGTCCTGTGAAACACAAGTGACAATCAAAGAGCACAAAGACTAGAAACAAGCTAACAAGGCATGTTGCTTCAGCAAATGTGCTTTTATCTCACGTAACACCATCGGTTAGGTTTAGGGTCGGCTTTAGGGGTTAAAGTGGGCCGGAACGGTCCGGAACTGCGTGATTACTAATGCGTGAAATGCACTCACGGTGGCTGAGCGTAGTAAAGTTAGTTTTAGGTTCGATATTCGCCGGACATTTGTTGTCCCTTGTTGTAATATATTTTATTATTTATTATTATATTATATTTATACCTGAGAATGCTTTGACGCGTTTCCACAGCGCATGATGCTTAAGGGAACGTCTGACAATTCCACCAACTTCAGTAAAAGTAGACTATAATTTGTATTATTTAAAATTACTTTTAACATTTATAAACAGACGCTTGCAGAAGGTTCCTAATGGCAGTACTGACTCAGGCTACAGCTTTCCTGGTAGCCTTGAGTCAATAAACTTGTCTCAGAAACTGATTCATAAAACATATACTGTAAATATCAGTTGAGCCTGTTTACTTTCTTCACTGACACAGACGAAAATGAAAAGACTATCAGTCAAAGTTCAGCTTTAGGAGGGGAAGAATTAGGGCAGAAGGAGACTGAGAGAGAGAGATGAGGAGAGAGCAGGTATTGACAAATAATCTAATGACAAAGTTTTAAAGCTATTTCTTATCAAATTTTTTTTTTTGGCCTTCAAAAGCCCTAAATTGCACATATGTTGGTCAGAGAAATCCAAATTTTCACGTGGGATCATGCCCCCCAACCCCCCTAACTACCGCACATTTCAGTCAGTTTTGGACTTCCCATTTTTATGTTTAAATTTACATTGTGAAAAACAAGGTTGTGTTCCATATCGTGGTGTTCAGCAATTTTAACATAGTATCATCATATCAGTGTAGATGTAGATTGACCAAAATAAAAACATTAAAATAAGTATTAAATAAGTATCGTGATACTTGGTGCCACAGTGACAATCTTGTCCCAAAAAGTATTGCTACCACGATACTCAATATGTTGTCCCACGGTGAGTCATTTTTCCCTGTTGCACCTACACAAAATTTGAGGGTTCCCCCGCCTGCCAAATCCCACTTTAACCACTGGCTTTAGTGAAGGGGAACGGAAGTTTTCTTCCGGGAACGAACACGTCACAATATTCCTCATTATAATAATTAATGCGCAGAATAAAGGGGCGGAGCCTGGTTGAGTTAGTTAGTAGTGTGTTAAACTGGCGGTTATGGTAAGGGGCGGGACATTTCCCAAACACACTCGAAGCGCTCGACCAATCACAACACACTGCTCCAGCCGACCAATCAGAGCACAGTGTGCTTTTCAGAAGGAGGGGCTTCATAGAGACAGGAACTAAACAATATAGGACTGTCGTTAATGACGTCATGTGCTGGTGATGGAGTAATAACTTCTGCTAATTATCGCTAAATAATTGTAATTATCTGCTAAATATATAATGTGTTTAAAATTATTATAGTTAAGTTACATAAACAACAGAACGCTGTTAATTGTTTAATCACGTTAACATGCAGTATTTTGTTGAGGACTTATCTGAGGTCAAAAACGGCACTGATTGTTGACATGCTAAAATATATGGATTAAATGGGATAAGTGAGTGTTAGCTTGCTTATTGTGCCCAAAACAATTATCTGTTTAAGTCCACATGACAGAATTTCTATTTTGGGGTGAACTATTCCTTTAAAAAATCCCGACACTTTCCCATTTTCATGCATGTAAATGTGAACCATCATGATGTTTGTCAGTGAGCCGTTTATATTTCTCCTGTGTGTGTGTGTGTGTGTGTGTGTGCTTGTGAGATCTGGCTCGTCTCCAGTCCACTTCCAGCATTGGCGTCCACGATTTGCATGCCGTGTTTGTCTTTGCTAATCATGCCGTGCTCCTCCAACAAGACTTGCAACATCAGAACATGGCTGTTCATCTAATTAAGGTGCTAATTGAATTAAATGACTCCGGTAATGAGTAGACGAGCAGCATAAAAAGCAAAGAGTCAGAACAGGCTAATTAACAAAAGAGCCTGGCTTAATTATAACACTTAAAATACATGCAGCACTGCCCTCCCATATTGTTAATTGGTGCACAGGGAAATTTATGATAATTGGGGTAATGATGGCTGCGCGAGGGGCCGTTCCCAAGCCTGCAGGAGTAATTATAAAATACGACGAGTCTCGTGCGCTGCTGTTAATTACTGCTCAGAGGATTACAGCGCTTCAGTTCCCTCAGTCTTCTGATGATATTTGATTTTGTCTCGTTTTTTTGTGGGTTTTCCCCCGTTTGACAAACTACGGGAGCTCGTTTCTGCCATGGAATAAAGAAACTATTACAAATGTATTTATTTTAATCTCTCAATTCAGACTAGATCTTGCAATTGTGTGTTTATATCTCACAATTCTGAGAAAAAAGTCATATGTAGTCAGATATAAATTCCACGTTTATAATAATTTTCGCAATTGCAAGTTTAAATCTCACAATTCTGACATTTATCTCACAATTTCGAGATTAGTCAGAATTGTGAGATATAAACACGGAATTGTGAGGAAAAAAAGTAAAAGCAATAATTAATCATTTTATTCAGTGACGGAAACAAGCTTGCATACAAAACCACACTGAATTTTGTTCTCCACATTTTATCATAGAAATGTGCAGAAAGTTTTAGGATTATGATTTTTTTTTTTTAAGTTTTGGTTTAAAATGATATATGAAAATATTTCAGATTTTGCACTTTTTTCACAGATGTCTAGGCCACTAATTAATTAAAGTAATTAAGCAACTTTGATGATTTTAACTTCTCTGTAAAGAGGGTCAATTCTAAAAAATAAATATATAATTTTTAGCTAAACCTTTTATTATAATTATTATGCTGGTATAATATACAATAGTGGCCAAAAGTGATTTCCGGAGGGGATATTTGTTTTTAATGAACCTACAAATTTGATTAAACCATCAAAATATGAGGAAAATATTTTATGTTTAAATATGAGGACATAATACAGTAATCTTGATTAAGGTATTTATCTGACAAAATTATTTAGTAATAAAAGGTAAACTAAAGATACATATTTTGTTTTACTATGCACAAGAAAAATGCATAGAAAAACATAAAGCTAACAGGAAAAATGTTGCTTCCCTCTTATTTTTGCATGTGTTCATACTTTCTTTATATGAAATTCTGGCCAGAATTGCATCATTATCACAAACTCCGAGCACAACTACACAATATACATCACTCTTGGCCATTACTGTAATTTGTAATGATTTTTTTGTTGTGTAAAACGAAATAACAACTGCAAAATAGAACCATTTCCACAGTAATACTGTCGCTGTATGTAGGTTTGACGTTTCGAAAGGTTTTCACTGACTAAACGGCAGTGTTTTGAGATGAAAAATGTGTGTTTGGTTAGCGGTTATTTCATGCATTTCTCCGGCGCGCCTCAGATAAGTTATTACAGTAATGGTGTCCACTGGTGCGGTCGGCGGATCCGCTGTAATTTACCTGAGCCAAACACAACACCCTCGGCCCCCAATAATGTCCCTTTATATTTGCGGCCTGCAAGATAAAAATCCCTAATGCCTCCGTATTAAAAGAGCTTGCCTCATTTACAAATGTAATTTGAATTGAGGATCGTCTTGCAATATCCCACTCATTTGGGTGGCGATTGAGCAGGCCTGTGCGCGGAGATGTCTCTGTCCCCGTGCGGACTCGGCCCGTCTCTGCGCCGGCTGATGGAGTGATTAGAGCTGTTGGAGATTACTCAAGCAGAGAGACTGTAAATTGGCAAGGATGTTTTATCAGCGCGTGTCACAATATATGAAAGCAGATGTGCGTGCGTGAAGCTGCTCTCCCACATTACGCCGGGCCAATAATTGAGATCTTTTTTATTCCCGCAGATTACCGCTCTCACTGATCACGCTGTCACGTCAAAGTGAGCACTTCATTCGCCTTGTATGCACGCCAGATCTATTTTGCTTTGGTAATGGGCTGATATTACCGCTGCACAAAGACGATGAAGACATCAGTGTGATAGATAGGCGGAAGATTAAATGGGATCTTTATGACTTCTTTGATCATCAGTTATGACTGCGTGATAAGATGAGTCAAGTTGGGTGCTGATTTGTTCTTTATTGGATGCAAACATTAGCCAGGGGCAGCCAAGCTTGAGCTGATGCTCTCATTTAAGGTGGAACGGCGTGTTTCGTGCCTGTGATGAGAGGAGAGGATCTTATGCGTTTGACTTTGTGCTTGGAAACTGGGGTTTATTACAGGGCCTTGTTTCAGGACTGCATTTTCTTGCTCTTGTTTGAGTTTAGCTGCTTATTCAAAATTGGCAACACTTTATTTACAGTGTCCTTGTTACATATGTTACTTACCATAGTAATAACAGTAAATTATAACAGCAACTAACCCTCAACCAAACCCTAATCCTACGCTAACCCTTTAGTAAGTACATGTAGTTGCTTAATATTACTCAATAGGCTACTTAAATTTATAATTACTCTGTAACAATGACACCTTAAAATAAAGTGCAACTTCAAATTTGCATTTGTTTGCTTGGATTTGAAATGCATTTAGAATTTGGTAATATATTCAATATGTGTAATACTCATTCTTGCATTTAAATGAATCATATGAAACAGTGCATGCATGTTTTTACAGTGTACTTTATTACAGCTGCTATTATGTAATTACATCTATAATTACATTGTAATTACACCTTAAACTTGTCCTAACCTTACCCGTATCCAGCTCAATAGCAGCACACGCGATTTACAATGCAACATCAACACAATCAGTGCACTGAACCTAACTATTAGCGTTGTTTTTATGTAATACAATAGTAGTTAAAGACACCTAATATAAAGCAGGACCCTGAATTCTACATACTTTTACCTTTGTGGTTGCAAATATGCAAATATTGTCTGACGGGAGCGTTCAGTAGCATTTGGGACTTGTTTCAGTGCCTTTTTTTTGGCAATTATATTTTGTTTTGTTGGGATTGATTTGTTTAATTATTATTTTTTGTTTATTATGTTTTGCTCTGATTTTGAATAACTTGATTTAATTTAAGACTTTTAGACTGGTCCAGATTAAATGTTTATTTTATTAATTTTTTTGTGCTGATTTTTGGAAAAAATCTGTGGAATTTATTTATTCTGCAGATTTCTTGTACACTGTAAAATCTAATTAGTTAGACTTACTTAAAAAAGCATGCAAATCGATTGCCTAAGTAAAGTGAAATAGGAATAGTATGTTGTACTGACAAATGTTTAGTTAGTATAGTTTACTTACACAAGAGTTCTAGAAACTAAAAAGAAGAGTAAATAATAAATAAAATTGAATTGTTACCATTGTTCTGGTTTGTAGGCTGAATGTTGAAGTCTGTGTGTGACTCTAGCATGGATAATTGCAGGATATTGTCACAAATATGGAGGGATTGTTATTTGACATGAAATATAGTTTTGTTATTTATATTTATTTGTAATAAGTATAAGTATATACTGTCAATTGAAACACTGATCATCATAATGGTGAGTTCAAACTAAAACATTTTAGGAAAATCAACATCAATTTATGAAGTCAGCTTATATGATGTTCTCTCAAATATTTCAGTTGTATTAACAATTGAACATTCAAGACTTTGGGAAATCAGTGAATGCAAACATAGAAAAATAAAGGCAGAAGCGGAGGAAATAAGTGAAAAGTCTATTAAGAATATCCCTGCCTTTAGTTTTGTTTTTTGTTTGTTTTTTGCTTGACAAAATGGCACTCAAACCAATCAATTATTCTTAACTTGTTTTTTGTTTTTGTTTTTTTGAGCAAACAAGGAATAGTATGTGAATAGTAGATTCCAATTTTTACAATTAAGGCAAGACATTAAGTAAAGTTAACTAAAAAGTGTTAGTTAGAATGTTGGATTTTACAGTGTGGGCTTCAGGGTTCAGATATTTAGTCCCACAGACTAATTGAGATTTTAATGTGTATATTAGCAATAACATGTTGCATATAATATTAACAGATGTGACGTGAACTAAAGGCTATTGTCTGTTTGGCCAAATCCAATAACAAATACGTCAGTGCTTTAAATTAAATGTGCTTTTTCATTGGTTGCTTGAACCGCAGTATGTGTTGGGATGGTTTTACGTGAAAGATTTTAAAAGAAAACAAAACAGCTGGCGACTGTCTATTTAATCTCATACAATATCTGTCCAGAGTCACATTCACGGCGTTTCCACCTTAAATCTGATGGATTAGACAGGATTTTTCCTCCTGCTATGCAGATCAAGGCTTGGGCACTCAGCGATGACAGATACTAATGTCTAAATCAGCGTCCCAGACCAGACTGGGCTGTTGCTCCTGCTCTCCGTCGAAATGTCACCTGTTCCCATCCACCGATTTGCATAATGCAAAGTTTCTCACTCGTAAAATACAGATTAAGAGGGGCGATGTGGAGGCATTGGTAACTCCTCTGGTGATTAACTCGCTCAGCACTGAAATGTTAACGCTACAGTATTAATTACATGCCCACAGACTGCTCATTCACACCGTAATGACCTCTGAGCGCGCCAGGCCATGTGTTACAATCAAGGTGAAGCGCAGCGCCGGTTAGCACTGGGACACAGTCGCCGTTTACTAGTGCAGATCTGCTCTCAGGCTTTCAGAGGCTTTCACAGCAGGATCAGGGGATCTTCAACCCTTTACAGAGATGGATTAGAGACCTCCCATACATATGTGATAAAACTGAGTGCATTTTAAATGCAAAACCCCCAGTGTTAAATCAACATTATCCACAAGTAAATGCTATACAGAAAAAAACAAATGTAATTTCTATGAAAAAGTTAGTTCAGGCTAGAATAAAAAAACAACAAAGTTAATCCTATATTAGTACTCAAATTACATCTAAACAACACAGCAGGATCGAGGGATCTTCAACCCTTTATAGAGATGGATTAGAGACCTCTGATACATATTTTAAATGCGAAACCCCAGTGTTAAATCAACATTATCCACACAGATTAGTGTTCGTTTGCTGTAATAACATGTACATTACATACTTTATTATGATGCACAGCCATTGAAACAGCTACAATGATTTACAGACTTATAGTTGTACACTGATAAAAGTTTGTCTTAGAAACTAATTTTACTCAAAAATGTCAAAAATTGCTAAGTTTCACAAACAATTACACACAAAAAAGGCAAGTAACACATTGAATTTAACGGAAATAGTATTTTCTTAAATAAAATAAAATGTATGTGCAACTTTTTTTTTTTCAATGTACAGTGTATTTTAATTTTACATTTAGCTGAACTTCTGCTTAATTTAATAGTGTGTTTTTGTTTAACATATTTTCACCAACAACAAAAAATCAACCAAAAAAATTTGTTAAAGACCCCTTTACTATAGTATTCATTTATTACCACCTATTTGTCTGGCAACACCCCCCTAGGAAACAAATATTGCAAAGTAAACATAATAAACCTTTAAACAAACAAAAAAATATATAATAATGTTAATAATAAAAAGAAAGCAGTGTGACAAATAGTATTGAAATGCAAAGACTAAAAACTTTGATGCAGAACATCAGTTGGTATTGTTGCATTATTAATACTGTACGTATTGCTGATAATTTAACATTCTTTATTATGATGCAAAGCCATTAAAACAACTATTAATGATTTACAGTCATATAGTTGTACGCTGATAAAAGTTTGTCGTAGAAACTAATTTTACTCAAAAATCACTGTTTCACAAACAATAAAAAAGGCAACAAGTAACAGATTGAATTTAACATGAAATTTAGCATTAGAAAAATGGAAATATATTTACTCTAATCATCTTCAACTTTGAAAAATGATTGTTTTACAATGTACAGTGTATTTTAATTTTACTTCATACATTGGGAAGGACAATGAAACTTTAGCTGAATTTTCTGTTTACCATATTTTCAACCAAAACAAATAAATATAATAAATCACTCAAAATAATTTGAGATCAAAGGATTTTTTCTTAGTTAAAGACCCCTGTACTAGAGTACTCATTTATTGCCAGCTATTTGTATGTAGTTAATTATTATTACTCAGTACTTACATATATAATTACACTGTAACAATGACACCTTATAATAAAGTGTAACCGAAACAGTGTGATGAATAGTATTAAAATGCAAAGACTAAAACTTTGATGCAGAACATCAGTTGGTATTATTGGATTATTAATACTGGATTATTGCTGATCATTTAACTGACGCTCGCTGGTGCATCAAATCCCCCAGTGTTTAAGTGGCGTGGTCCCAGTGGTCCCAGTGGTCCCAGTGGTGTGTTGGGACTCACTCGTCTTCCTGACAGCCGAACAATGAGCTCCAACTCTGGGCCTGTAAACCCTGCAGACTCCTCGTGTGTGTGTGTGTGTGTGTGTGTGTGTGTGTGTGTGTGTGTGTGTGTGCTGACCGCGGCCCACAGCGAACACTTTCCTCTCGGTCTGAGCGCCTGTTGCTCTGCGCTGGGACAGGGAACACACTCGACTCTCAGTGTGAAGTGACACCTGACCGAGGACTCCTGAAACACCAGCGTTATTAAGGCACGCGGGACACCTTTCGTCCCAGCGCTGCATGCTAGGATTGCTGCCGCGCGCCGATAACGCTGGGTGGCTGATAAAGTCCAGGAGTAATGGCTTTTTACTAATGAGAAAAGTGCCGCTGATTATGACGAATAGCCCTGGACCAACAGGCTAAGCTGCGACACAAGCCTGCGATTGTTAGCAGCACAGGTTTAGCATTTCATTATGTACAGCCCCACTTATGTGCAAACCCTGCGCTTAAATGCACTTTCCCCCGTATTTCAGTTATTGTCCTCCGCTTTAGCATTTACAAAATGCGACCGCTGCATCAATAAATTACACTCCTAGTATGAAATGCATGATTTAAAAAAAAAAAAAAAAAAAATACTGATCAGACAGAAAGACTGAGTGCATATACATTATAAAATATGCTGGGTTGTTTTAACCCAACGTTGGGTCAAATATGGACAAACCCAAACATTGGGTTAAAAATTGAATTGAATTTTTTTAACCCAACGGCTGGGCTTGTCTATATTTGACTCAAAGTTGGGTTGAAACAACCCAGCATTTTTTAGAGTGATATATATATATATATATATATATATATGTATTTCTTTAACTTGGAGTTGATGGTTGGGTTATGAATCAAAACGTCAAGACCATGATGCACGGATAAATACGGCGGTATCTGGTATCGGTTTGCTGACCTGTTTTATTTTTTGATTAGACTCTGCAATAAAATGCTAAATATCTGTCACCTCTACTCACTTGTTTGCACTACTTACCTAGTTTACCATGAAATAATTAATGAGTTCTTTAAAATTTGTGATAAACCAATTAATCAAACAGAGCCATGCATCATTTAATCATTTGGCTGTGTCACACTTAATTTTGCAGTATAAATCACATGCACTTTTATACATTTTTGGCTGTCTGTTTGATTCAAAACTCTGAAAATAAAACAATGTTTTAAAACCTTAAAGTGAAAATGTATGAATCTAATGAAGAAGGCAATGTTTTAAATGCATAAATAATGCAGGTTTCATTGTAGTCCTAAATGATCAAAGGTATAGTCTCTGAATGTGGAGGAGGCATCAGAATATAGACTGAATATCAGGTGTATGTTTGCACACAAATATCAATAATACATATGAATGGCTTTGAGGATCCTTAAGCGCTGTCATATACACTCAAAACAAATGTCATCATATTGAATTGAATAATCCTTACCTAATTTAATTGAATAATTGATTGAAGGGTTGTTCAGTTTATTCAATTAAATTACGTAAGGATTATTCAATTCTGTTTGATGGAATTTTACTATTAATTAAATTGCATGAATCTTAAAAAAAAACAAAAAACTTTTTTTGAGTGTACATGTACACTGAAAAACACAATAAATAAAAGTTACTTAATTTTCATTTGCAAGTATTTGCATGCATATTTTTTAAGGACATTTCACATATGGAATTAAGCTAAATCTACTTAACTAAATTAAGTAAAATTAACAAAGAAAAATAAGTAAATTTAACATGGCCAGTTAAAGTTTGAGTGATTTTTACAGTGTAAAAAAATATTCTTGGTTTAACTAAAAATAAAAAAAATAAAAAAAGTTACCTGGTTACCTTACGATTTTGAGTCCATTGAAATAAAAAAAAACATACAGATCATACAGTGAAGGAGATTGGTTTAATGAACAGAAACTCAAAATATTATGTTATCTGAACCACATTAATTATATAAGTTGATTTGACAAAAGAAAAAGTTAACTTTGCAATATCCGTAATGCATTTTACTCAAAACAATATAACACTGAATTAATCCATGCTTTTAAAGTGTTTGCTTTACTAAGAACATCTAAGTAAATAATACAGTATAAATATTGTGTAGACAACATATCTAATAATGTGATACGCAGAGATCTCAATACTCGGTACACAATTCGATTCAATTCAATTCACATTTGTTATTTGTAAAGCGATTTTCACAATACGTATCGTTTCAAAGCTTTAAAAAATGCATGTGAACAATAAACAATAACGGTAATGTTCGTCGAATCATGTTTGAGATCATTGAATGTGTGATTTTGAGTAGAAAATGAACTCCAAATGTCACAAAACAGCAAGTTACTAAACCTAACAACAAAAAGCAATGATAAAACGGTGTAAATACAGCTGGGAAAACAACTCTTTTGCCTGGATTTTCCTCTCGATTGGTGCATATTCATTAGTTTATCTGATAATAACAGCCTATGAAATGAGCCGTATGGACCAGCACCGGCTGAGTGTGTGTTTGTCGGTTTAGACCCCGGGGTTAAACAACTGCTCTGTACACTGAGCTTTGAGAAAACACTCGACGGTTAAGCAAAGCATACATTACGCGAGCGCTAGCTTGTCACTGTCAGTGTGTGAAACGGCAGGGTCAGAGGAGAGGGCAAAGCTCATAAACGGCCCTGAAAGCAGACAAATAATGGGATCCCTGATGTGGAACGACCACTGAAAAGCTTGCTTATGTAAATAAGAGCGCGATGTTGAAATCCATTATCAGGCTCATTTGCATAATGGGGTGTGCAGGACGAGCCCCGCCCCCAGACGTGAACCCGTATCCGACCCGTCTCCGAGATATCCGTGTGATCCGCTCTCGAAGGTTTCGGACTCCTCAGATCTCCATATCACCCCTAACAGGCCGACACCGTATTAGCCAATCATCTTTGATAGATGAAGCATGGAAATTAGTGGCGGACTTAAAGTGATAACCACAAGCAGAGCTAACATCCCATTATGGCAGACTTAATTGATGAGCTCATTAGGATCATTATTAGAGAAATTGATTTCAAATAGGCACTTAAATCCTGCCTGCTAAAAAGGTGGAGGAGAAAACGCTCCACAATGCTCTCTGAATCCCTAAAATACATAATGGAGCAAATAATTTAATCGGCTTTCTTTAATTAATAATTTGAGATGGCGTAATATGATCGCGTAAGCCGTTAAAACATTTATGTATGGAATCAACATTAATGACCGCTCATTGTGCGTGCGCCAGTAATTTATTAATTAAGCGTAATCTTAGGCATTCAATTACTCGTGTGCAATGGGTAATTTAGAGGTGTGCGAAGCACTTCTGAATCGGAGACTTCTCCTTACATAAATGTTTGAATCTATTTTTAGAAAACGTCTTTTAGAGATTGTTAACCTCTTGCCTGTTTGGCGCCACTGAAGTATTAGGATTCCTGATGTCATGCAGGTTCATTGAAGGTAATTGAAGTTTTATTACACAGTTAAAGAGTGGACACTGTCCATAAACTGTTACTGAAGCAATTACACTGGCCTTTAGATCTTCTTTTATTGTCTTAGTGGCCTGAATTTGTGATTTGGTTTGTCATTCAAATCTGTGGGTTCAGCATCAGTGTTTATTTAAACAGATTTTCTTTTATAAAACATAATATTTTCAGTCTCTCGGGTGTCTTGAAAGTGAGGTCCACACGCTGTGAGGTCAAACACATGCACTTTCTTCAGGCGTGTCTTTTTTAGCTCTCGATGGGCTTAAACAAGCACACATGAAGAAGATACCAGAAGGCTGTGGATAACTTCACCAGTAAAGGCAGCAGCTCACTGAGATGCATCAGGAATCATTTTTGGTGGTAACTGGAGTGGTAATGTCGATATGTAAATAATGCTATTTTTGTTGTAATTACGAAAGGCATGAACACAGCATAGTCACTAACAAGGAACACCTGTGAGTAATCAAACAATGAACCAATCAGAACAAAACACATGAGATCACATGACTATGAGAAACTACTAAATAAAAAACATTAGTTTTCTTGTTTTGTAAATTTTTTAAATGTCTATATTTTTTATTAAGTTTTATTTTATTTCTAGTTGTTTTTGAACATCAAGTTAAACTGAATGAAAATGAAACATGTTGCTTGGCAACTAGCTGAAATAAAGGTTCAATATTTTAAATGTTTTTTTTTGTTTTTTTAAGTAACAAACATTTTTTTAGTTAACCATATATTAATCCTGCTTTGAGGTAAAAGTAATTATTTTATTATGGGCAAAAAGTCCCCCTGTAGTCAATCATTTTATCCCTTAAAACTCATCTTTGATCACCAAAATTACATATTTAAACGTTTTTTCCTTGAAAAAACATTTTGTCATGTCTTGAATGTAACTCGACACCCTTGCCTCATTTAGTATTCGTGTTTCTATGAATATGCAAATGAGCCCCGCCTCCACTCACTCACTCAGCTCAGAGATCCACTGGTTGACGATCACACGTTGATCTGATTGGTTACAAGGTAGTTTGTGACGTCAGAAACACCAGCGATTTCAAAGCGTGTTTTTGAGACTGTCTTTGGTTCACTGCAGTTTTAAGGAGAAAATACTCAGCAATGCTGTCGACTTATGAATTTACACATGGTTTAAGCATATTAAAAACACCACATAGACACATAAACAACATTAGAAGCTGGATTTTCACTTTAACTAATGCTTTATCTGTGTATTTTGTCATTCACATGCTGCTACAGATGAAAATATACAGTTTCCCACTGACTCGATGGCATTAAACACCAACAACACCCTCTTGTGTCCAATGCAACATCTTTAAATTATGCGTACCATTATAAATCAGTGCCATCTTCAAACCACCCATATTTCGTGTTCATCCCTGAAAGAGTGTTTGGCTGATAGCGCTTAATCCCTCGACACATTCGCCGGGATGTTCAATGGGAATTGCGAGTTTTCCTTAACTGGCACTTGCCTTGGAAAATGAAGGACAATACAAAATCCTCCATTGAGAGCAATAATACAGACTGTTTGCCACTAGTGGGACATTATCAAGCTGGATTCTCTAAGCCACATGAAGTCCATCCTCAACTGTCCCCTCACTTGATTCAACATGGTTAAATTGGTTCCCGAGCGCATTGATATTTCAGCTCTCCATATTGTGCTGCGAGTGAGGATTACACGTTTAGAGGGAACGGATCGTTTGCTGGCATAAAGGTGGTCTTACCCTTATCAGTGGCGCAAAGACTCTCATGCATTCACAACGCTAAAATCCCCTTTAATTGAATTTCTTTTTAGACACACGAGCTTAGAGTTTTTTGGCATTCAATTTTACCTCGCCTTTCGGGATGCTTAAACTCTTCCCGTCATAAAAGCCCATGTCAGAAAAGGAACTTGCAAATACTTGCCATTTTTTTTAACACCGTCTACCTTCCGTGCCAGTTATTATATCATTTCAATGAATACTTTCTTGAGAAGGGGTTATCAGCTAAAAAATATATATATACACTTCTTTCAAGGACTGATTTAGTGCGTTTAGAAAACTCTCCGAGGAGATGTTAGCATGCCGACAGGCCACACATCAGGAGCGCGCGCTATAAGCGATGCTATCTCTGCGCTCTGATGTATTTAATGCATTGGCGTGAGGACAAGCGCGAGCTGAATGTATGGCTCTTACAGATGTAGAGCGGGTCACAACATGCTGCAGATTGTGTCAGCCAAAGCTGTTTATTAAGCCAGACCACACCATTCATAATCTGTATCTCTCCTTCACATGCTACGGGGGAGGAATATCATATTTTTCTGCCTATAAAATGATAATGATAAAGAACGATCAGAAGTGCTGGTCTGGTCACTGGCCTACATGTGAAGGAGGCTGAGAAAATCTGCACTTGAGCATCAGGCTGTGATTTCTCATGCCATAAAGGGTCAGTTTTTCCAATCATGTATGCATGACGCCTCTTAAAGCTGCAGTGCGTGATTTCTGAGCCCCTAGTGGTTCCAGAGGGAACTGATTAAATATAATGATTGTTTTCAAGCGTGTTTCTCAAAAACACTCCCACTTTTGGCCTGTTGCACGAAGCTGGTGGGAACCAAACAAATGGGCTTCGATCACATTCAGTGGGGAACATGTTCTGTTAAATCAGGGTTTGATCCAGAGATGTTTTTGTTAACCTGAATGTATGTCATAATTCACTTTTCTGCTAAAGATTAAGAAATTGTTATGAAACATATCACTAGTTTAAAAACATTTACAAGGCAGGAAAAGACTTGTAAGTTTGAGAAAGAAAATATCTGACTATATCAATGCAAGTGAATCAATTGAATTTTTTAATGAATTATTTATATAGTTTCATGTAAGTTTAGCAGTTTTTAAAGTTTTGTAAATTCTAAATCTTGCATGTATAAAAAATGCTGGGTTGTTTCAAACCCAGCCGTTGGGTTAAATTTTAAGTTACATTTTTGACCACGCGTTTGGGTTTGTCCAGATTTGACCCAAAAATGGGTTAAAACTACCCAGCATTTTTTTTTAGTATATATTAATATGTAATTTAAATTATGCATATTTAATTGAATTTGAATATATTTCATTTACCTTAAAAGTTCAAGATTCATTTTCAAAATATAATTGCTTATGTGTAATGCTTTAAGGATATAATATAATTCAGTAACACTTTATAATGTTTCATTAGATAACATGAACTAAGAATGAAAAATACTAATACATTATTCAAATCAAAATTTGTATTTGTTAATATTAGTTAATGCAAGTAACATGAAGAAACAATGAACAGCTATATTTGTATTAACTAACATTAACAAAGATTAATAAATACTGAAACAAATGCACTGCTTATAGTCATTTCATGTTAGTTAATACATTAATGTTAACAAATGTAAAGTGTTACCTATAATTCACATAAAATAAATATAATGAATAATTACAGTTTTGTTTCTAACATGCATTTACTGTGAACTGTCTTTATGTGGAGCAGGAAAGAAAGGGGGCGTGGCTTTATTGCATCAGATGATTTGCTCACAGCTGATTGGTCCAGTTTTGGTTTGCGATCTGTTACCCAGAAGAAAACGAGGTTAGACGTGAAAAACAGATCCATCTTGAATGCGTGTCACACTTTTTAAGATGTCAAAATACAAACATGCTACTTATAAGTCTGCATATTAGAGAAAAAATAGCATCACCTTTAATTTCATGTCTCGTATGTGTTTTTACAATGGAGACAGCTTCACATTCAGTGTAATCAAATGCAAAGGATGTAACAAAAGCCGAAACACATTTGCGTCCCTCAGTAAGTTAGTCTGTGTGGTTGTGTTAGTATTTGTCTTGCTGAGTGACTGGCTCTTTAATGAAACCCTTGACTGCTTTAGTGTGCAGTGTGATTTAAGCGCTGTATATGAGGCTATGATTCAAAAACTTGGATCTGCATCAGCACTGCGTGTTATCTGGGGCTCTTCATGCACAGTTGCCCAAATGACACTTTAATGGCCCACTGTAAGGGCTACTTATTTTGTATCTGTATCCAGTGGCTAATGATGATAAGGTGGGGGATTGTGGGAAGGTTTGTGGGCAGGCAGACGCTATGTCTTCAATGGTCCCTGGGTTTACAATTTCATGTTAAAGGTTTTCTCATTTTACCTCATTACGCACATTTGCCGTAGTGTTTTTGCATAACTGTGCACGCTCAATCTCCTGAAGGACAGCGAGGGTCAGCGGGTGCGCGTCACATCACGCAAGTCTCCTTTTAGATCAACACATCCAAAATAACAATACTAATAATACCATTTAGTATTAGTTTAGTTGGTAAAGAAATTCACGCATGATCTGCAAAACCACATTCAAGCACAAGCCTTTAAATAAAGAATATTTTTAAAGAAACATACATTTAGTCATGTTTACCCAAACTTTTCACTGGTATATTGTAATTTACATCAATTCATAAGGTCGTTGTCTTTCTGTAATTGTTTTTGTTGACCTTTCCTTTATTTTGGAATTAAATGTTTTACTCATCCCAAAATAAAAATTGAAAAGACTTGAATGAATTATATTGTGCTTAAAGAAAATGAATCCTCTTTTTTCTTCCATTTTTTTTGCTTTAATTGCAATTTTAGTGTTTTGCATGATTTACATTTTCATGACAACCAAGTACATTTTACTCCCATTTTTTTTATTCTGTGGGGGAAAAATATAATTCTCATTACTTCAATGCATTAAATCAATAAATAGTAAAGTATTAGGTTTCGTTAGTATTTGTTTTACTGTCTTTAATGCGTCTTTGGAGTGTTTTATGAAGGTCTTGGTATTGTCTCGGTCTCAGACTTCGACAGTCCAGTCAGAACCACAACTGAAATTAATGGAGGATTGTGTAATGTGACCGAAAATGAATACAAATGCCCACAAAATTCAAGATATGGCTGCATAATAGTTCTTGTATGAGATAATATGATATATGATATATATGATAATTAAGCAATATCACAAGAGCAAGAGAGCTGTTTTCACAAGTATGAGCACGACTGCAAACGTGATATTGATTTATACAAACGTTCAATAAACAACGTTATTTTTAAAACATTAATCTGGATGATATTTATGCAGCTGTAATTGTTCTGATTCATATGGAAACTTGTTTCTGCCACAGAATAAAAAATTAAATAGGTAATTGCGTATTGATATCTCACAATTCTGACTTTATATCACGCAATTCTGACTTTATATCACGCAATTCTGACTTTATATCTCGCAATTCTGACTTTATATCTCACAATTCTGACTTTATAACTCACAATTCTGACTTTATATCACGCAATTCTGACTTTATATCTCGCAATTCTGACTTTATAACACGCAATTCTGACTTTATATCACACAATTCTGACTTTATAACTCACAATTCTGACTTTATATCTCACAATTCTGACTTTATAACTCACAATTCTGACTTTATATCACGCAATTCTGACTTTATATCTCAATTCTGACTTTATATCTCAATTCTGACTTCATATCACATAATTTTGACTTTATAACACGCAATTTTGATTTTATATCTCAATTCTGACTTTATATCTCACAATTCTGACTTTATATCACACAATTCTGACTTTATAACTCACAATTCTGACTTTATATCTCACAATTCTGACTTTATAACTCACAATTCTGACTTTATATCTCAATTCTGACTTTATATCACAATTCTGACTTCATATCACACAATTTTGACTTTATAACACGCAATTTTGATTTTATATCTCAATTCTGACTTTATATCTCACAATTCTGACTTTATATCACACAATTCTGACTTTATATCTCACAATTCTGACTTTATATCACACAATTCTGACTTTATATCACACAATTCTGACTTTATATCACGCAATTTTGATTTAATATCTCAATTCTGACTTTATATCACAATTCTGACTTTATAACACGCAAGTGTGAGTTTATATCTCAATTCTGACTTTATATCTCACATTTCTGAGTTTATAACACGCAATTCTGACTTTATAACACACAATTGTGAGTTTATATCTCAATTCTGACTTTATAACACACAATTGTGAGTTTATATCTCAATTCTGACTTTATATCACACAATTCTGACTTTATAACACGCAAGTGTGAGTTTATATCTCAATTCTGACTTTATATCACACAATTCTGACTTTATAACATGCAACTGTGATTTATAACATGCAATTCTGACTTTATATCTCAATTCTGACTTTATATCTCACAATTCTGACTTTATATCTCACAATTCTGACTTTATATCTCACAATTCTGACTTTATAACACACAATTGTGAGTTTATAACTCAATTCCGACTTTATATCTCACAATTCTGAGATAAAAAGTCGCAATTATCTTTTAAAATGTTTTATTTTGTGGCGGAAACAAGCTTCCATAGATTCAGATGCAGCTTCTGGGCAAAGATGAATTTTGTTGTTAGTGATTTTGTTTGATTGTTAACAGCTCTATATAGTGTCTTATTATTCTAACTGTACTTATTGATTAAATATAAGACATTTCTCAGGCAGTAGATGCAGATCTTTTAGATGGATTTGAGGAATGCTGGTCTGGCCTTGGTCTCGGTTTTAGGTGATCTTGACTAAAACTGCATCTTTATATAACATTCATAAGAATAACCATTGAGAATGATGAGAATTTAAAATGATAAGAATTTAAAAATGCAAACACAAATCATAATGGTCCTACAATATGCTTTAATTTTCTTTTCTTTTAATTTATGTTAAGACATGTTTTCTTGGTAACACTTTACAATAAGGTTCACTAGTTAACATTAGTTAATGTATTAACTAACATGAACTAACAATGAGCAATACATTTGTCAAAATATTGATTATTCTTTGTTAATGTTATTTAATAAAAATCCAGCTGTTCATTGTTTGTTCATGTACATTCACAGTAACTAATGTCAACAAATACAACCTTTGATTTCAATAACGTCTTAGTAAATGTTGTAAATAATATTAACTAAGATTTAAAAATGCTGAAGAAGTATTGTTCATTCTTAGTTCATGTTAACTAAGGTAACTAAACTAATGAACCTTACAGTAAAGTGTGACCGTTTTCTTTTTAAACCACAAGGGTTTTAAAGGGATAGTTCGCCCAAAAATGATATTTAAGCCATGATTTACTCACCCTCAAGCCGTTCGAGATGCATATTTCAATCTTTTTTCAGACGAACACATTTTCAGTTATTTTAGAAAATGTCTTAGATCTTTCAGTGGTTATAATGTGAAGCAATGGGGTCCAGCTGATTCAAGTCACAAAATGTACATGCATCCTTCACAAAAATAATCCATCCGGCTCCAGGGGGATAAACGAAGGCCTTCTGAGGGTAATCCGCGCGGTTTTGTCGTAAAAATATACATATTTAAAACTTTATAAATGAAAATAACTGGCTTCCGGTGGCGGTCGGCGCGCGTTCATGGAGATGAATGACGTCGTGACGTAGAGCGAACGTAGAGTTTTGTTTTGCTCTGCTCTCTGGCTGCGCTGTCACGCTCGTTCTACGTCACGCCGCTTCCTACGTTACGTCCTACGTCATATGCCAGCATCCATCTCCATGAACGCGCGCCGACCGCCACCGGAAGCCAGTTATTTTCGTTTATAAAGTTTTAAATATGTATATTTTTACGACAAAACCGCACGGATTACCCTCAGAAGGCCTTCGTTTATCCCCCTGGAGCCGGATGGATTACTTTTGTGAAGGATGCATGCACATTTTGCGACTTGAATCAGCTGGACCCCATTGCTTCACATTATAACCACTGAAAGATCTAAGACATTTTCTAAAATAACTGAAAATGTGTTCGTCTGAAAAAAGATTGACATATGCATCTCGAACGGCTTGAGGGTGAGTAAATCATGGCTTAAATATCATTTTTGGCCGAACTATCCCTTTAAGGTGCCGCGTGTTTCTTATGTTCTCACACATCTGGCACATGCAACAAGAGTCATCTTTAGCGCAATCTTGCACGCTTCCCCCATGCCATGCCCGAACCCCACAGCCCCCCGTGAGCCGATGCGCTCCGCTCTCCCGTTGAGCGGGCCGGCTGACATTCACACCAGCAGATCTCGGGTCACCGCCCGGATGAACTGACCACATGCGGCACACATGGAGGCCAAGTGGCCATTTCATCAGAGCTTAATGCAGTCGCTCACCTCGGCAGAGTCAAGCCTCCAAAGGCTATGAATTATTACAATCCCAGTCAATCTTGGCATGCTGGCAGAGGGCCCTGGAGTGTGAAGGCTTTTGTCTGCTGTTTAAGTTACCATGGAAGATGAAATAGTTACAGCGCCACCGTGTCCTGGCCCGGCGCTCTCTTATCGCCCTCCGCGTGTATCTTCTATCTTTAGAGAATGTTTTCTCTTTTTACTCACTATCAATGTTGTATAAATGGAAAAAAGGAATCTCATTTCTCTTACTTTAGCAAGGCTTTTCTCAGCATTATGGAGGAGGTGGCACTGAGCCATACGCACAACAGGAGAGAGCGCTGAAGATCCGTCAGAGTCTGACACCGCTGGAGAGACGATCAGCACAGCAGGGCTGGCTTTAGGCAAGTGTTTGCATGTTCTGTTGAACACACTTCACAACTTTTCTAAATACATGTTATAGATTAATCCATGCATATTTTTCTGATAATGTTAAATGTGATGCACAGAACCAAGATCAGCCCTAAAAAAAAAAAAAGATTTTTTGAGATAATCCATTACACGTTTGGATGCAACCTTAAACGTGTGTGTTTTAAACAGATGTGTCATGATTCAGATAGCTACCTATAACCCCCATTCTGGCAAGTGGGGCATAAATGACATACCCAAAAATAAAAAGGTTGCTGCTCATAAGTCATTCTGGATAGTCACATAACCAACGAATATTTTGAAAGCCAACACTTGAGGGTTTACAGTTCAAGACTCAGAATTAGTCAGACTGTTATTAATATGGAGATATATAAACGTAAAAACAAAAATGAAGGATACATTTTTAAATGTCTAAAAATATGATGTGTCTGTGTTATATGAACTTGGAAACACAATAAAGCTGAAGCCACAAGTGTGGTCATGCTTCGTTTCAAATCTGAGGATGCTATCTCGAAAACTATGATTTTTATGAAACATTGTATAAGTCCATGTCATCTGAGTTTTTAGAGAAGGCTAATAATTATTTCTTTTTTTGCCTTGTAAACACCTTGCTGTCTATTGACTAATGTCTGGCAAAGGGGAACTTCTCCATTCATGCTCTATTGTTGAATAGAATAGCTCCCGGTGTGACGGGTGCATTAGAGCTACATTAGCATCAAGCTACATAACACAATTTAAAATATTAATATTACACTTTTTACTCAAAACTCTCTTTAAACCACCATCGAGCGTTTGTATTAACTTCCGATCGCGATCTAATAAGCAGTGTTCGGTGAAAGTTACTTTTAAAAGTAATGTGTTACAATATTGCGTTACTCCCTAAAAAGTAACTTACTGCGTTAACTAGTTATATTAGTGTTACTTTTTCTCACCTGGGCTGGGCTTGCTTGCTTGTTGTTGTTTTTTTCAATATAAGCATGTTGACAGATTGAATACCTTTACTTAATCTGCAAAATTGTTGCTGGTTTTAATTCTGGTTTTAGGCGTTTTATGGTTTGAACGCAACAATGCACAGAACTGAGTGTGTGTTTCCTTCATATGCGTGCATTAGCAAACTCCTGACTTTATCCTGACTTTCTGACTTAAGTTCCAGTCACTGCGGCAAATTCACCAGCTTGAACATGAGAGATCTGAGTGGGAAACTCTCTCGCCCTCACGCTCAAAATGACCCGAAACCATAAAATTATGGCGAAATTTTTTGTATCCAGAAAGCTTATTTCATTTCATTTTGATAAGATTTTTTAATGAAAATGTTTTTGGAGATTTTTTGTTATTTTTCATTTTATTTACTTTTAAATAACTAAATGTTATCAATAAATAATAAATAAATAATGTAAGCACATTCCTCACATTCTTTCAACTTAAATTCAAAATAACTCACAATTTCATGCATAACCCTTTAATTCAGCTCAAAATATCTTATATTGGGTGTCTTTGCTGACTTCTTGTGGAAAAATAATGATTAGTTTGAATTTTGAGCATTTTTAGGTTTTTCTATGTGTACTGAAGCACTTAACCCTAACCTAACCCGAACCCTAACCCTAACCCTAACCCTAACCCTAACCCTCACCTAACCATTCCATTCATTCCTAAGGGGGTCAAATTGACACAAAACTCCTCGAATCAAAAACTGAGATCCTACAAGTCCTTGGTTCTTGGAACCCTCCGATGAACACTCAATTTTTTAAAACTTTTTAAATAAATGAATTTTGCATCAAAATGACCCGAGGGAAAGATGAGAAGCATGTGTGTTAATGTACAACTGTGTCCAAATGCACTCATTTTTGTTCATTCTTTCACATATTTAACAAATTTAACAAATTTAATTATAAATCCAAAATGTAAAAATATGCAATCTACTCCACTTTCCTGCAATGGTGAAAACCTCCAGCTTTAAAGTTTCGAATGCAGTGAAATTCGCATGAGCTTGCACTTCCGGTCTCCCGTATTCGCATACGTATGAATGGAAGTCAATGGATGGAAGTGTAGTGTGACTTTAGAGACATTATTCTCTGTGCATTAGATTCTCATCAGCTACAACAGCCAGCCTGTACCATCATTTCCAAGTGTAACTTTGCTAATGCACGCATATGAATTCAGTGCACATTGCATGTGTGTAAAAAGATACACAGTACCGCATTCTTACACACACATAGATAATTTCTATTTTTTTCTTCTTCGCACTGATATTCCTCATGTAGGATAATCTCAAATTGGATCTGCACTGTGAATTTTTTTTTTAATTATCTGTGAAGCCTGGTCCTTTTGAGCAAAATAATTCTGGAGTTATGAGGCAGAAATCATGACCCTCATCGCTGCTGTGCTTCTATATCTCGGTGTGGTTTTAACGTTATCTCTTGCTGTAAGTGCTCGACGCTTCCTGATCTTCAGCCGGAGTGTAAAGAAAGTTTGCCATTAATCTGCTGTCCGCAGCACTGTGTGCATGCACTCGTCATGGCAGATGCCATGTTTACAGAGGAACTGTAGACACGTGATGATCAAGAAAAAGACATGACAGGGTGTCACATTGTTAATAGATGTCATTTATTATTAATTAGGCTTAAATAAAGTTAAAGTAATGTAAATATACCAGCTACATTTTTCTTAAGTGTAAATAGTAGATGTTATTTATAATAGTGGCAGATTTTATTTAGATCATGGATTGGGAAAAGGCGGATTCAAACTCGGTTCTGTCTTGGCAAGACTTCACTGCTGGCAAAATGGGCTTTTAATAAAACTTAGCTGCCTATGCAGTAGAAAGGCAAAAAACGTTTTAAAATTGGTGCTGCCTGACTAGAAAAAACTGAAAAAAGGCTGTTGTCTTCCCTTTTGCAAAATAGTTAGAAAAACTTCAACACCCATAATGCACTGGGCATGTTGCCATCCAAGGCCACTCCCACCTGTCTGCTCTTGATACGCTTACAGAGTCAAATACGCCTTGCTTTAGTAGGAAATACTTATCAAACTTTTAGTCACAGTGGTGTCGACTTGTGTTGTTCCCAGTGCAAGAATTCAAAGAGAGATCGTTTAGCGGGAGTGAGTTACTGTCGGTTTCACTGAAGGGTCGAGTGTGTTGTAGGCAGTGGATAAAGGCTTCAAAGAATCGTGAATACGAAGAAAACGCCGCCGTTGTAGTCAACATTTCAGACTGGATGATCATGAACACAGTGTTTTAGGCCAAACGGAGAGGGGGAAAACTGAAAGAAACTGTCAGTCCTGCCCAACCCCCTATAGTAAAACAGTTGAAGGAGTAGTTCACTTTAAAATGAAAACTAGCCCATGATTTACCTACGAACATACGGATTCAACTTAAGTCTAAGCGCAACTTATGCGAAGTACTGCTGATATTTACGCTACGCCATGACCCTCAATAGAAAATTGAAGGTCAGCTCGTTTTGACCTGGGGCAATAAGTAACAACTTAGCGCCCAACCCAGAATACCCGAAAAATGCATAATAATGCACGAAAAACATTCAGAACAAACTGTTCCAATGACCCTGTAACTCCATCTTTTTAAGTTTCCTGTAATTTTCCAGTGCCTAAACAGTAAAACCTCTCTGGTGAGAACTTCAGTAGACAACTGTTGTATGACGTGTACTTAGCAATATACCATGTAGAAATCCCGTTGTGTCCATGTGTTTCTTTGCTGTGGATTGCTACTCACTTAATAATGTTGGGTTAAAAATAACCCAACGAGTAACCCAACTATGGGGCAATGTTGTTTTCGTCAACGATGAAGATAACGAAATGATTTCGTTGACGCACCTTTTTTTTTATGACGATAACGCGACGATGACTAGCTAACAATGGCTCTAAGGTGACTAAAACATGACGAGACGTTTTCGAGTTTTCGTTGACGAGACGGAACGAAAATGATTATAAGTCTGACGTTCACAATGCATGTCATTTCTGCCTATTTTGCGTGAAATCTGTCTGTTTTGAACTAAAAAAGTATCAGCAATGCTGCCGCTTCCTATCCTTGTTTTGGGTACGCCCACCACCCGGCTGCCGCCATGCCACGCACCAGATTCCACACAACAACAACACACCTGCGGCTGCGGCTAGTCACTCGCCACACGTCTTCGATATGAGGCGCCGGACTGGACAAAAGCGAAACGAACTGCGCGAGCGAGCGACAGTGCGCGAGAGAGACAGAAAGTGCGCGAGAGAGACCGAGTGTGTCCGAGCATTAGTTTAGTAGGCTAATTGGTACAAAGTAATATATAATTATTATATAACTTAGATTATAACATAAATTATTATTTAACTAATTATATAATAAAGCCACAATTGCCAAAGTAAGAATGTTTTTATTCCTGGCTTTTTTGGAGTAAAACAGTGATTCCACTGTTACCACTTTATCTGTGTGTAATGTTGTAGTAGCTCAAAGTTTTTTGCTGTTTAAACTGTAAACCATTCCTTTATTACTGTGATTACTGGTGAAAATAGCCAATGTGCTGAAATTTTAGAAGAGCATCAATTCATGGAAAAAAATATAACTTGAAATATGAGGATAAAAGGTTTCTGCCCAATGCAACAATGAAGTACAGCTTGGCAGCACTGCATCTCCATCAGTGAGAAAGTCTAGTTTATTATGCAAAGGTTTTAAGGTTAACTGTTGTTTTATGAATTGCAACACTTGCTACAACCTGTCAAACCTAAGCCCATTTCCAATACTTTTTAACCTAAATTAATTTGTTAAAGACTAGCCTACTTTTTTTTTTTTTACTAAAATTGACTAAAACTTGACTAAAACCTTTTTGCTTTTTCGTCAACTAAAACTTGACTAAAACTATCAAGTTTATAAGTGACTAAAACTAAAAAGCATTTTCGTCCAAAAGACTAAGACTTAAACTAAAAGGGCTGCCAAAAACAACACTGCTATGGGGTGGTGTAGCACCTTCCCAACTGTGGGTTAATTTTAACCCAATGCATTGGGCCAGTTGGGTTAAAAGTAACCCAACAGTTAAGTTAACTATTTATTTTTATTCATGACATAATTGACATGGTTAATAAATGTTTTCAAATACAGATAGTTTATTTGTATAAAACAATAAATATGTCTCAAGTATATTTTTAAATTACTAACTAAATATTGGGGTCTCTAGTATTTCATGTAAATATGCACAATTATGTACATAAATTCATAATACACAAGTGTACATACAACATGCGTATTTAACCCAACAGCCGGGTTATTACTATAAATTACCCCACGAATTTAAAAATGACCCAACATTTTTGGAAAAATAACCCAACATAGTGACCCAATATGTGTAACCCAGCGGTTGGGTTAAAAAATAACCCAACGGTTTTACTGTGTAGTGAGAGCAGCATTATCGAGTGAATCCTGGCTGCTGGAGGAATATTCACATCACATTAAGCAGGATCAGATCGGCCAGAGGACACTATTCTCCAGCAGCCAGCGGGTTTAGTGCTTTCATACAAAGAGCAAAGGCTCCAGATTGATTCATTGATCAACTGTTTTAAGAGCACTTAGATAAAAATCCACACACCGTCTGATAAATGCAGCATCAGTTAAAGAAGAAGACTTAGACTCCACAATTACACCTTAACTGTAAAGGGAAATGTTTAGTATCTCACCCGATACATGAAAAGTCACATCTAGATCAGCCATTTAGGCTCAGTCTGAAGATCTTCTTTTATGTTTGTGTTGAAGTTGGGCCAAGGTGTTCTTGGAGGTTTCAATGGCATCGCTATTTAATTGTCAAGGTGTTGTGAGTTGGTTTCTACACAGTTGCTAGTGTGTTGTGGGTGATGCTTGCTAAGATCACTTTAATCACTGCTTCTCTTTAGCATAGCAGCAAAACAAGTGTGTAAAAAAATGCAATGTAAAATCAATACCATCACAGAAGCTTGGCTTATCAGAAAGACCTTCACCTTACGGCTCTTTGTGATGGTGTTGTAAGTCCAATTCTCCCCTTAAATACCTGTGGCTGTTTAGCCATTTAAAGCTCACTTACTGTAGCATATTTGTCTCACTTACAGTATTTGGGATATTTTCACTTACTATAACATTGTGGAAAGCAATTTCATTAACGGCTCTTTAGTCTCGCATTAAGTAAATGTGTTCATGATTTAGCAAATACCACAGATGCTGAAGTTTCACTAGTTCTTTAACCCAGAACATTCCTTCAACTTTCAAAACATTAAAGGGTTAGCTCACCCAAAAAATTAAATTCATCATTTACATGTTATACCCAAATATCTTTCTTCTGCAGAACTCAAAATAAGATATTTTAAAGTGGTTTGAAAATCCAGCTTTTAATGTTGTTTATATGTCTATGTGGTGTTTTTAATCTGCTTTTAAGACAAACCATGTGTAAATTCATAAGTCGACAGCATTGCTGAGTATTTCCTCCTTAAAACTGCAGTGAACCAAAGACAGTCTCAAAAACACGCTTTGAAATCGCTGGTGTTTCTGACGTCACAAACTACCTTGTAACCAATCAGATCAACGTGTGATCAACCAGTGGATCTCTGAGCTGAGTGAGTGAGTGGAGGCGGGGCTCATTTGCATATTCATAGAACAGCGCATACTAAATGAGGCAAGGGTGTCGAATTACAACCTATTTTAAGGCATGAAGACATTTTTTTCAAGAAAAAACGTTTAAATATGTAATTGATATTTGCGATATCTTGATAATTGATATAAAGAGTTTTAAGGGATAAAATGATTGACTACAGGGGGACTTAAAAGAATGTTGGGAACCAAACAGTTTTGATGGCATTTCTTTAAAATATCTTCTTTTGTGTTCTGCAGAAGAAAAGTCATACAGGTTGGAACAACATAAGAGAGAGCAAAGGCCCCGATATACTTCAAACTAAATCGAAGAACTGGTGTGATGTAATTTCAAACAAAATCAGGCCAAAACGAAGGTTTTTTGTGTTCGTTTTGGGAGTTTGAAACCGCTTGCCAACGTGACTTTCTGGAAAAGTTCCCTCTGTCTGCTAAACCCCTTCCAGCTACCATTGGTCCATATGGTGATGATGTAAAATGTGGGTGTGGCTCTGAGGCTCCGCCCTCTTTGAGGTGTAATTTCTTCTGTTCAGTCCATCAAGGTCAGACACGAGTGAAAACTTGAACACACTGGAGAGCCACTATATTAGAAAATGTTGTAATTCTAATTGAAAGAGACACTGTATTTCATGTTTAATACTGTAAAGCTATATTCAATCTATTGTAGACTTTACTGGAGTGCCGAATCTCAGAGCTGGCGTAAACATATCCACCTCGCTTCAATCAGATGCTTTCTGAACTGCGGTTTTCTCCTTTTTGTTGTGTTTATTGTGTTATTGAGAGGAAAGAGCACAGCACATGTTTACATATTCATCTAAACGCCACTCTCAGCAGCGCGGACAGCGTCTGGATGAACTTTGCTGTTAGTATATCGGGGCTTGAATGATGACAGAATATATATTTTTAATCAGTGGTTCTTAACTCTGGTCCTGTTGGACCCCCAACTCTGCACATGTTGTATGTCTGTCTCTTATTAAACACACCTGACTCATCAACTCGTTAGTAGAGACTTCAAGACCTGAGATGTCTGTCAGGTTAGAGAAACATTGCAAATGTGTACTTTTGGGGACCAGGGTGGGGAAACACTGCCTTAAATGGGTCCATTGGATTTGCAGGTTTTCCGTTTCCTAGCCTAAAGGACTGAGTGACTAAAATGAGCTACGAGCAAAATCCCGCACTTCCAATCGGTCCTTTCAGCCCATCCCGTCTTCAAATGATCCGTGATATCTGCAGCTTTATGCCTGCTGTGTACCTTGCCTTCTTATCTCCATATAGGGTCTCGGTCAATAAGCAATTAGCATTTTATGACAAACTGCTCACCAACATCAGGGGAGGCTGGCAGGTTGCCATCGCAGATGATTTTTATAGAGAGGATTCAAGTCATGTCTGGGAGACAGAAGTCAATGTTTATTACCATGGCAATTACATGCCCTCTAAATATCCATAAAAGATAATTTAACATGAGATAGGCAATTAGGCTGATGTTTACTCACTAACAAAAGAGGCTAAAGAATGAATGCTAAAAGCACAACAGCATGTGTTTTACTGGAACTATGTTCAGGCATGTTCAAGCTGTCAGTTTTTACACGTTCATTTATTATAAAATGTAATTAATCACGACCCCGACCCGTACGTAAGTCCGCAATAAGGAACTTTCCTACTATCAGAACAACTTGAGTTTACAGTTCTACCATCTTCATGTTTTTGCGAGCTTGCAGTCAAACTGACGAAATCAAGTGAAAAAAAGACAAACTATTTTCATAGTATTTCATTTATCTTTTACGAAACATATATTTGCATTAATTTGCATTATTTAAACTTATTTTGTATTACTTTAATTTATTAAACTTATATGTATTATAATTAAACCCATTAACTGGTGGGACGTTTGCCATTTATATATTTACAACAATAATATCTTAGTCAAAAACCTAAAATAATCTTGACAAACTATATATCAAAAACTAACTCTAGTTTTCATATTTGGTGATTTTCAATACAAATTACAGAGGAGCAGTAATTCATTAATTTGCAACTAGAATATTTTCACTCATAAGGCGTGTTCAGACCTTTATTTTGAAATAGTGATGAACAAAAAAACAGTTTGTTTTAATGCCAAGAGTTTGAAAGATGAAAAAAAAAAAGTTAAAATAGAATGTAAAAATAGAAATAGAACATTCTAAAAATGTTAGATAGATTCTCCATTTGCGATATGTTTTTTCTGCATGTCTTTTATATCTTTTACATGTATACTGCCAAACTGCCCATACTACTTCTGAATAGGATGTCTACTTCATGAATTGTATAAAAATTATGGAAATATATGTTTCAGATCACTCAAACCATATATGGAAATGGAGGCGCATTTATATGGGCAGTAATGGAGTCTGGTTGTAATCTAGAGGAAAAGTGTGGCCCAAACAAACTCTTTACTGAGAGCTCATTTTTTAAGATATCAACCTAAAAGTTGGAACACAACTTGTTTAGATTTTTGGCTTTGATTTTCTTGCAGATTTAGAGTAAAACATGTTTTGTAAAATATTTATATAAATGATAAAAGTACAAGTTTACATTTTCATATAGTTTTTTTTTTTTTTTTTTTTTTTTATCTGCCAAGTGTTGTCTTTACAAAGAAACCGAATCTAAGTCTGTGCTCCAAAGTATTCATGATTTAGAACTATTTAAGTTGGAAATGTCATTTTGGGGTCTTTTCCCCAAAAATGGAACTGACAGTTAAGAGGTTAATTATATTTTACTTATATTTTATTTATAATTGGCTACTTATATTATAAAATATAGTATAATAATATAATATATAAGTACAATATATTTATTATATCGTACTTGTATTTTTATTATATTTTTTGTTAGGCCCTATATATTTATTATATTTAATATATTATACTTACTTTTAATTTCTTATTAAAAAAATACTTCCGGAACCAATATTTTTGTTAGGCCCTATTTATTATATTCATATAAATGTATCTATAATACTTATATTTAATATATTATACTTCATTAAAAAAATTATAAAAAAATAAATAATACTCCCGGAACCAATTTTTTTATTTATTTTTATTTAATAATCAATTTATTTAATAAGATCAAGAGGTATTACATATTCACAATATTAAATTAGCATTAGCTGCCAGGAAATGAAAGAAAAAAACAAAAATAGAAATGAAAATAAAAACATAAAATCCAGAGCTTTCAAAGCGTTCCATGTTTTCAGCGCTTTTTTGTTTGTTCCAAAAGATTTACATATAAATTAGTCATTTTTACTCCCGGAACCAATGCACTGTATCATAATAACGCGCGTTTAAGCTGTAACAGCAGCGCTCGAGCTGATATAAACAAAACCTGACAATCCAGCACCATTTCAACATAAACATAAAACATTTTGTTTCTCCCAATCACTAAACTCTGGGTTTCCTCCGTCCGCCGTAAGGACGTGGCAGCAGAAGTCAGCGGCTCCCGAAAGCTCAAGGCGAGCTCTCATTCCCCCGGCTCTGAGACCGGCCCACCCGGCTGCTAAATAGCAGACTGACAGCAAAGGAATAATTCACAAGTGGAGCTAATCAAAGGTGAAAAGGGAGAATCAGTAAACGTCGTATCCTTTTGCCACTTTCATCAATCCGGCTAACTGAATTTGAGCTAAAGCTGAGCAAATTTTACGGGGAAGGAAATTAATATGTAACACATCTGAGGTCTGGCCGGAGCCGGTGGAATTGGAAAAGTCTGCATTATATCACAGGGGCAGATTATTGGAAAGACAATTGGGGCCGTCGGTGTAATCAGAAAACAGTGAGGTGTGTCTATCTTATGATGGCACTGTGACCTAGCGGGCTCATGGCCAAGGAAATTTTTTCCCCCTGTTTTTCGATTCAATCACCGGGGCCATCCGCCCTGCTGCGTGAATCTGTTGGCCCCGCACACATGACAGTATCAATTCAATTACCCTGAAAATGGATACATATTCAGGGTCTAAGAGAGAGCCTGAGAGAGAGCGGAGGGAAGACAAAGAAATACACATTTACCCCCGTAATAAGTTTCATTTGGAGTCGGTTTGAAAACAATTCGCCTGTGCATTTGTCCCTGTCAGATCATATTATCCGCAAATGAAGTTTACAAAATATCAATTCAATTTCTATAACCGAAGCCTGTAGCAAAACACACAGGGCTGTGAATTGACCATATCATAACATCTGAGGGGCCCCTGGTGGCTTTCAAATATTTCCAGTCAGAGGCAATCAGAGCTCGCGCGGCTCATGCTAATCCGTTCAATTTCATCCTTTAAACCATCCCTTTTCCCCCATAAACACGGGACCAGGGAAGGGTCTGTTTCGGGGTCTTCTTTGGGCTGGTTTATGCCCTTTTGATCATTCATCTGTGTCCCTCTTTATTTAGCCTCAACTATGATATTTGACTGAATAACAGCATTTCGGTTCATATCGAGCGGTGACGCTCACACCTTTTATTAAGAAGCAAGTGGTGCAACAGAAACAATGATGTGACTGAACATACAAAAGGGCAACTACTGCTAATACACTGATGCACTTCAATAAATTACACCAACATTTCCACAAACCTGAAAAAAAAAAAAAAGAAGCAAATGCATGTATTATTGCATTAAATATTCGGGATCAGTTTACGATAAGTTTCCATTTGTTAACGTTACTGAGCTTCTGTTGGTTACACTTTATTTTAAGGTGTCATTGTTACAGTGTAATTATATATTTAAGTAATGAGTGATATTAATTAACTACATGTATTTACTATAGGGTTAGGGTAGGATTAGGGTTTGGTTGAGGGTTAATTGCATGTAATTATGCATAATGTACTGTTATTACTATGGTAATGTAACATATGTAACAAGGACACTGTGAAATAAAGTGTTGCCCTTCTGTTAATTCAGTTAAGGTAACGCTTTAGATTAGGGAATGCCTTCACTATTATCTAGGAGTTTTCACTCATAAACTGTTTAATTTCTGCCTATTAATATTAAGGTATTAGTAATATTAATATATAGTAAGGTATTTGTAGTGGTTATGTTTATGAATTAAGGGATTTAGAATATGTTCATGCAGAATAAGGCATTAGTATGTGCTTTATGCTAGTAACATGCAACTTTAATAGTGAATATGTGTCAACTGTTACCTCAGTTAATGTTCATTTCAACATTTATTAATGCATTATCAATAGTTGGATCTGTTAATGTTATTTAATGGACATGAACTAACAATGAACAGTTCTATTTTCATCATAACAAAGAATAATAAATCCTGTAACAAACGTATTGCTCATTGTTAATGTTAGTTAATGCATTAACTAATGGGACCTTGTTGAATTTTTTTTCACTTGCATGCATTTTCATTTAAGTACAGCAAGAACATTTCCATAAACCAGAACAGTTAGCTGATGCATTATAAAAATCAAATGTTTTTTTTTTTTTTTAAGGAACATGAACATTTCTGCTGGGCAGAATTCATAGTTGATGTCATTAAATGGGATTTAAGTGGTATTTGTGACTGATATGCGAGCGTATACGCTCTCGCTGCGCGGCATATTATTAGTCATCTGGAGAGTGATGGGCTACATTATCTTTCCATTACTTGTTTTTAGCGTTATACACACTCCCACTTTTCCAGGGAGCCGCTAATTTGCGAATTAAAGATGTGAAGTTTCCTGGATCCGTCTCAGTGGGAAACTGATGTCAAGTTATGAGATGTCTCACAGATGCAGCCTGTAATTGCAGTCGTCTCAGTCTCATGCTCCGTCAGTGAATCTGAGTGTCTTTAAAAATGCTGTTTAACAAATCAATTTCAAAACGCTTACCTTGTAAAACAGTGCGATTGTTCCAGTCACTCCTGATCAGGCAGTGCTGAGTGTTCATCTATTAGAGCTCTAACAAACAGGTTTGCAGAGGAGCAGTGTGGAAATGCGTAATTGGAAAAATATCAAGGAGTCGACATGGATGTAACATTTTTATTGATTTTTAGAAACCTCTCTTTGCTTTCTGCCCAAGGCTTATATCATTAACAATCCTCTTCTGCCGCTCGTTCTGTTGAAATGCCTTACTTTTACTTTTCGTTTAGACAAAGCAATGCAAATGGACGAAGAAATGACTGAACGCCTCTAATGATAGTTTCACCTTGTTCTGAAACCCAGTGAGTGGCATTTTTTTCTCAAATCAGATCTTTTCAGGAAGACCGTCTGCACTATTAATTGCAGGTGATCAATAAGATTTGAGTGTGTTCTGCATGAGTTGGTGAGGACAGAGCCGTATCCACGAATGTGACGAGGCTTTCCGAACATATGCAGGAAAAATGGAGGTGCATCATCTCGCTCTCCGAAGAAGCGCCCTGTCGAGTCCTGGTGCAGAACTGGAAATATGTGTGAATACTTCCGGCTTTCCAATTACAATTTGAGTAGCCAGAGTGTCCAGATTGAGACGCATCTGTGAAAATCTGATTGGAAACGCATTTCAAACCACTAAAAAATGTGGGTTGAATCAGATTTGGAAAAAAAAACAAAACAGATTTCATGTGTTTTTTTGCTGTCCATACTTTCAAAAACCCATCTGGATAAAATCTGGATATGCAAAAAATCTGATTTTTGCCGGCAGTCTGAACATGGCCTAAGATACTGTACCTTGTTTTGGCCAAATTCAGGCAGAATCACATGTGTATTTCATTGAGAATGTGATCAAACAAGCTGAACGGAAAAGTATTGATAATAGATAAGTACAGTAAGTGTAATTAAATGGACTATTTTGCCCAATATTTGTGTACTTCGCATTTTTATATTTAATGTTTATTAAAGTCCCCCTGTAGTCAATCCTTTTATCCCTTTAAACTCATCTTTGATCACCAAAATGACATATTTAAAAAAAATATCTTGAATGTAACTCAACACCCTTGCCTCATTTAGTATGCGCGGTTCTATGAATATGCAAATGAGCCCCGCCTCCACTCACTCACTCAGCTCAGAGATCCACTGGTTGACGATCACACGTTGATCTGATTGGTTACAAGGTAGTTTGTGACGTCAGAAACACCAGCGATTTCAAAGCGTGTGTTTGAGACTGTCTTTGGTTCACTGCAGTTTTAAGGAGAAAATACTCAGCAATGCTGTCGACTTATGAATTTACACATGGTTTGACTTAAAGCATATTAAAAACACCACATAGACACATAAACAACATTAAAAGCTGGAGTTTCACTTTAAACATACCTTTACCTACATGCACTTTCCAGCTGAAATGAACATTAGAGGCAGTAAAACACCACTTTTATTCCTTTTTACACAAATTATGATTACAGGAGCAGATTATCGATTAACAAACACTTGACATGATTTGTGAACTAATAGACAAGTCATGTTTAAACTTGCTCAGTATCTCATCTGGTACTGTACACTTGTGATGCGAAGTGTTCGGGTGCGAGTCCCTTGAAACATGTGTCATGATCACGGACCTCAGAGACTTGAAGAAGCAGAAAACATGGCATGGTTGCTTCAGCAAATGTGTTTTTATCTCACAAAATGTGCAAGAAGCAACATAATTTTGCAGAAATTTCATCACATGCATGTTTTTCTCAACCTGTAACTTGCATCACCCCGGTTCCCTTGACAAAAACATTGGCTTTTGGATTATTGTAGAAAATAAGCTCTGTGACCAACACAAGTCTTGTTTTGTTCATCATGATGATAATCTTCACAAATAAACACAATTTTTACGAATTTTAAAGCCTAAATCCAGTCAGCAGCTCAAAAAGCTAAATAAACAAACTACTTTACAGTCGCACAACTTCACCACCATTGAGCTTCAGTCAACTCTTTTAGTCTTTATAAAAAACACACATTTTCCCTGAGAGTTTGAGGTAGAATAGTTTGTAAGTGCATGATTGTAAACACAACGAGGCTGTGAAGGCGATGAGTTTTCAGTGTTCGGTGCGATGGTGTTTAGTGTCCCCGACAACCTCTGTAGTTTCATTCAGCCACATGTTAGCAACCGCCTTTTACAAGAAAGAAAGCTTTAAAAAGGGGGGGTTTACTGGTTTTATGTTACAGAATAAAATGTGAAAACATCGTTATAAGTGCTTATTTCAGCCATTTAACCAAAACCCCATTCAAAAACCCCACTGACTTCAGGACAATGTCACCAGACGTGCTAAAAAGCAACTTGTTTGGGGTTCTGGCCTATAATGATAAGTGTTACAAAACTGCCACTTCTGAGGTTTCACTATGGTATGAACTGCTGTCTGATAAGGGAGCTGCCTATGTAGGCAATGAGGCGTCTGCATTGAATTTGGAAAAGAGCCATTGTTTTTACTTGCTAAGTGATTTCAGCCAATGAGGATGTCTGGGGTAAAATACCAATGCATGCATTTACTGCCTCTGACAAGTTGGCTTAACAGCCGGCGAGTGATTATTGGCATTCTTATAATATTAGTGTCAGCATGTGTATCCAAAACGACAGGTGTAGCATATCTGGCTGTGCTGTAAGACTTCCTGAATCACGGCCAAATAACAGCAGGGTAAGTTTGACCTGAGAGGCATTTGCATGTTAAGTGTGGTCAATCTGAATTGATCAGAACCAAATTAAATGCAGTGGGTTTCAATATTTTCCCTGTTCGCACATTAGCCTCTCACCAGCAACATATGGATGTATTGAATTCAGATTAGTAACCTAAGCATAGACTTAGACAAAGAGGAACTTATCTTTAATTAAAATCATGAAACGGGACCTTAAGTCCTATTCTGAAGGTTCTGTTGGGTTTGAGTAATTACAAGGCCAGGAGTTTGTGCGGTGAGTCATGTGACTAGCGAGAGGGGGAAGTTATGCGTCATCAAAGGAATCCAAGTAATACTCAAACCTTAAAAAATACACTCAGTTAGCAAATTTGGATCCTCAAGAACATGCACATTGATCCAGACTGTCTGAATGATGCAAATCTTGATTTTCTTCTAGTCTGATCATGTTGTTTGCTCTTCAATATAATTCAGATTGAGCTGATCTTCGAGTCCAACTTTGGTTTGATTGAAGGACGTAGACAAGGCTGTGTGCTATGAAAAAATTGGTCTGTGCGATGAATAAATGTACCACTGTAGCACGCGTGTGATACAGTTTTGCATGCTCATACCACAGCCGCTTAGTGTGAAGTGATGTTGTGCTTGTTTGCGTGTGTGATTGATGGCACACTGCTATTATACTTGGTAGTTGTAGTCTATTGTGTGATTAAAACTCGTGTCCCGGCTGCATTGAGTCATTTTGTCCAACTCCATTTCCCAGAATTCCTATGTAACGCGCCCATTATTTCTACACAGCTGCTAGTTGATGAGAAAATGAAGCGATATTTTCAAGTGATCCACGAAAACCCCAATCGAGCCCGCGAAAAAAAGGAAAATGTATAGATATAACCCTGAGTGGAAAAAGGAAATACCAAATACAAAAGAGTGGCCAGTAGACATGCTAGATCTGTGACACACACACTATGCACTAAACTAAAGAAAAGATGCAACTGTTGACAGTATTAGTCTCATAGAGGAGTGTCATGGGATAGGTTAGTGTTTTTATTTAGTGATGTCTGCCCTCAGATCTGCTCTACTCTGATGTGTAATGATGAGGGGTAAGAGGTGTTATGTTTCTGCACTCTTCCATTTTTAGCAAATAAATAAAAAGTTTGTCTGAAAACAATTTTTGTGATGGTTTGTATTTTTTGTGCACTTCATGGAACATCACTGCCTCTTTAAGTGATGAACTCCATTACTTGTGTTTGTTTTCAGGGATGAGAACAGACGTTTTATACTATGTGCTATGTGCAAAAAAAGTTACCGTACAGCCCTGGTAGAGGAAAAACACAAGGGTTTGGGAAAACGCTTCATTATACAACTAAACTTTGAGAAATATTTAAACTGTACTGCCATCTTTAACTTGGAGAAAGCTGTCCATTAGCATTCCCATTCATTTCAATGGCAGTCACTCAACTGGTGCAGGACCTCCTGGAAGTTCATGGTTTGAAATCTGCCATGTTTGGTCATGGAACCATATAACTTTTTACATTAATCACCTGAGCTGTGAATGTCATGTGACTAAAACGACATCATTACAGCACTGAATGGCTGATGACATCACAAGAACACGGACAGTCCCAAACCCTTCACTAGCGACTATCACATTACTGCCAGTTGAATTAAATTAAAATGTAAATTTTTTATAACTTAATGTTTTTTTTTTTTTGGTTTTTTTTATGTACCTCTTATTTAAAAAAAAAATTAAACACCATAGACTTATTTATTCATACAGTTCACTGCAGTTCGCAGCTGAAATGAACATTCGAGGCAGCTAAAGACCATTTTTATTCCTTTTCACACAAATTATGATTACAGGAGCAGATTATCGATTAATAAAGACTAATCACGTTGAATTAGCGTGTCTATAGGCGGAAGTACCAACCTAGTGTTTACAAAGTGAATGTGCAAAGACTTAGTCAAGCGCCATTTACAAAAATAAATAAATGAAAGGTAAAACAATGATGTCGGACGATTCAATGTGAACACTTTGTAAACACTGGGTCTGTTCTTACACCTACATCACGCTTGACCTTTCAACGTGATTATGTAATGTGTGTCGCATCACAGCTAGTGCAAGACGAGCATTTGTGGATTAAAGTATATTAATGTTTATTTCTGTTATAAATGTCCGCTGGTTTGTCTAGATAAGACTCTTATTCCTCGGCTGGATCGTGTCGAGACGTTGAAGCTGCACTGAGACTCACATTTGGACCTTCGACCCGTTGGACCCCATTGAGGACACTATATGGAGAAAAATCCTGGAATGTTTTCCTCAAAAACCTTCATTTCTTTTTGACTGGAGAAAGAAAGACATGAACATCTTGGATGACGTGGGGGATAGTAAATTATCAGGAAATTTTAATTGAAAAGTGAACTAATCCATTAATAAACGCAGTCTGGACCAACCAGCTGTCATCATCCCCTCCCTCTGCTCTTGAAAATTGCTCTTGAACCTTTTAAACCAATTACCACTAAGGGGAAACATGGCAAAATGTGTTTAAGAGTCTTCAGCGCACTAATGTGACTTATTGGCATTGCCTGCAAATAGGATAATTTCTGAAATTTAGCCTCAATGAGCTTCCATCGCTTTCCCTGATTTATTGACAAGTGGGCATTGGCTCCCGCTCAGGATAATTGGAGAAGCCATCTCATTAGATGGGAGAGTTTGTGATCTGGAGCAGATCTCGGGTGAGAAGATAATTAATTATGAGTGCCGGTGCCATTATCACGTGGCGAGCCGTCGGGTTTCCCAGGAGTCGACCCGTCCCGTCCCGACTTCAGCGGAGCGCAGTCAACGGTGGCTGATCACTGACAAGTAATTAACAATGTCAACAGAATGGAGAGATGGGATTTACATTAATTATTTCATCAACACGGTGATGATCTTGTAGCAAATCCAATTGCAGAGGAAAGGTTAATTAGTTGGCTTTGCGTAACATCAGAGCGCCAAATGTGCTACAACCCATACGGCCTGTTTTAACCGCCAGTCGGATAATTAATTCACAATGTAATTGTGATTCTTGTGGCATGAAATGTTGAAATATTAGATTTACTTTCAGTTGTTGTTCTGCATGAGAAAAAACGTTCCATTGATGGCCTGAACTGAAAAAAATGTTTTTGTTAAATTTACAGTTAAAAAAGCAGTTGTGGTTGCCAGAAATTTACCGTAAAAAATACGGTAGCAACATTTAAGGTTTTACAGACTTAAATTTACAGTAAAAAAAAAAAGAAGTATTTTATTAACTGATATAATGTTAATTTACCGACCTATTGAAGTACTAATATCTGTTTTGTACCGTTGTGTGAAGCACTGAAAACCACCAATCACAGTGGAGATGAGAGTCACATGATGAATCAAAGCTCATCACAAGCAGCTTTTCCACAAGACATTCAATACTAATATATAGAAGCTGCACAGTGTCATTCACACACACACACTAAACACCATCATAACACACATGACATTTTAAAAATGCAATAAACATTAATTTAACAACATTAAATGTATAATATATAAACCCTAATGTACATATCTGATTAGAAAAAAATTATGAAGAAACAGTTATTTCAACAAAATACTGTACATCAAATGTGAAGTGTCACGCATGTCACTTTATGGTTATTCTCTGTAAATTATACATAACTTGTTCTTTTTCACTTACAAAAACTGTCAATTTAACAGTATTTTACTGTAAAATTACATTAAAGGGTTAGTTCACCCAAAAATGAAAACTCTGTCAGTAATTACTCACCCTCATGTTGTTCCAACCCCGTAAGACCTTCGTTCATTTCGGAACACAAATTAAGATATTTTGGATTAAATCTGAGAGCTGGATCACTCCTCCATAGGCTTCTAAGACATTATAACTTGCTGGCCCAGAAAATGTATTAAAGACATCGTTAATATAGTCCAAGTGACTACAGTGGCTCAATCTTAAGTTTATAAAGCGACGAGAATACTTTTTGTGCGAAAAAAACAAACAAGTTTTTTCACGTAGTATAACTGCGCAGCGCATCTGTGTACATCACACGCATCACACACATGACCAGCGTCGGCCAATAGTGAGCCTACGTGTGACGTACAACACAGATGCGCTGCGCAGTTATACTACGTGAAAAAACTCGAGGCCCAGAGAGAAGGAAATGAATAGTGGAATAAAGTCGTTATTTTTGTTTGTTTTTTGCGCACAAAAAGTATTCTCGTCGCTTTATAAACTTAAGATTGAGCCACTGGAGTCACTTGGACTATATTAACGATGTCTTTTATGCATTTTCTGGGCCAGCAAGTTATAATGTCTTTAGAAGCCTATGGAGGAGTGATCAGCTCTCAGATTTAATCAAAAATATCTTAATTTGTGTTCCGAAGATGAACGAAGGTCTTACAGGGTTGGAACAACATGAGGGTGAGTAATTACTGACAGAATTTTCATTTTTGGGTGAACTAACCCTTTAAGTGTACAGTTAGATCTATCACAGATATTCACCGTATATAGTACGGAAACTTTCTGTTAACCAATTAACAGGTTTCCACCGTAGCATTTTTATAGTCTTTTACCATTAAAATCGCGATACATTTTTTACAGTGTGCAGACTTTAAACATTTTCTTTTATTAATCATCAGAGCTGGCGTTTAGTGCGACCGTAAGCGCATGTGGAAAAGCTGAACTCTGTAATCTGCAGATATTAAACGGCTAAAGTTAATTAGCCTTTGCCATTGTCCCGGCCCGGCTCTAGGTGGTAATCTAGTGAGGAGCGAGAGGTGAGACCCTCCATTCATCCCGCGGTCGGGGTAAATTCATCCGCCATACAACTACGCCACATCAAGTGTGAGCCGTCCGACACGTAATTCGCTTTATCTCTCGCGGCTGGTACGAGAGGCGCGGGGGCTAAAAATAACTAATTAGAGGAATTACCGGGAAGTAGGATGTGTCGGGGAATCAGCAGACTTTTAATGTAAAAAGAAATTTGATCAATAATGAGGAGACTTGGAAATCCAGGCCTCTTAACATTAACAATTACTGTGATTAACAATGATACTCACAACTCATTTTTCATTGCAGAGGAGACGAGATAAGCTTGTTTATATAGACTTGCTTTTCAACCAATGAGTAATTTATCATGGCGAAGCCCGTGAAAGCACATAACAGCCCACAGCAATTAAAACCTTCCCGGTGACCTTGTGACAAGCAAAGACCTGAAAGTCCACAGGAAAGTGTGTGTGGGGGTTCGGCCCGTTCACACACAGCTGATGGCCTGAATATACAGGACAGGACAGCTTTCTTTAAATGGAGTATTTTCAAATTAAATGGACATTTTTTTCATGTGGTAGTCATATCTATAACATTAATACTACTATATACAATACAATCTCACAGGCGAACCTCTGTCAACATGTCCAGGTCATAAAGAAAATGAAGAATATTTTAGGAACATTAACATTATATTCATGAAAATTAACCACATTCTCATTACTGTAATGTGAAAAATAGTGATATATTATTGCATGACCTTTAAAGATGAAGTGTGGGCAACACTTTATTTTACTGTGTGCTTGTTACACGTTACATGTAGTTACTATAGTAATATTATGCATAATTACATGCAACTAACCCTAAACCCAAAGCCTAATCTAAAAGCCCGTCCACACCATAACTAACGATAACAAGAAAGATATAGTACAAAAAAAATCAAGTGTAATTACATAATTACATAAATTAATTACAGCTGTAATTACATCCACAGATTTTCAAAATATAAGTAGAGTGTAAAAACATGTATGTACACAATAAGTCCATTTAATCAAATTATTAATTTTAATGTAAATACATAGTACTTAAAGGCACTTAATATAAAGTGGGACCAAAAAATTATTTTAAATGTAAAAGAGTCACACCACATCTGTAACACAAACATCTGTAAAATAAAGTCTCAATGAACTGTAACTGTGGTGTTGTTTTTTATGTGAAAATACTTACCAGCTCAATATCCAGAGAAGGCTATAAATAAACCATTTACCATTTACCAAATATGACCCAGTCTTGTTTTCATAAGATTTTGGGATAGTTCAACCAAACCCGTAAGACTTTCGGGTTGCACTTTATTTTACAGTATGTGCACTGCACTGTACAAGAAAGTACTGGTTATATAAGGTAACTACAGGGGTTAAGGTTAGGTTTAGAGGTAGGCTCAGGGTTTGTACCTAGTTATTACCCAGTTATTGTAAATAACAACATGTACATGGGGAACAGCGCTGTATATAAAGTGCTATTGACATTCGTTCATGTTTGAAACACAAATGAAGACATTTTGAAGAGATTTCTGTCGCTCCATTGACAGCTACGCAACTACCATTTTGTCACTTCAAAAAGTTCATAAAGAGATCGTAAAACTAATGCGCTTTAGTCCAAATTTTCTGAAGAGACTCGATCGCTTTATGTGCCGAACAGATTGAATTTAAGGCTTTAATTCACATTTAAACATAACAACCCTTTAGTGCATTAACTAACAATGAGCAGTGCATTTGTTACAGCATCTCTGTTAACTTTAGTTAATAAAAACACAACTGTTCATTGTGAGTTCATGTTAGCTCAGGTCCATTAAGTAATATTAACAGATGCAACGTGAAAATGTTGAATATAATATTAACGTAGCGAATAGAACCTTATTATAAAGTGTATTATACAGTAAATGAAAGATCATTTATAGTGATCCTAATTCACCAGCGCTTCTTCAGAGAGATATTCCAGCATGATTTTGTATTTCTTTTTTAATATCATCTCTTCGCTCGCCCTTAATTTGGAAAGCCTGTGCTTCAGAGCTAAAACATGAATTGTCATCCTAATAGAGTTCCTTTACAACCATTCATTTCACTCCGTTGAGCCGGGCTGGATCTAGAAAAGGTTATCTCGCCCGCAGAATAGGTTCAATTTTAACTCCATGAGACGGACCTGCAAGAAAATGAATCTTAAGGGATTCACTCAGCTCTCTTGTTCACAAAGTCATCTCTGAAGAGAGAAAGCAAGTTTGGGTCTGAGTGCACTTTCTGGATGACTGACCAGCGCGAGTCTTCTGAAGCCAAAATCACTGTGTGAGGGAACTGTAAAGCTCAAGCTATTTTACACTGGAACAACTGATTTAGTTTGGGCTGTTTGGTGCGACAGCCATTATTTACTGCGCCACAAAAAACCGGGAGCCTTTATCTGTATTGCTACAGGCTCAGCCAAAGCGTTTGGTCCGAAAGCGCTCCTTTTCTCGTGCGCAGATGTGAAAAGAGTCGTGTATAGTCATGACTCGCACAATACCGCAGTATGAAGGTCGAAGCTTTTGACGCGGATCACTGAAGCGAGTGTTTGCTAGCCATGTTTGGACCAATTCGTGATTGACTTTTGGCATGTAAATAGCAAAAATGATAAGCTACCGTTTTATATTCCAACAATTAGAAATAAATAACGTCTTAACAACGGCACAAAGACGTCGCTCGCCCGCTTGAGATTCCATTATAGACAGTCTGCACCGGAAAGTAATGAGCCATAAAATTTAATTCAGAAATGATATTACCAAAAAATGATGGAGCGATAGCAGGACACAAAGAGGCAGCAGGGCCAGTGCTCATCTTTACATTTGGCTCGGTGTACTTCTATTGATCCCGCAGAATCACTTAATATTGCCCAGGATAACACTTTTCCCCTCCCACTGAGAGGCTACAGAGCTCAGGGACTCACAGCGCTGAATTGACCAATGTGTCTCTGTGTAATTACAGGGATTTCCTTATCTCCCTCTATTTGCTGAAGCTATTCCGCTGAAGAAAGGCTGCTGCTAATGCCGGACCCTTCTCATATCTCATTTACATTGGCCGCTAATCCCGGCTCCATCTTGGTGTGAGATAATGACATTAGCTTCTCTCACTCGCTCTCTCAGAAAAGACCCGTAAATCAAAGCTTTTGGCATGAAGGTTCAGGCTCAGATGCGTAAATAGCGAAGGGATTTTCGCACTTTTGGCCCTGCGAGCATTTAGAAAGTAAATTCTTGTTAAACACACTTGTCATTCTCTCACTAGTCTATTTAAGATGCCCACTAACAATGTGCATGTAATGCAATATAAAAGTATTATTAATGCACTTAATAATGCATCATAATATCTCATGAATAATTGAAACCAGTTATAATACATAAGTCATTTTGTTACGGCTTTACAAAGTAAACTCTTGTTGAACACACTTCTCATACTCTCACTAGTCTATTTTATATGTGCATGTAATGCATTATGAAAGTATTATTAATGCAACTAATTATGCACTATATAATGCATTGTATGATCTCATGAATAATTGAAACCACAGTTTTAATTCCTTATGTTACACCTCTAGAAAGTATAGTGCATTAAAACACGACAAACAACCAATTTCAGAAAAAACAAGGAATCTGCAAATATTATAATGTATTTTAACTTTGGTTGCTATTATTTATATAAAAAAAAATATATATATATATATATATATATATATACATTGCATTATACCGTACATTATGAGTCTGTGCATTACTGTGCATCTGTGCATATCTGTGCATTACTGAATACAAAATATGATGAAAACTGTTAGTAACGTAATCCATTACAATACAGGTAATTTTTTTAGGTAATATAATCTGATTACTTTTAGATTACTTTTGACATAACTCATTTATCATGTTGATTTGAAGAGAATAATATTGTAGCGTATTGATATAAAAATACAAAGAGAAAAAGCAATTATCCCACTCTTTAATAACAACATGAAGTGCATTAAACATACGCCAGGCTTTCTCAAACTGACCTGACGTTTCAATGAGAAGAATTAGGGAGAATCCGTGAATTATAAATAATTTACTGCCAATATTAAGTCACCATGTAATCAATAAAGAAGTAACTGTACTCTGATTATGAGTATTTGAAAATGTAATTTAATTAATTACAAGTATTTATTTTTAGGAATCTGATACTTTATTTTTTAGTTACTGCCGGCACTGATTATGAAGACATTTATAATGCTGTACAGTGTATAAAGGCTAAAGTGTTAACTTATCAGTTATAAATAATAATAATAATATAATAATTTATAATAATAACTTAATAATAATAAACCAATGTGATATGAAATATTCACTGTGGTACAAACTGTGGTAACTAGCCTCAGTCAACTCCAATAAGTTTATAAAATATTTACTCAAAATTAAAAATAGATAATCAATCTTGGATAGACTGGATCAGAAATGGCACTTCTATCACAAAGTGATCTCGAGATTTCGTCTCAAAATTATGAAACACTAATATTTTGCCTTATCACAAACAAAACACTGAATAACCAATAGGCGAGGCTTTGGGTCTGAGTTACTAATGTTATTTCTTTCCCTCATAGGTTGAATATTAAGATTAACATTTGTTTCCTTTTTCTGTAAGAACATTGGCACTATTCAGAGCTTGTGTTAAGTAACATATCCATCTATAACTATACACTGAATGTGTTTTCATTTGCATTAAAGTCCCTTTCAAGGAAAGCCAGCTGTTTCAGACCCAGTCATATCTACTAGAATGGGGGAATCCTGAAACCTCAAAAAACTGCTGGCCAAACTAACAATCAAATAACATCTTTCAAATCAGCAACAAAATCTGTCATGAACTGTCCCATAAGTGTCAAGTTTATTATGCTGAAATCACATGCTGGAGCTTCTGACGGCAGCTGCCGTGACGCGAGGAAATCACCAATCATTAGCCGCGTTTTTGCGATACTTTCTAAATGTTGATTAAAAAACGATTGTGAAATGACGCTGTTTCCATTTAACCGATGTCATACAACTAAACCGTTGTTTTTTCCTCTCGCGTTAAATCATTCCAAACATCATGGCGACGGATAGGCTTACATACAGTATATCTCAGCCGCCGCACTAGCCATTATTGTTAATCAAAGGAGACGTAGGCTTGTTATTCAACGTTAATGGCAAGGAAATCCTCTTATACTGAGAGCGGCACATACACTGAACAAAATTATAAACGCAAGACTTTTTAGACTTTTTCTACGTACACAAAAGGCCTATTTCTCTCAGATATTGTTCACAAATCTGTCTAAATCTGTGTTAGTGAGCACTTCTCCTTTGCCGAGATAATCCATCCACCTCACAGGTGTGGCATATCAAGATGCTGATTAGACAGCATGATTATTGCACAGGTGTGCCTTAGGCTGGCCACAGTAAAAGGCCAGGTGACTGTAAATGCACAAAAACTGTTTCCATTGGAGTTTTGCAAAATATTTCGAGTTGCCTGAAAAACCACCTCATGCGAGCGTAAAACTTTTGTGTGATATGTGGGAGTTTTTGCTAAATTGACGTGTTTCCATTGGCCATATTTTCAATTCGTGCAGTTTGAAGGATAAAGGAAACGCGGCTAGTGATTGGCTCTTTCATTTGGAAGGCGGGACTTATTGCACTTTCTCACATCCATAAGTAATAGCAGTGCACCATCTTAGTACATCTAAAGTCTTTGATTTGCGTATAAAGAATGAGTGGGGATCTGAAGAGTGCATTCAGTGTCTTCAGAAGAGCAGTGAGTATTACTGCCATTAATTCCTGTGTTTGTGTGGGGAACGCTGGACCCCTGAAACGAGACCGATGCGGTGGAGGACCAGTATCACCAGCAGATCCTCTTATCAGCAGCGGCTGGTGTGTGTTATTTATGAGCAGATCAACACCAGCGCTAATGAAAGCCCTTCCTCATGACCCACTCCAGATTAATACACCACTTTACACTCAATACATCTTTAATTTCAGAATTACATCCTGAGTTGTTGTGTGTTCATTAGAGATATCTACACCTGCTAGAAATATCCAGCGCTTAAACATGCACTCCATCACTAATAACTAGTGTTATTTAAGAGACAGAGAAATAAAGTGTAAAATGCATTAGCCTTTTTAATGTTATGGCTACTTGAAGCAACTGCTTCATAAGGATTGTGTGTATTTACTAGTCAACATTTCTCAGTTTTACTGCGCAATATTTTCACAATTTTGAAAAATTCTGTTTTATTATTCTGTTATATTATTAAACTAAATATGTAATGTTTTACAAAATACAAAGGCATATTTTCTTCAAGACATTTACATTGCTAGACATTAATCCATATTTATCCTTATTTATATGGTAAACACATGTAAACATTTTACAGTAAGCTCTAATTAGTTAATGCATTAACTAACAATGATAAAAAAAAAATATATATATATATATATAAATATATATATATATAGTTACAGTGTAATCATGCATTAAGTAATTAACTACATGTACTTATAGGGTTTATTTAGGCTTAGTCACGTGTCATTACGCATAATTTACAGTTATATGTAACACTGTAAATAAAGTGTAATCCCATATATTATTTTATTAATTTTGTAAACAACAACAACAACAAAAACGCACAAGAACAAAACAGATACAGAACAACTTTTTCCAACCCCAACATATGCAAAAACTTAACAAAAATAAAATTACAATAAAATAAATCAATTAATAAATAATAAATAAATAACTAAAGTAAATAAATAAAAATAGATAACATATCTTCAATTATTGGTGTATATATATATATATATGCATACAACAACTAAACAAATAAAATAACAATAATGATAATAGTAAAAGTAATAATAATAGTAAAGTTTAACAAAATTATATTATCATATAATAACCCCATATATATTTTACAGCATTTATTAACCTTTGTTAACGTTAGTTAATAAAAATGTTGATTTTTATGTTAGATCACAATTAACTGATGTTAACACACAACTTTTGATCTTAAAAAAGTATTATTAAATATTGAGATCAACATTAAGATTAATAAATTATGTTTTTTGTTAATAAATTAAGTATTGTTAGTTCATGTTAACTAATGTTATCAAATGAAACCTTATTGTAAAGTGTTACACACACACTTAATTGCACAACTATCTTGCATTGTATATTGTTTAATTATTAAAAATCAACATTATATTCATCCTAAACTGGCATGGGAAGATATTAATTGAACCATAAACCATATGTTTGCTAAACTATACTAAAGCTTATTTTAAAGCAATTTTCACCTGCTAATTGAATTCATAAAAATATCAGAATTAATAGTAGGAGGATTTCACACCTCATGAACTCATATTGAGTTTTTATTGAGACACTTTCTGAAAACAAAAGAAAACATATACACAATAGCTTTAGGTCAAACTCTAAAAATTGATTTTTTTTTAAAAGGTTTTTTAGATTTACAAGTCTATTAATTGATAACAGCTAATTAATGGAAATGAAAAGATAAAACGCTGATTGTTCAGACGGACTAGCGTATTGACCATTCTCGTAGCCTAAGGGCTTTACGCGTGACCTCACCGCGACCTGGACGCCAAGCGTACATCCCAGCGGAAAAATATCCATACTTCTCCTGTATCTCCCGACCTGAAACATATTTAATGACGGGTCATTCGAGGAGAAACCGTACAACTTGCTACTCCCACAAATATAGATTAATGAAGAGTCCGAGAGATGAGAGCTGGGGAGAGGCTAACAAAGGCTTTCTGATGGATTGTAGCGCTGTATTCATGAGATTCAGATGAAGCAGAACAAATGTTCATTTGTCAGATGTGTGTGCAGGTATTCTGTACTCCCATTCAAGTGTAATGTATTAAACCGCCCTCTTGCGCACAGTGCGGATTATGAGCTTTTTCTACACAGATGAGCCCTAAAAAGCAGCCATCATCACGGAGACTGATCAGGGCTACGCTCGTGAAACACCATTTGCGTCTAATGACTTCAGAGTGACAGAACGAAACGTGCGGCTGTGAGGACGTCAGGCCTAGAACATTACCCAGAATGCATTTCAAATTGAATCCCAACTATCTGAGATGCTTATATGAGTTTTTAGTTATTGCTGAGGCAAGCATCACTATTACTTTTGCTCATGTTTAGAGTTAGTGAATTGAACAAACCCCTAACTTTAGTATTAAACTTAAGTGTGTCGTTCGTCCTGCGCCGTTTGTGCCGGAGACATGCGTGATTCCTCAAATCATGTGACTTGTTGAGGAGAGGTGTGCCATTGACTGTCGCCAGGCGAAAAATCTCTTGTGTTCAAAAGTTTGGAGTTGGTAGGATTTTTTAATGTTTTTGAGCATTTGTTTGATCAAGGATAAAGTAAAAAAACAGTAAATATTATGTAATATTATTACAATTTTAAATAGCTGTTTTCTAGGGGTGGATCATATGACTAAATTCTAAATATATATATCACAATATAGATATTTTGTGTTATTTTATCTAATTTAATTACACAGTAAAGAAAGTTGGGTTATTTTTTAACCCAGCCATTGGGTCACTCTGTTGGGTTATTTTCCCAAAAATGTTGGGATGTTTTTAAAATCGTTGGGTCATTTCTAATAATAACCCGGCTGTTGGGTTAAATACGTGTGTTGTATGTACACTTGTGTATTTTGAATTTATGTACACTATTATATATATTTACATTAAATTTTAGACTCCCTGATATTTAGTTTGTAATTTAAAAATATATTTGTTTATACATATTCATTGTTTTATACAAATAAACAATCTGTATTTGAAAACAAAGTGTATTTTATTTATTAAAATATGTCATAAATAAAAATAAATAGTTAACTTAACTGTTGGGTTACTTTTAACCCAACTGGCTTTTAACCCAATACACTGGGTTAAAATAACCCACAGTTGGGAAGGTGCTACACCACCACATAGTTGGGTTACTCGTTGGGTTATTTTTAACCCAACATTATTAATTGAGTACAAACAATAGGACAAATACAAAATATCAAAAATATGAATTAAACAAATTAAGTTGTTAAGGGACAATGGGTTAATTTAACATGCAGTTAGATTTAGTACAGACATTTAATAATCAAATGTAAAAAATATATATATATATTGCTTAGTCTTCACTGTATCAATTAAAAATGAACTTATTAAAGCTAAAAAAGTTCAGTCAAGAGCAGTAAGTTATTTTCTCTTTTATTTGATTGACATTAATGACACAGACAGCAGGTTTATTAGGCTGTTGTCACTTTAATAGAGAATAGAAAGTTCATCTTAAAATGCTGCACATCAGAAAATGTATCCTTTCTTTCACTCTCATAACAGAATATAAAGGCTGTTAATGTCTGAATGAAAGCGTCTGCTATATTGTCTTAAGTACGATGGGTTTGTTTTAATCCTTCGCTTGTTTGGCATTCACAGATTTATCAACCGCGATTTCTTTGAGATGCTCTGAAAGGAAGGCCCGGCCTCAAAGGAGCTGGAAAGAAAATATATAGTATGTATTAAGTAGTGTCTTTTGTGCAGGAAATACTTTTATCGTCTGATCTTAATAACCCTGACCATCATTTAGGCCAAATAAGTCCCTTTTAACTCTTCTCTTTCTTTGCTCTAAAGGCATGGCTCGAGCTTTAATTATGACATATTGATTTTGTAGTTAAGCCTTGTTTGGCTTAATGAAATCTTTTGTTGGCCCTAATTCTGTCTTCCATTGTTCCCCCGAAGCGCTTTGATTTTCGTCCTCACCTTTCTTGCGCCGTTTGAAATATTTAATCTCTTTTTGGTCATCGTCAACGTCAATGGCTCCCTTAAAACAGCCAGTGCTGCCATTTATCTTCAGTTTCCGAAAGCTCGTGCATTGACTCCTGGCCGATCAATTTCCTAAATGATGTAATTATCTGCTAGTCTTTTTTGCACATTTAAAGTTGAGGGTTTATTTTAGATCAATTCAGACCACTTTGTGTGCAAATTGCACAATTGCATTGCCTTCAGATTTCTCACAAATCCAATTGGGATTAAGGCCATTGGAGTGGAATGCTTAATGAGTGCTTTCTTCTTCTTCTTCTTCTTCTTCTTTGACTCTCTCGTGCTTTTTCTTTCTGCTGGATGGCAAATAGGTCGTCCTCCATTTGTTGACTGGGAAATATGGAACAGTGGCTCTGCAATTAGGCTGAGAGTAAGTTGTAAATGTGGCATGAATTTGTGTCCCAGGCCTGACTGTATATCGCATCTGCTGCTGTGTTATTCCCGTCCACAACAATGAAGACTATAACCATAAAGATATTGGAGAAAAACTGTTCTTAATATAAAGTACTCACTTAATAATGTTGGTTTAAAATAACCCAACAAGTAACCCAACTATGTGGTGGTGTAGCACCTTCCCAACTGTGGGTTATTTTAACCCAGTGCATTGGGTTAAAAGTAACCCAACAGTTAGGTTAACTATTTATTTTTATTTATGACATTATTTTGATAAATAAAATACTAAGTTTTCAAATACAGATTGTTTATTTATATAAAACAATAAATATGTCTCAACAAATATATTTTTAAATTACTAACTAAATAGTGGGGATTCTAGAATTTCATGTAAATAATATACATAATTGTGTACATAAATTCAAAATAGACAAATGTACATACAACAGACATATTTATCCCAAAAGCTGGGTTATTACTAGAAATTACCCAATCATTTTAAAAATGACCCAATGTTTTTGGGAAAATAACCCAACATAGTGACCCACTGGTTGGGTTAAAAAAAGAACCCAATGTTTTTTACTGAGTAATAGCAGAGTCCACAGCACAACTTTGATTACGACACAGAGAAACAATATAGTTGGAATCACTTTCAGATTGTTTTTATTTTTTATTTGAACAATAAAAACATTGACAGCCAATCAGAATCCATCCTGTTTTAAAGAGCTCGAGCATTTAAAGCAACAAGACAACTGAGAATAAACAGAACGATATCTAATATAGTTATGGTTATAGTTTTGGTTCTTGCTGTGAACGGGCCTTATTGCTACAGTATATGGTTATCTGTCTTCATGTAGGAAGCTTATTTAAAATACACTTAATAGTCAGGTATATTATTGATTTGACTGCACTGACACTATCGTTGGACACCAGCACTGACTAATAACACTATTGTCTTTTTAGAGCTGCTTCAGTGATGTCTGGCCTGGGAAAAATGACATCTACTGTATAGCCTTCAATTCAATTCAATTCACATTTATTTGTATAGTGCTTTTCGCAATACAGCTTGCATTACATTACAATTTAGAGTGATCTGTTATCAGAGGTGACTGTGTCAAGTTATGTATTTCAGAAATGTACATAATACAAGTTGTAAACATAATGATTACAATATCTAGAAAATTTAGCATTGGTGCGTGTTGATTCAGAGTTTGCATCATCTGATTTATTTAAATATTATAAAATTTGATATATTTAAATGTCTTAATTTCTTAATGCCTTAAAATATCTTGAATGTAACTCGACACCCTTGCCTCATTTAGTATGCACGGTTCTATAAATATGCAAATGAGCCCCGCCTCCACTCACTCACTCAGCTCAGAGATCCACTGGTTGACGATCACACGTTGATCTGATTGGTTACAAGGTAGTTTGTGACGTCAGAAACACCAGCGATTTCAAAGCGTGTGTTTGAGACTGTCTTTGGTTCACTGCAGTTTTAAGGAGAAAACACTCAGCAATGCTGTCGACTTATGAATTTGGTTTGTCTTAAAGCATATTAAAACACCACCTAGACATTAAAAACTTGATTTTTTATTTATTTATTTTTTACCACAGGGAGACTTTAAGAATGCATGCATTAAAGCAAGAGCTTTTTATGTTACTATGTTTAAAATGATGAACACAGTCGCTGTATGACCTGAAACTCAGAACAGTGCAGTCCGTCATATGTGTGAGTTCAGATGTGGTTTCCTCCAGGAGGTGTCGAGGCGTCCCAGAGGGAGTGTCAGGCTCCGGCTCTGGTCTGGTTGGTCCGGGCCGGTGTGGGGGGGCTCCGGAGGGAAGAGGGGACTGCAGGCCACTAAATCAGTGCACGCTTGTCAACATCCTCGGGCTGCGGGAATTACTCAAGTGAAAATAACAAATGGCTGTCATTGCAGAGCCAAAAACCTGTGATTATAATTATCACATCCCCAGTGACCTTGCATAAACTTTAATCTCTCTCCAATGGAGCATTTAAATAGCCTGTATCTACTGGCAGGGGGACCAGCGGTGCCGGGCCACTGGAACACACGGGATCAGTGATTCCCGAAAGAGCTACGGCACGGGCACATGCTCCGGGTCTCTTTGTGTGCCTTCCTTCCTTCGCTGCTTATTTGGCACTTGTGTGTGTGTGTGTTTGCAGCAGTTTCATAGTGACAAACCAGGAGAAACGGAATGTGGGAAAGTCACAAACGAGATTATCCCTCGGTCTCAGATGTTTCTCCACACAGTAAAAAACGTTGTGTTTTTTTTTTTTTTACCCAAACGTTGGGTTACACATATTGGGTCACTATGGGTTATTTTCCAAAAATGTTTCAAAGCGCTGGGTAATTTCTAGTTATAACCCGGCTGTTGGGTTAAATATGTATGTTGTATGTACACTTGTGTATTTTGAATTTATGTACACAATTATATTGACATTAAATTCTAGACTCCCCAATATTTAGTTTGTAATATAAAAATATATTTGTTGAGACATATGTATTGTTTAATACAACTAAACAATCTGTATTTGAAAACAAAATGTATTTTATTTATTAAAATAATGTCATAAATAAAATTAAATAGTTAACTTAACTGTTGGGTTACTTTTAACCCAACTAGCCTTTAACCAAATGCATTGGGTTAAAATACCCCACAGTTGGGAAGGTGCTACACCAGCACATAGTTGGGTTATTTTTAACCCAACATTATTAAGTGAGCAGTGATTTCACCCTCTGGTTTCTCTCGTTTCAGAAGCGATGTTGCACACACTCAAGAGTTCTCAAGATTAACTCATGCACTGCCATACAATACATACAATTTGACACGTTTCATTGCGTCATTATCACAAATAAGACAATCGCACAACTATGCAATAGACTTACTACACTTTTCTAAACAAAAATTATTACGTATTCCAAAATCAAAGTTGAAAAGTAGGGGTGACCGCGCGTTTTCAGTGGCTGCTCCCAGACTATGGAATGCGTTACCTTTTAGTATTAGATTTGCTCCATCCGTGGCTGTTTTTAAATCTAGGCTAAAAACGTATTTATTTGAATTAGCATATGGTCAAGGATGAAATGTATTGCATTGTGTTTTGGAGAGTCACATTTTGCCTCGTCGTGAAGGAACAATACGGCGTCGCTCATGGCAGATATGAAATATGAATAAACATTTTTCATCAAATTCTACAAAAAGTAAATGATTCCCCATTCATATTAAAGCTCTACTCTTATTGTATATCAGCAATTGTCTTATTTGTGGCTTTTTCATCTCTCCAAAGAATTTTCGGAGAAACACCCAGTACTAAAGGGGAAACTAAAACAAAACATGATGCCTTTAAAGGAGCATTGCGTCGGTTCTGAAATTTCTAACAGTTACTGACACCAGTGGCCGTTAGAGGAACTGCAGCCAGTCTCATGCTCGTTCTCGGTGCGCACACGCTTGTACGACCACATCAACCAGGGTTGCCGCAGCAACCACTGACGGCTCATCGAGATTCACCAGCATAATGTTTGAGGTAAGAAAACACCATCTGATCACTACCGATTGCCGCTGCTTACTAATAATGGCTGCCGTGCTGTACGGATGTAAGCCCAAGTAGACGAGAACGCGCATGACGTCACATTTTGTGAATTTTCGCGCTGATTCGGGCCCGACTCCTCCACACACAATTGAGCCTACAGGCTGATAGAGGCAACCGTGGTGGACAGTCAAGGTGTCATTCTTTTTATTACATCATGGTTGGCTCATACATGTACAAATGAAAACTCTATCTTAAAGATTTTTTTAAGTAAAAACCTACACAGAGCCCCTTTAAAGATGATGGCCACTTACACAGTTTTGTTGTTTCAAGCTCTACTAGAACAGGTTTTCCTGCTTAAATGTTGATTATTTTCCTCATATTCTCCATTGTTGCAGCTCCTCTCTTCCCAGTCTGTCAGTAACGCTCTGTTTAGTTCCTGTCTCTATGAAGCCCCTCCTTCTGAAAAGCACACTGCGCTCTGATTGGTCGGCTGGAGCAGTGTGTTGTGATTGGTCGAGCACTTCGAGTGTGTTTGGGAAATGTCCCGCCCCTTACCATAACCGCCAGTTTAACACACTACTAACTAACTCAAGCAGGCCCCGCCCCTTTATTCTGCGCATTAATTATTATAATGAGGAATATTGTGACGTGTTCATTCCCGGAAGAAACTCAAGACTACAATGGAGGCGTTTCAGGAGTTCAGAAACACAGAGATCCTGCGTGTGAACATGTGTGCTGGTGTGGCCCTCGACGGTTCAGCAGGGGCCCGTGTGCGTGTGTGTGTGTGTGTGTGTGTGTGCAGTGATCCCCTGAGACCCAGAGATCCTGCGTGTGAATGTGTGCTGGTGTGGCCCTCGATGGTTCAGCAGGGGCCCGTGTGTGTGTGTGTGTGTGTGTGTGTGTGTGTGTGCAGTGATCCCCTGAGTGAGACCCAGAGATCCTGCGTGTGAATGTGTGCTGGTGTGGCCCTCGACGGTTCAGCAGGGGCCTGTGTGTGTGTGTGTGTGTGTGTGCAGTGATCCCCTGAGTGAGACCCAGAGATCCTGCGTGTGAACATGTGTGCTGGTGTGGCCCTCGATGGTTCAGCAGGGGCCCGTGTGTGTGTGTGTGTGTGTGTGTGTGTGCAGTGATCCCCTGAGTGAGACCCAGAGATCCTGCGTGTGAATGTGTGCTGGTGTGGCCCTCGACGGTTCAGCAGGGGCCTGTGTGTGTGTGTGTGTGTGTGTGTGTGTGTGTGTGTGTGTCGGCCTAATTGATAGGAATCCCTCTGTTCCAGGCCGGCATCATTATTGCATGATTAGCTCTGATTACGACACACTAACGACCGTGAGGATCACCAGGCATGACGAGGCTGCCTTACAATTAGCAACAAGATTTTATTTTCAATTAAACCCATCGTGAAATCATTCTGATCAGCAGCTTAAAGCAGGTTTTTTGTTTTTTTTTTTGACAAAAATATAACTCTTGTCATAATTATATTTACATGGATTTTGCAGATCCCATGAGGTCTTAGATAAACCAGATGACATTAATTATCAGCTATCTACATAAGCTAGTCCACTTCACAGTTTGTTCTAGTCAAGAAACACTCATTTAGACAAGAAGAGAATGTTTGACGGACATGTAAAGTGACCAATCACAGTTCAGTCTGTCATTTATGGGCGAGTTTGCTTTAAATAGTTCAGTTATTATCGTATACTATGACTTTATTTCCAGGCAGCTGATAAAAAACATTGCACAATGATTCAGCCAATCAGACAAGAGCTTGCCAGATTATGAAAGTGCTTATCATTCCTGTTTGTAAAACAATGGTTAGTAAATAGACTCGGTCTCACATTTTTTTACTGCATATGTTTAGTTTTCTATAGCAACATCTAGAATGTTTCTGTGTCCTCTACAGCTTTAATAACCGCTCTCAGCTCTGGGTTTGTCGTCATTGCTGTAATATTACTTACAGTAAAAAGATGACGTGATTTGGCCGTTTGCCTCAGTGAATCTTGCTGTTGTGATTTTGAAGTTTACAAATCAGGACTTCTTTAATTGGCAAACATGTTTAAACTAAACTAGTTTAAACTAGTTTAAACTAGTAATTACAATCATCAGTCAATGGCCACTTGAGAAGAAAGGCCAGGAATGTACCCGGAGCATGTGTTCAGTCCTGGGGCAGGTGTAGATCAGACAGACAGGTGTAGATCAGATAGACAGGTGTAGATCAGACAGACAGGTGTGGATCAGACAGACAGGTGTGGATCAGACAGGCAGGTGTGGATCAGACAGACAGGTGTGGATCAGACAGACAGGTGTAGATCAGACAGACAGGTGTGGATCAGACAGACAGGTGTAGATCAGACAGACAGGTGTGGATCAGACAGACAGGTGTAGATCAGACAGGCAGGTGTGGATCAGACAGACAGGTGTAGATCAGACAGGCAGGTGTGGATCAGACAGACAGGTGTGGATCAGACAGACAGGTGTAGATCAGACAGGCAGGTGTAGATCAGACAGACAGGTGTGGATCAGACAGACAGGTGTGGATCAGACAGACAGGTGTAGATCAGACAGGCAGGTGTAGATCAGACAGACAGGTGTGGATCAGACAGACAGGTGTGGATCAGACAGGCAGGTGTGGATCAGACAGACAGGTGTGGATCAGACAGGCAGGTGTAGATCAGACAGGCAGGTGTGGATCAGACAGACAGGTGTGGATCAGACAGACAGGTGTAGATCAGCAGATGAGTGAAGTGTTTGACAGTGACATCTTCCACTAGAGGGCAGCAGACTGTACTGTAATGTTTAACTGGAAACACTCAGAGATTTGATCCTAATGACTCATATGGTAACTTCAGTTACACCTGAAACCAAATGCAGGTGTTGTTGATCACCCGCCAAATAATGATCATTTACAATAAGGTCCCATTAATTAATATTAATGCATTAACTGACAACGAACAATGCATTTGTTACAGTATTTATAATATTTGTTATTATTAGTTAATAAAAAAACTAAAAAAACTGTTCATTGATAGTTAATGTTAGTTCATGTCCATTAAATAATATTAACAGATGCAACATTTAATTTGAATAATGCATTAGTAAATGTTGTAGTTAACTAATGTAAAGTGTTGCTATAGTCATAAATGCAATAGCATAGAAAAGCAATAACAAATCTCTCTTTAACAAGACACGTGATTTGAGATGTCATTAATGTCTTATGTGTTTTCATTTATGCCATGCACCTTCTCACTTAATAATGTTGGGTTAAAAATAACCCAACGAGTAACCCAACTATGGGGTGGTGTAGCGCCTTCCCAACTGTGGGTTAATTTAACCCAGTGCATTGGGTTAAAAGCCAGTTGGGTTAAAAGTAACCCAACAGTTAACTATTTATTTTTGGAAAATAACATAGTGACCCAGTATGTGTAACCCAATGGCTGGGTTAAAAAACAACCCAACATTTTTTACTGTGTAAAAATAAAATGTATATTTTATTTCTAATAAAATGGGGGGGGGGGTTACTCTACTTAAGCGTTTGGATCCCACTTTATATAATGTGTCTTTACTATTTACTTACATAAAAACACTAATATTGAGGTTCAGTGCACTGATTGTGATGTTAAATCACGTGTGCTGCTATTGAGCTGGGTATGGTAAAGGTTAGGGTGGGTTAAGGTGTAATTATAGTGTAATTATAGATGTAATTACATACATTAATAACAGCTGTAATTACATGCAATGTAAGTACAATGTAAAAACATGTATATAAGTGCATTGTATCACATGACTAATTTGCATGTTTGCGGTTAAAGACACTTAGTATAACGTGGGACCGGGTTGGTCTAAATCACAAACTCCAAGGTATGAAATGTTTGTGTTCGGTTTCATCTTCAGCCGGGGTCAGTTTGGCCCCCGTGGCCCTTGAGACGGGGCTTGACTCCTGCAACAACATATTAATAACGCCATTCTGATATCGCTTCAATATGAATCCAGCTACATGGTATTAATTTCACTGGCTGTGACCTTCTGCATTGAAACAGCAGATAGCAGACACTGCAGGAATATGGATGCTGGCACACACACGACTGCTTTAATGCATCGCTCTGAGGTTTTCTCAGGTCTGTGTGTGTGTGTGTGTGTTGTCGCGTACCAGGTCCATATGAATGTATTGCATGAGCATGCCAGCGTTTCAGAGGTCTCGTCATGACGGCGAGCGCTGAGGACTGCAGGTCAAGTGATTTGCCCCCGGGTCAATTGACTGCAGCTCTTGTAACTCTTGCACCATTAGCTGAGTCCCCTGACCCGCCACGCACATCACATTTACCTGGACTCAATCTTAATGTGATATGAAGACCCTAAAATTTGTTTGTTATGAAATCTCCTCCTTTAAAGTCAATTTATTAGCTCACTAAACGGGCCGGGTTTGAGCCGGGCTCGTGGAGATTGAGTCTGCTCTTCTCATGTATGGATTTTATATCATGTTGGGTTTTACTCAGAATTGGATGCAATTATTGAACATAAGGGTCGGTTTTCTTTTTTTTTCTTTTTTTTTTCAGTGGCCCTAATACAAAGTATTAGTTGATACATTAATTATGATATGGAAAAGCAGTATTTGTAGCCTTCTGTGATAATATACATTTTGATTTAGCATTTTATAAATGCATACAAATAAATGTTGACAAAAAAGTGTGATATTCTGAAAAAAAATACGACATTTAATAATACATATGTATGTTATGATTAAAAGATTTTGCATTACTCATCTAACTATATATATATATATATATATATATATATATATATATATATATATATAGAGAGAGAGAGAGAGAGAGAGAGAGAGAGAGAGAGAGAGAGAGAGAGAGAGACAAACTCCTATATATATATATATATATATATATACTGTGTGTGTGTGTATGTGTGAGTGTCTATATCTATCTATCTATCTATCTATCTATCTATATATATATATATATATATATATATATATATATATATAGTCTGTGCGTGTGTGTGTGTCTATATATATATAAATGTGTGTGTGTGTGTGTGTGTGTGTGTGTGTGTGTGTAATCAAATAATGTAATTAAGTGAAATATCCTGAATGACCTGCAGTTATTTTGGAGGTTGAACTGAAGAACACTGCATGAATGTACGTTCTGTATTTTGACTGAAGACACTAGAATATTCTGTCTGCTTTATAATGTGTTGAAATTCACGGCTTTACACACACAGATTAACACTTGCACAAACACAAAGATAGATGCACACATGAACAGCACATAGCTTTATTACCAATACATAAATCATAATGTTTCAACAAAAGCTGAAGTTCATTTCCTCCACTGAGCTCTTATCTTTGTTTGGTGGTATATAAGACGCTTTGGCCGAGTAATTTATTACTTTTGCTGAATGGATAATGGCGGACTCAGTCTATTACCCAAGCTTTGTTAAAGCCCTGAATGCATTTTAACCTGCACTTTACCAAATCACCCAACACTTAAAAGCGTTAGCGATAGTTCACCCAAAAACGACTTTACTCACGCTCATGTCATTCCAGATGTGTGTGGCTTTCTCTCTTCTTCATTTTTCTATACATCACAAGTCTTTCTCAGCGGGTAGTTATAGGATCTCAGTTATAGGAGCTAGTCACCAGGGAGACTACATTTTCCCCTAGGGCTATTTTCCTGGTTGCATCCGCACCGGCAGTGGGAACACTGAAGTGACCTAATCCGTCACATACACTATATTGCCAAAAGTACTGGGACACCCCTCCAAATCACTGAATCCAGGTGTTCCAATCACTTCCATGGCCACAGTTGTGTACAATCAAGCACTAGGCATGCAGACGCTTCTACACACATTTGGGAAAGACTGGGTCAGGAGCTCAGTGAATTCAAGCGTGGAACCGTGATTGGTTGACACCTGTGCAATAAGTCCAAGTATAAAGTTTGGTGGAGGGGGGATTATGGTGTGGGGTTGTTTTTCAGGGGTTGGGCTTGGCCCTTTAGTTCCAGTGATAGGACCTCTTAATGTTTCCGCATACCAAGACATTTTGGATAATTTTATGCTCCCAACCTTATGGGAACAGTTTGGGGATGTTCCTGTTCCAACATGACTGCGCACCAGTGCACAATGCAAGGTCCATAAAGACATGGATGAGCGAGTTTGGTGTGGAGGAACTTGACTGGCCTGCACAGAGTCCTGACCTCAAGCCAAGACCTCACCTTTGGGATGAATTAGAGCGGATACTCGAGCCAGGTCTTCTCGTCCAACATCAGTGCCTGACCTCACAAATGCACTTCTAGAAGAACTGTCAAAAATTCCCATTAACACACTCCTAAACCTTGTGGAAAGTCTTCCCAGAAGAGTTGAAGCTGTTAGCTGCAAAGGGTGGGACAACTCCATATTATACCCTACGGATAAAGAATGGGAATTAAGTTCATGTGCATGTAAAGGCAGACGTCCCATAACTTTTGCCAATATAGTGTATGTCCTGCGCTCTGGATGTTGTGTGGGACTTTTATTTTGACGGCGCTGAGAACGCGCTTCCACTCTCCGTCTTCATTAGTTTACATCTTTTTAACAGTCCTATCTAATACGTTAATAGATAGAACTGTTGCATGACGAAAATTAGTGTATTTACTAGTGTTTTTTATTAGAAAAAAATGCGCCAAATTTCAGAAATCTTTGGAAGATATCACTGAACATTTAACCATAGCAATGTACATTTCTTGTGTTCATTTTTCATCTCTGTTTTTTTGTGTTTATTTAAAATTATACAAATCTGATATTATTTTAATCTCCAATCTGTTATTTAACAGTTGATATGGTTCTTTAATGCTGATCTAACCAGCAGAAGACACTAGCTGGGTTTAAATCCCAGTTGCGCAGGCGGGGCATGTTGTCACACTGCGTTACAATGAGCCTCCATTCTATAGTTTTATGAATACTATTGAGAAACCATGATAAAAAGGTCAATAAAGACTGAGAGTCAATGTTCAGAAATGATTAATTATTTTATTATGTTTTGAACTATTCAATCCCATTATAAAGCTTGGAAAAGCCAGGATATTTTTTTTAATATAACTCTGATTGTGTTCAAAGTCATATACACCTAGGATGACTTGAGGGTGAGTAAAACATGGGATAATTTTCATTTTTGGGTGAACTATCAAAAATACAGTAAAACAATAATATTGTGAGATATATTTAAAATAATAATTCCAGTCTTCAGTGTCACATGATCCTTCAGAAATCATTATGATGATTTGCTGCTCAAGAAAGATTTCGGATTATTATCAATGTTTTTTTTTTTTTCTTCTTCAGTTTACTCCAGTTTAGGGGTTTGTTCCCTAAACCACAGTAATAGTAATTCTCGCCAGTTATGTGCTGCAGTCTTCATAAAGTTCATGATGCATTACGTCTCTCTGTTGGTCTGTGCGTCTCTGGAGGGATTTGCTCAGAGAGACGTCGGTCATTTCGGGCCGTCAACGGGACACGAGGTCCTCCACTGACCACTGACCACATCACTCCTGAGAAACCATCAGATTTCTCTCATGTTGCACTTTCCAGTTCAGGAGCTGAACTAAAAGAAAGCAGCCAAGCATGCTCTTTTACAGCCATATCCAAGTAAATCTGCTGCGAGATTAAAGCTTCAGCCCTGTGAGAAAGAGAAAAGCTATTACACGGCTCTTCTTTTGTTGGTAATATCAATGCGACATGCTCGGCGTAGGCCTTTAAAGTTCTCGCTGTGGCAATGAAATCCTTTTAAATGCAGATATGTAATTAATTCTTCATGTTTAGAGAATTAAACATATCTTAGAATGCAGAGGCCGGTGTAAGCGTGGTAATTTTATTATGTGGCGGATAAAAGAAAGCCGCTGACCCCCACCTCCTCCGCTAGCGCCATCACACAAAAACACCCTACAAATTCATTTCAGACAGCGAAAATGCAAAGTCCATCCTATGATAATAGAGAACAATGGCAATCAGGGCTTTATTCCCCAGGGTACAGTCTGCAGTCAGCATAATGTGCCCAGCCAACATAAAGCGCTTTCAGAAACAAAGAGAAGGAGCAGGAGTGCATGCCAACACTTATACATCACAGATATATTATTAACCTTCACACGGCAAGGTGCTCTACGGAGAGAGCGTTCCCGGCCCGTAGCGAACGACTGTGTCATTCACCGGAGACCAATGCACTCGAGATAATCCCAGCATATCTTATGCAGGTGTAGCGCGTGCCTTTTTTTTAATTAATAAAAACCAAATGTAACGGTGAACGTTTTTCCCTCCCACAGTCGCTAGCTCTGGCTAATGTGTTGTAATTGACTCTGCAATTTTCTAATTGTGATTGCCATTTTAATTTTACTCTTGACTGTGCAACTAACAGTGTATAATAATTAAAATGGATTGCACGCGGTGTACCTGCATGGTTCAGCCAGGCTTGAACTTGAACCATAAGTTAACTATTAGGAAACTAAGAGGCTATGATCATTTTTCACAGAGCCAGAAATCTTTAGATCAACTGTAAATGGGTAGTTAGGAAGAGATTTTAAGTTAAAATGTACAAGGAAAAGTGTTTTCCCATCGTTTTGCCTAAGTAAAAATATCCTGTCTCTCAATTAATGTGAGGTCATCATGCATGCGTAGTAAGTACAAAATTAATTTGCAAAATGCTTTTTAAAATAGTTTTAGATGAAGTATAGCATAACATTCTTTTCCCTTCAGATATTAGTTATGCTGACTATTTTAACGCTATAAACGCTATCATAATTTCATCTTAGTTTTAGCCATATAAATATCAGCATCTGCATCAAAGTGCTTATTTTCGTTTTAGCTTCAGAATAAAACTGAAAGCTCCATGTTCTCTATATATTATTACTAAATGAGCCATCAAATCCTGATGTACTGCAATGCAAAAACACATATGCAAACTTTCTTTAGATTTGTTTTTTAGATTTTGTCTAGAGGATCAATAAAGCGTCCATTTAAAAATAAAAAAAGTGATTCTTCAGACATTACAGGATTAAAACAATCAGAAATGCACCGTGTATATCTGCTCTTTCCGTTGTGTTTTCCTCAATGGCGAATACCTGTTTCCCTCGGATCCCCTTGGGATGTGCGCCTCTGTAATGAAAAAGGTTCCTGCTCAGATTTTTAAGTGTATGGTCCAAGTGAGGCAGACACTTTCTAATTTAGAGGAAATTTGGTAAAACGGCTAGATTGTTTTTTTCCTCTGCTCGGGTGTGTGTTTTCCGCAGACAAATGTGGGTCGTTTCCAACCCAACTGTAGAAATTAGCTGATAGACATCAAGCCAGATAACTGAGACCTGCAGCATTAGGATGGGAAAGGACATTAATCTTTCCAAAATTAAAATCCGCGCCGCTGCGTTTAGGATTGAGGCCAGCGCCATACGCCAGCCGCCCGACCGCCAGTTTTGATAAAACTGTTTAAGGAGAGGGGAGATTTAGATAAATTGCCCGTGGTTCTGCTATAAGTGCAGTGGAACAGAGGAGGGTCCCTGTTAACCAGGATCACGTGGATATGAGCCGGCTGTTTACAGGGACCCCGTGAGGCCGTCAAGACCACCAAACCTGATAACCTGCTGTTATTGATGCCGGAGAGCCAGAAGCCAGCGCTATCTGCATGTGTTGCATACGGTGCAGTGTTTGTGAATGATGGGCTGGTGCATGTTTGCGTTCCGGAGGTGATGCAGGATTCTTGGCTTTCTTGTCCGAGGTCGACACTAGTGTTTGTTCCGGCAAATCTGTGTATTGCTTGGAGGTTTGGAGAGCGCAGGCTAAGAGTATTCCCTGATCCCAGAGATCAAGGGGGGCCGGCCTGCTTCACGCTCCGGTGAACGCATGAAGGGTGTATATGTCAATCTAGCCAGCCGACGGGTTGTTCGGGATCTCGTGCTGCTAATGTGCAGCAAAAATGAACAAATATACACAATCTCTGTTTCATTCTCCTGCTGCAAAGGAGCCGTTTTTGATGTTGGTTGGTGCTGGTTTTGAAAGGAATCACCCAATGATGAAAATTGCGTCATTGAATATGGCGTCACAAACATCAGACATCAATAGACCAAATGCCATGATGTGCCAGAATTTTGAATGAATAAAGGCTTACATTTCAATCTGTTCATCATACAAAGTGATCGATGGAGATTTGGAATATACTAGTCAAGTAAAATGGAATATATCAAGCTTTTTGAACCTTGGAAGTTTTGGATAACATTGAATTTCATAATATGGACAGCAACTGCTGAATCAATCTTCAAAATATCTTCTTTTGTGTTCAGCGGAGAAAGAAAGCCATGCGGATTTGGAATGAATTTTCATTTTTGGGTGAACTAAACCAGCAAAATTCCCTTGGTAAACCAGTTTCTCCAGTTACTTTTGCTGGTAAAACAATATCCGCCAGCTAAGCCACACTAATACAGTAGCTTAAACAACCAGGATTTTCAGCAGGATCAACCTGGAGTTTTATTCTAATATGCACTAATTAGTCAAATGCACTAATTAGTCAAAGCTCCTACTGTACATACTAAAACCTGTTAAGCCAGTGACATAAATAGTTGATAATCGTTGACCAAATGCATTAGTTTCTTCGCGCGCCATTTTCTGAGCATCACACATAGGAATTTACCACTTCCGACTTTGGATGGACCAGTATTGGTGTCATTGTCTCAAAACACCTCACTATCTAGCAGAAAAATACATGGATGATCTGTCTATCCACTCCCACTTTACATACTAAAACTGTTAAGCCAATGAGTTAAATAGCTGATAATCGTTGACCAAATGCATTACAGTTTCTTCGCGCGCCATTTTCTGAGCATCACACATAGGAATTTACCACTTCCGACTTTGGATGGACCAGTTTTGGTGTCATTGTCTCAAAACCCCTAACTATCTAGCAGAAAAATACATGGATGCTCCCATGTCATCATAATCTCCCCAACAGACTTCCATGAAATTGACATTTAAGAATAACTGGACAAGTGGAAAATAATGCAATTCTGCAAGGCACATTTCAGGCGTATAGACAGTAATATGGCCAGTGTGTGTGGGGTAGGTTAGGATGCCGATGGCAAAAAGCGTCAGATTACCCGGCTCATGGCGGAGAGATAGAGGCACAAACCCAGCAGAGAGGCTTATCTGTGCCGGCCAGCGCTGGTCTGGGACCTGTCCCACAGCCCGCCATTGACCAGCTCCCCTCTCCTCCAATAAACAAGCAATTACTGACCCAAACAACTGTCAGGGACTATGATCAAATAATTTAGCCAGAGTGAGAGGACCTTAATACAGGTCAATTTCACTCTGTTAGGCATGCTGGCTGAGGGAAAGCGAGGGACGGCGTCTCAAGCCTGTCAGGGGAAGGCTATTGCCGTTGCCGAATTTAAAGGTTACGTGTGGCAGTCCTGAAATATTCTATCCCACGCAGCGCCGGGATCCCGTCACAACCAAAAGCCACTGCACCAGTCCTGCATGCCGCGTTGTAATGGGTTGTGTGGGTATTAAACTGATAACTGAATAAGATGGGGTTGGTGTACATATGAATATATATGTATACCGGGCTTGACATTAACACACGCCAACACGCCAAATGCGTGTGTATTTCAGCAGTGGTGTGTAACACAGTCAGACCTACTAGACACTTCGCCGGGTTGAATTATATATATAATATATACTTTTTTCAGTTGTAGTCTTTTAAAAAGACATCTGAAATAATAAACTAAGTGCAATGTAGTGTTGTCAAAAATATAGATTTTTCGTTACATATCGATACTGAAATATCTGAAACGCTAATTTTCCACAGAATATATACAGGATACCAGCGTCTCTTTCTCTCTCTCAATCTCTCTCATGATCTCTCCGACACACAAACCCGCCTCTCCTCACTCACTCCATTCATTTGCTCCGGATGAATATTGTTGCTGTTACAGGGCTTGAATTTCAGCGTGGGATTGTGTGTATTGAGCATAATTTTATTTATTCCCTCAGATTTTGTGCTCAAACCCAAAGTGTGACACATAAAGCCACCTCTCAGGACTAAATTAAGCTCTTTTTTGCTGCTTATTGCCCTTAAACAGTCAAATACACAAAATAATGTCAAAATGCCGGTCTTGGTGAGTATTCATGTAAACACAGTCAGTTCTGTTTTAAGTGAATGTAAACCGTTGAGAAAGAAAACGCATGTGCAACAGTATAATGGATCAGTGCATCAGGTCTTAAAGTGACAGCAGCCTAATATTCCTGCTGCCAAATTATGAGATAATATTAAAAATATCTATATGGCTGATTTTTTTCATCGTATCGATGTCAAAATTGTAGCCAGTGGAAATGCTGAGTGGCTCGTAACTTTAGAAAAAACACTAGCCACAGCGACTGATGAGCAAAAAAAGGTTAATGTCAAGCCCTGTATATATATATGGTATATATGCTTAAATATGTATGGTTGCATGTATATACAAATTGTTAACAGCTAAAACTAGTAAATTTGCAGTTCGTCGTGTTCACTGGGTTTTGTTGTGTCTCAGATCCAAAAGTCTAAGACCACTAAAGAAAAATGCTGCTGTTTATTGGATTCAGTTTAATAATAATTAAAAACAAATTCCAAATGATATTGTCACTATAATAATGGGATTGAAAAGTCAAATGTCAAATAACAAGATGAATTTGAGGATCTCTTAGTATGTAATATCTCTCTTTAGCAAATTTGTCTAAATATCTGATTTATTTATATTTGATTAGTGACCTAGGAAATGTGCAGAATATTAATATTTCTTCTTTATCTCTGCATCATTATTTTACATCTTTAAAAACTGCAAACCATTGCTTATTTCCAGATTTAAATAAAAAACTTCTCATATTTTCAGACACAATCGTGGCGAAGCATTTATTCCCCCTCTAATCGAGTCGGCCGGCTGTTTATGACGCCCCATCATCTTTCTGACGGTTTCTGCTGGTGAGGAGGACAAACATTAGCTTTGTTCAGATTCAACTAATCTTGCTCAGCCTTCTCCAAAGTACAATCTCATCTGCCATCTAACCTTGGTCCAGACTATTATCAGATCTGGATCTAATTGAACCTTCATGGAATAAACCTTGTCCAGTCGCAGGGCACAGAAATCTTGATATACTCCACAAGAGTCGTCCATGACACGGGGTCTCCAGCTACTGAAGCCGCTTTTCCACCGCTCTCGTTGCTTAACCGTTCATTTTCCACCATGGGTCTGATAACGGAGCCGTAATACAAACACGTCAGCCTGGCCTTGTTGTAAGGCAAGAGTTTACAGACGATATGAGATGTTAATAGCGACCACGTTAAGGAGGATGATCAGATATTTATTTTATTTTATTAGGTAAAATACCTAACCGTCTAGGCTATGAGTAACACACTTCTAGACAAAATAACCTTGAATTTGTTTGCATGTCGTTTTTACCAAAATAACTTGTGAGATGTATGATATTCCATCATGTAAGCAAAGTCAACAGTGATTACAAGGTGTTTAATTCCATTTCTTCACTCATTTCATTTCTTTATCTAATTGATGACTAGTCTAATCTTGGACGATGGTTTAGACGTCTATTCAATTTTCACTGACAGCCCAATTTTGCCTTGTTTTAGCCTAGACGTCTGGGCTGTGTTTGGATGCTATAAGACGTCTTTTAAATGCAAAATTGCTTGCTGGGTAGCGTTAACTTTGCTTAAATTGTGAGTTTACATCACAATTTAAGGGAGTTTACACTTTAAATCACGCAGTTCTGAGATAAAAAGTCAGAATTGTGAGATATAAACTTAACTGGAGCTATTCCTTACCGTTCTTAAAACCAACCGTGGAAAAGCAGCTTAACTTTCCATTTAGCACTGGCCTTCGTCAATAAAATGTGTGCAAACACTGTGAGATGTTGTTGTGTGGTAAAAGGTATCAAACCAATTGCATAGGCTTTAAAAAAAAGAATAATTCAAATTGTCAAAGTAAACAGTTTGGTAAGTGCAGGTTGATGGCTTCATCCTCCTCTTCCTCCTAGTGATTTCTCTTTAAATAGAAAAGACAAGGCCTGGAGCCTTTCGCAAGCTTATTATGGTAATAATTAGGAGACTGATTTTATCTCAGCCTGTACAATCACAGTGAGAGGCAATGGCTAAATAAACAGCCAAAGTCCTTGTGTCCCCAAGGGCTGTTCAGTGTAATTAAAATCAATAGGTTCTTCCTCCCAGGGCCTCTTTAACCCACCCAGCTAAGCCAAGGTGCTTTTATTGTTAAGCAGTCCTCATTCAGTTCTCCCACCATGACATACAGAGCGTTCTCATGTTCACGCTTCCATTACCTTAAATTGATGTATTAGTATTAAGACTGAAAAAATGAGAAGATTGTTGCGGATTTGCGGTAGGCATCATTAGGGATAAGTGAGACGGCTTTATCAACAATCAGCGTCCAGTTATCCGGTGAGGATGAGGAAGGTTAGTTGACCTTGACTGTTATTCACCGCTCGTTCAAGGATTTAAAAAAAAATTTTTTTGGTGTTATGTTGGTATGACAAATTATGGAAGCTTGTTTCCGCCACAGAATAAAAAATAAAAAAGGTAATTGCGACTTTTTATCTCAGAAGTCTGATCTCAGAATTGTGTAATATAAATTCGCAATTGCGAGTTATAAAGTCAGAATTTTGCTTGATATTAAGTCGCAATTGTGTGTTATAAAATCAGATTTGCAAGATAAAAACTTGCAATTGCGAGCGAGAAACAAATAACAAATATCTACTGGTATTAACTAAAAAAAATCATGAACAAAATGTAATTAGTTACTGTACTGAAGTATCTTTTTGGAGTTTTACTGAGTATCAAATGTCCTAGCAACTTTTACTCTCTTTTACTTTTCCGTGAATGCGAGTGCATTAGTAGTTGCTGAATCACAGGGGTTTGATTTAGGAGATGAGATCATGATGAGGCCGAAACCAGCACATCCAGTGCAAGACAAGTAGACTTTAACTATTTATTATTTTTTTATCCGCTATATTGAAGAGGCCTTTTTGAGGGATATTGGTTTACCTATGGCCTTTTCGTGCACTTGAGCTTAACTGAGACTTGAGTGTTTGTAGACGTTTAAGAGGCTGTTGTGTAGTCCTTTATTCATTGCAATATTCAGTTTTATTTTGATTTTAGAAATAAAACATGATTTCTCATCTTACAAATCAATTGTTTCTTATTTTCACTAGCTAGTCTCAATGGTGTTGAGGACTAGTGCATCTTTGAGCCTACATTCAGTATGAGTAAAATACTTCAGTACTCTTAAAATCAGATACTCTAAGACTTTTACTCAAGTCGTATTGGAATTGGTGACTTGTAACTTGTAATGGAGTCATTTTCACTGTTAGGTATCTGTACTTTTACTCAATTATGATTTTCAGGTACTCGTTACACCTCTGCCGTACGTCTAGCTTGGCTTGTTTCGCCGAGTGTAAATGCAGATATCGGGTATGTGTCACTAATTGTTCAAGCATCTAATATGATTCAAATGGTTTTAAACTTTCAGACAAGCTTACATTTTTGAATTTCTGAATGTGACGATAACCATTTCACATAAGCTCTGATCTTTTTAATGCCTTTGAAAGCCAAAACCCAGCGTTTACCCGTACAGTAGGTTACACGAGCAGCACTTTTCATCAGATGTCTTTAGACCATCATTTGCCATCGGTTAGCAGAAACGCTTTTCAGTGAAACGATTCCCCGCTTGACAAATGAGACATCAAGGGTTGTATGAAGCTGTTCCTGCTCTGCACATCTGTCCGCTGATCCAGATGTTGCACAGATGACAACACGCCATCCAGATCCTCTAATAGCCCTGTGCCTGACAGAGTCAGTCGTGATGAATCGCACAGCTCTTCCCTGGATTCTCACACTTAATTTTCTGAAGATTGCTTGCCCATTCAAGAGGAGAGGGACCTGATTCGCACTCCTGTCCAGGAGCCCGGGGCCCTGATGAGATGTCACTATTGTTCAGCCGAGCCTTTGGCATGGAGGCTTAACTACAAGTGGCTGCTTTTAAGACATTGGCCCGAATTACTTGACTGGCGAAGCTAAATAGCAATTAGACAGCTCGCCCGCCAAACGGAAATTAGAAATTTGCCAGTGGGCTTTAGATGGGACTGAGTTTTCCTGCTCACGCAAACACTTTCAGACCACCTATATCTGACACCAAACGCCTTCATTTCGGTCTCGACCTCGGAAGAGTCTCTCCTGTGGACATTCAGAGAGTGTTTTCTGGCTGTACTGGATCGTTTCCATCAACTTGCCGGCATATCTGATATCTTTTGTCACAATGCATATCATAGTTTGTCAATCAAACGTCAGGTTATGATGATCTCTCGTCTATTCGCACCTTCCTTATTACAGCAATCATGATTCTCTGAGCACACGAGATTCGCATCCGATGTTTGATAAACAGATGCAGTTTAGTGAGTCTCATCACCTGTCCTGTCACACGCAATGAACTCTCATTGGCTGAGATGAGACTCGGCCAGATTTAACTGAGCCGGATCCTTTCTGAACTCGCACATTTGCATGGACATTATTTTGTCCACCAACTTTTTTTATGCAGATTGTCGGCTTCAAATTTGTTATTCAAATAGTGCTATTTATTATGTTCAGAGAACGTTCCCAGTGTTTGAAAAATTGTAAAATGGAATGTTCAAGACAAAAACGTTTAAAAAAATGTGCACTGTGTATAATTATTTTGTATATATAAATACACACACATGCATGTATATATTTAAGAAAAATGTGTTATTTATATATAAAATATTTATATATAATATATATTATGTATAAATATATATATACAGTATATATACAAGCAAGTAATTCTTAAATGCATATGTGTGTATTTATATATACAAAATAATTATACACATTACACACATATATTATGTAAACATAAACTTAATAAAAAAATGAACATTCAGAAATTACATTTTCATAGCAAAACATTTGAAAGAACATTTTGTTAGCTGGGTAAATACATTAATTTACAGCAGCAAAACTCATTTTATGGGTTAAATCAGGTACAAATAGCAAACAATTGAATGATAGCACTTTTCATAGTGTAGAAATGTCATGTGGTGCTCGAGGGTGTTCGGCAAATGATTGTGACGTTATCATATTTGGTCCACCAACTTTTTCATGCAGATTGTTGGCTTCAACTTTTTCATCCAAATATTAGGTTAATATATATATATATAAATGTGTTAAGGAAATTGTATTTTTTTCTAAATATTAATATATAAAAATATCGGAAATAATTGACCACAGACGTTTGTCTGAGTTACAATGAAATGGAAGTAGCGATAGATGTTTTCTTAGATAGATAGACAGAGAGATAGATAGATAGATAGATAGATAGATAGATAGATAGATAGATAGATAGATAGATAGATAGATAGATAGATAGATAGATAGATAGATAGATAGATAGATAGATAGATAGATAGATAGCATATACACTACAAGGTCAGAACATTTTTAAAAAGTGAAAACCTATGATTTGGACTTTGATATAAAAACTGTGTGTCTTGTTTACACAAGTTCAGTGCTAAAGCACGATCAGACTCTCGGTTTCTCTTCCGGAGAATGAATCAGATGGACAGAATGAAAGACTAACAGATCTGTTCCTGAGAGCTCTAATCCACTCACACTCACTTATCTTCTCTGACAATGAGGCTTCCTCTCAGACTACACAACTTTCCCAGTGTACTTCGTCTTCCTGAAGCAAATTTGTCTTGTCTAAGTGTCTTATACCTCCAAGACAAACAGTTTAGCTCTGGCAGATCCAGATTTTGTCAATGCTTGAATGTTGACTGTCAGCTAATCTCCTGGTGCTGTTGGAGAAGAGCAGATCTTCCCACCGCAGATTTCTGCATGTCTGGCCATAAACGCAGGAGACTCTGAAAGTGATGATGACTACATCAGATAACGTCACAATCATTTGCCGAACACCCTCGAGCGACACATGACATTTCTGCACTGTGAAAAGTGCTCACATTCAATTCTTTGCTATTTCTACCTGATTTAACCCATAAAAATGAGTTTTGCTGCTGTAAATTAATACTCAGGTGACAAAAATGTTTTGCTATGAAAACGTAATTTCAGAATGTTCTGAACATTCTAAACATCCATGTTTTAATGTTTTAAAAATGTTTTTTTTCTTTCTTGAACGTTCCATTTTATAATTTTTCAAACATTTTGGGAACGTTATGTTTGAATGTTCTCTGAACGTTCTGAAACACATTATAAATAGTACTATTTGAATAACATTAGATGAACATCCAACTAAAACATTTAATAAAAACACTCATGAACAATGACCAGATAGCATTGAACAAACGTTCTAACGTTACTGGAAGAACATTCGTTCATAACTGCGAGAGAACGTTCTGAGAACATTTTTGTCTTAATTATAACTAGTTTATTTAGATGTTACTATTTTGTTCAGTGTAATGACTACACTCTAAAAAACAATGGGTTAAAAACAACCCCGTTTTTACAATAGGCGTATAGCATATTTCATATAGTTTTAATACATATTGCCTACATTTAAGCTCGTTCAAATAATCAAATATTATAGGTTAAAATTAAAATTAATCTACAAACTCGTGAACGCCCGCCATTGCTCAACACTGGACTTTGGTCAAGTAATGAATATCAAAGACGCCGACCACCAAGTCCTCCGTGATCCCATTTTGCTACGCTGGAAAGAGTACTTTGACTCGATGTTGAACAAGGAATTCCCCCATCACAAGCGCCGCCCCATCCCGGGGCCGGTACCACAGATCAGCCTGCCGAGGTCAAGCTTGCCATCAAAAAGATGAAGAAAGGAAAGGTCCCGGGACCCGACAACATTCCCGCTGAGGCGTGGAAGCCACTCGGACACGAGGCACTGAAGTCCTTGCCTGACGAAGGCACCACTCCCTCAGCGTGGGCTGCCAGCGTTACCGTCCCGATCTGGAAAGGCAAAGGCGACGTCGGCGACTGCAACACCTCCCGCCCGATTCGCCCGCTCTGCCATGAAGATATTCGAGCACAGAAATGACTCCCGTCTCTGGAAGATCATCTCCATCAGTCCCAATCAGTGCGGATTTGTTAGAGGAAGCGGGACTATTGATGCGATCCACGCCGTCAGGAGAGGCACCGGGAGTACCAGCAAGTACACCAATCTCAGTAAACTGGTGTGTGGTGGGCGTTCTGGCACAATATGGCTGCTGTCGCATCATGCAGGTGGACACTGCACATTGGTGGTGGTTGAGGAGATTCCCCCTTCAATGTAAAGCGCTGTGAGTGCTGAGAAAAGCACTATATAAATGTAATGAATTATTATTATTATTATTATTATTACACATGGCCTTCCTCGACCTCGAGAAGGCATTAGACCGTGTGCCCCGGGACCTCTGCTCTCACGGTGCCCCCGAAGAGTACGTACGGTGGATCGAGCTCCTCCACACCAGGGGTCCGCCCTCTCCCCGCTCCTTTTCATCCTTCGCATGGACACTGCCACGGTGGATATTCAGGCGTCTCAGCCGGGTCACTTCTATTCGCCGACGACATCTTCCAAGCTGACGAAGCCCGTCGTGGGCTTGAACGTCAAGTGCAAGACTGGGTATATGGAGTGCAGACCCCAGACAGATGGGACAATCAGAGTTAGAGGACAGCCATTAAACAAAGTCACCAAATTCAAATATCTCGGTTCGCTCATTGGGAGCGACGGCGACTCCCAGCCTGACGCCCGAGTCAACACGGCATGGCTGAAATGGCAGCAAGTCACGGGCGTCCTCTGCGTCCGCCGAATGCAGAACCACTCAAGATCAAGATTTATAAAACTGTTGTACGGTTCCGAGTGTTGGCCAGCCACCAACAAACATTACTTTCAGATTAATTAGGTTAGATTAGATTAGATTAGATTAGATTAATTAGTAGATTAATTTTTATTTGTACCTATAATATTTGTTAAACGAGCTTAAATGTAGGCAATATGTATTAAAACTATATGAATTAAAACTATATGAAATATGTTATGAGCCTACTGTAAAAACAGGGTTACTTTTTAACCCATTGTTTTTTAGAGTGCAGAAAAATAGTAACAAAATTGTAACATCTAAATAAAGTCAATAATTTTATCCCTTAAAACTCATCTTTGATCACCAAAATGACATATTTAAATGTTCTTTCCTTGAAAAAATGTCTTCATGTCTTAAAATATCTTGAATGTAACTCGACACCCTTGCCTCATTTAGTATGCGCGGTTCTATGAATATGCAAATGAGCCCCGCCTCCACTCACTCACTCAGCTCAGAGATCCACTGGTTGACGATCACACGTTGATCTGATTGGTTACAAGGTAGTTTGTGACGTCAGAAACACCAGCGATTTCAAAGCGTGTTTTTGAGACTGTCTTTGGTTCACTGCAGTTTTAAGGAGAAAATACTCAGCAATGGTGTCGACTTATGAATTTACACATGGTTTGTCTTAAAGCACATTAAAAACACCACATAGACACATAAACAACATTAAAAGCTGGATTTTCACCACAGGGGGACTTTAATGAACTACATGTACTCAGATTAGGGTTAGTTGCATGTAATTATACATACTCTACTGGTATTACCATACTAAGTACATGTAACGTGTACCAAAGACCCTATAATAAAGTGTTCCCTTCTCTTCTTTTGTGACACAGATCGTCGTATAGAGAATAACTTCATGAAGATTCTTCTTTTGTGGAAGAAAGTCACATGTGTTTGGAACAAAGAATGATGACACTGGGTGAACTTCTCTAACCTGTGATTTTATGGCACTAGTTTTGTGGTCATGGGGTTTGAATCCTATGATCCCGGTAGAGCGGGATTAGACAGGGATCTTCCCCTGGTGTGAGCTGAATGCCAGCGCTGGGCATCTGAAAATAAAGCGTCCCGGACAGGAGGAGACGAGGAGAACACAGCCAAGGCCGTCACTTACTCGCTTTGACAAACTGCAGCCATTATGCAAGCGTGACAGTATTTCTCTGAGGGCAATTTCTAAAAATTATTTCAACAATGTAACGAGTGAAATGTCACCACTCGCTAATTATGTTTATGCTAATTGTTAATTAGGCTCTCAATGAGCATTGTCTTAATTAACAATGGCTGTGAAAATATGTGCAGGGCAGTGAAACATAAATGAGTCCAGTAATTGCCAGCCTCTGGTGAGTAACACGGATATATTGGGATTTTACTGCTTCTGTTACAATGACTTTTTATTTTTGGTAATAATTTTACTTAATAGCGAGGGCTGATAGAACGGATGAACTTCATGCTATCATCTTGATTTACTTAATGCAGTCTTTTTTGACGTTTTGTTTTTGTTTTCTGTGTGCACACATCTATAAACCGTTATTAAGCAAATAATATGTTGACTGACTTTTCCTTTCTCAAATGCTTGACAGGGTCACACGAATAACCCAGAATATTCCTCTCATCCAGTAGAGTCAAATGAGTTTATTTTGATGATACAGATGCAGATTTGACACAATACTATAGAGCTCTACTGTGGTTATTTGAGCTAGTGGACAACAGTTTAGTTCAGTATCTTCAGCAGATCTTTAAGAGGCCAAAGCCACACTTAATCTGACGCTGCCTATATGATGCATTATGAAGCTATCCACACATGCTTTGCAATGCATTATATCTTTTCATAAACTATTGTATCTCCAGTTATAACACACATTCAAACACTATAATGCATTAGAATACAATAATAGCACATGGAATTGGCTTCTGAAGGGCTGTCACTAACGATTATTTTGGTAATTGAGTAATCAGGTCTGTTTTTATTACCACACAAATCATCTAAGTGAACAAAGTGAAGTGGTGCGAAACTTTTGTGGCAATCACTATGTGAACACACACACACACACACACACACACACACACACACACACACACGCACACACACATACAGTGAGGAAAATAAGTATTTGAACACCCTGCTATTTTGCAAGTTCTCCCACTTGGAAATCATGGAGGGGTCTGAAATTGTCATCGTAGGTGCATGTCCACTGTGAGAGACATAATCTAAAAAAAAAAATCCAGAAATCACAATGTATGATTTTTTAACTATTTATTTGTGTGATACAGCTGCAAATAAGTATTTGAACACCTGAGAAAATCAATGTTAATATTTGGTACAGTAGCCTTTGTTTGCAATTACAGAGGTCAAACGTTTCCTGTAGTTTTTCACCAGGTTTGCACACACTGCAGGAGGGATTTTGGCCCACTCCTCCACACAGATCTTCTCTAGATCAGTCAGGTTTCTGGGCTGTCGCTGAGGAACACGGAGTTTGAGCTCCCTCCAAAGATTCTCTATTGGGTTTAGGTCTGGAGACTGGCTAGGCCACGCCAGAACCTTGATATGCTTCTTACAGAGCCACTCCTTGGTTATCCTGGCTGTGTGCTTTGGGTCATTGTCATGTTGGAAGACCCAGCCTCGACCCATCTTCAATGCTCTAACTGAGGGAAGGAGGTTGTTCCCCAAAATCTCGCAATACATGGCCCCGGTCATCCTCTCCTTAATACAGTGCAGTCGCCCTGTCCCATGTGCAGAAAAACACCCCCAAAGCATGATGCTACCACCCCCATGCTTCACAGTAGGGATGGTGTTCTTGGGATGGTACTCATCATTCTTCCTCCTCCAAACACGTTTAGTGGAATTATGACCAAAAAGTTCTATTTTGGTCTCATCTGACCACATGACTTTCTCCCATGACTCCTCTGGATCATCCAAATGGTCATTGGCAAACTTAAGACGGCCCTTGACATGTGCTGGTTTAAGCAGGGGAACCTTCCGTGCCATGTATGATTTCAAACCATGACGTCTTAGTGTATTACCAACAGTAACCTTGGAAACGGTGGTCCCAGCTCTTTTCAGGTCATTGACCAGCTCCTCCCGTGTAGTTCTGGGCTGATTTCTCACCTTTCTTAGGATCATTGAGACCCCACGAGGTGAGATCTTGCATGGAGCCCCAGTCCGAGGGAGATTGACAGTCATGTTTAGCTTCTTCCATTTTCTAATGATTGCTCCAACAGTGGACCTTTTTTCACCAAGCTGCTTGGCAATTTCCCCGTAGCCCTTTCCAGCCTTGTGGAGGTGTACCATTTTGTCTCTAGTGTCTTTGGACAGCTCTTTGGTCTTGGCCATGTTAGTAGTTGGATTCTTACTGATTGTATGGGGTGGACAGGTGTCTTTATGCAGCTAACGACCTCAAACAGGTGCATCTAATTTAGGATAATAAATGGAGTGGAGGTGGACATTTTAAAGGCAGACTAACAGGTCTTTGAGGGTCAGAATTCTAGCTGATAGACAGGTGTTCAAATACTTATTTGCAGCTGTATCATACAAATAAATAGTTAAAAAATCATATATTGTGATTTCTGGATTTTTTTTTTTAGATTATGTCTCTCACAGTGGACATGCACCTACGATGACAATTTCAGACCCCTCCATGATTTCCAAGTGGGAGAACTTGCAAAATAGCAGGGTGTTCAAATACTTATTTTCCTCACTGTATATATAACGAGGCAATCATTTGCTCACAAAGTATCAATAAGCAAGTAATCATATTGAACAACACTATTAAAATACATAATGTAATAAATATAATCAAGTTATGTACATGAAGAATTATAACAAATGCCAGCAGAGGACGCCAACATCTGCTGATTGTTGTTGTTACACTTTACAGCAGATCAAATCCTTGTTTAATATTGGCCAAACAACATTTATTTCAAATGTCCACTTAATCTTTTATATTTATCCGCTTGTTTAAGGCAGAAATGCTACAACAAGGGATCAACCCTCAGGTTTTGTTCATTTGGGAATGTGTTGTTCAAGTTGTCACTTGTGTTGTTCATGGTCAAAAGTGATGTACCTTTTTTATTTTCAGTAAAATCAATGTAATATATTTTTGTTCAATTTTTTCTTTTGTATTTTGAAAGAATTTTGTTAATATTTATGCAATAAATATCCACTGAAAATAATACAAAAAATTTATATATTTTTTATTACTTTTCAATTAAAGCTGTATTTCTTGTATAAAATGCTGTGTTTTTCTAAATATTGCTCCCAAAAATTGATCTTTTTTCATATTTCCCACTGATTTCATATGGCTGTCATTTCTGACTGCGAACAACACGCGTGTTCACAAAAGTTTCGCACCAATCCGATGAAGTAGCGATTTTTAACAATTCTAAAATGACCGAACAACACCAGAGGGTTTTAACTTCATTCTGAAATTGTGATGAACAACTGTTCGCATATTTAGAAACATATTGTATTCTTCTGTGTTGGCGTAGGTTTATAAATGATTTGTAAAACGGTTAGTTCCAGTCCTTGATTCTGATTGGTCAATAGTTGTGTTTTATTCATGATACACCCTAGCAACCACTCTTAGCAACGTAAACATGATTGTTCTCATTGATATTGTTAATTGAAGCTTATAGAGTAGAGTATTGTGAGAGATCGAGTGAGCGAGTGTACCTGCACTTACAGTAGATTTAGCATTTTCCTTCAGGTCAGTCCTGTATTTGTAATAAATAAAACAATTCTGTTCGAAATCCCGCCGCAATATCTTGTCTTTTACCAGTTCAGGGGTTTTCCTGTTCCCTCTAGTCATTGGTCAGTTGTGTCTTGCTTCTCCATGTTAACAAAAACTTACAGTCCTTTCAATATAAAAGTCTTCACTACTGACTGAATTACTCATAAAGACAGTCTTTGCTGCCATCTAATGGCGAAATAATAAACTTTTATTTATTTTTTAGATAAAAAGTCATGTAAATGTAAAGGCAGGTATAGGGGCAAATTTGTCACCTTATACAAACACTTTTGATATATCAAGATATTTTAGTACAAACTTAACTACTTTTTTCATCACTTTTTGCATGTTGAAACCTCTTTACTAAATAGTTTAGAAGAACTCCTGTATAATTCTGGCTACTGTATGGATTTACAGTGTTTATACAAGGATACTTGACAAATTAATCCTTTAGTGTTTGGAGCAGTCAGTGTGGTTCACCTTCAACATCCTTCACAATAAATCCACTCAATTTAATGCAATGTTTTTTTGTTGGGCTTTTCCAATTCTTGGTTCAATTTTCAGTTTCAATTTCAATTTTCCTGGGTCAGCTTGAGGGCGTTTAACTAAACTTCACTTCACTCAACAGTTACAAAAAAAATTTTTTTTTAATCATCACCATCATGGAAACTGAACATCATGAAAACGTGTTTCCCCTAAAAATATATGAATATATCAGAGATGCTCATTTGTTACTAAATATTTAGTTTTTAAAATGTCACCTTTCTTCTCCATTCTGACACTCAGTTTTAACTTTAGCAGATCGTCTTGATCATGTGCCTAAATGAGCTGCTGCCATGTGATTGGCTGATTAGATATGAGCAGCTGCCATGTGATTGGCCGATTAGATATGAGCTGCTGCCATGTGATTGGCTGATTAGATATGAGCAGCTGCCATGTGATTGGCTGATTAGATATGAGCTGCTGCCATGTGATTGGCTGATTAGATATGAGCTGCTGCCATGTGATTGGCTGATTAGATATGAGCAGCTGCCATGTGATTGGCTGATTAGATATGAGCTGCTGCCATGTGATTGGCTGATTAGATATGAGCTGCTGCCATGTGATTGGCTGATTAGATATTTGCGTTAACAAGTAGTTGAACAGTACGATCGGCCCACATCTGGATTGTGTGGAATCCATGTGTACCAGATGTGGGCCGGATCTGGGCCGACACTATGTTGCTGTCTGCTTAATAAAGTGGCCAGTGAGTGTATGTATGCAATATATACTCCACTTATTGTTCAAATAAAGTGTTATACATCTATACACTGCCACTTTTCATAAACTAGAACATCTTCTGTTGCTCATCAGTGCTACAGTACTTGACGATACACAAATCATTAATGGCATCATTTCATATTGTTTGCTTTCATGACCCCTATCCCCAATTATTCAGCGATGTTCAATCCACTCATCCAAATGAACCGTCATTAGGAGCCACTAATGACGAACAAGTTGTGAATATTGTACAACTGCTCCATAGTGGAACATCTTGTCTTAATTATCCACTCTGAAGCCGTGGATAGAGCTATTCAGCGGCTTGATTGAATTTGACGTGAACAGGGAAGGGTTTGTGAATGGAGATTACAACAGTGCAATCCTAATGACCATTCAAAAATATTAATTTCCATACTCTGATTTTAACAGCCCATCTGCTGTGTGTCCAAACCTGTGGTTTAGTTCTGTGTTCTTATGCACACATTTTATTCTCCCGTTTCTCATTACGCCGTAAGTTATACATCTGTTTCACTCGTTTTAACGTAAAGCACACTCTGCACACCAAATGTCATTTTGCTGACGCAGTAAAGCCATGCTTTACAGGTTGTAACTGTAGCCAAATAAAAGGGATTAATGGTAGTTTCAGCTGGCAGGGACAATAAAAGAGGAAACCAATTATTTGAAACCAGCAAAGCTGTGAAGACAACTTATTTTTGTTGGCTGTTTTCTTTTTCTAGACTTTATCTACTGGTGAAAAGACATCTCTTTGGCTCTGTCTTTATGTCTTTGATTACTCACAGATATCTCTAGAGTTGGAGATAATGATAATCTGCCTCTATAAAGAGACATCGCGTAAGTGTTTCACCTCTCTACTCGTGGCCTGAAGATTTCACAGTTCAACCACTGTTATTAGCGTGAAATATGAAAATCAGCCAAGAATTTCACTAAAGTACAATATACCAACTGTGGATATAGAGTATGTTGAAATAATAAATAATAGGAAAAAAACAAGCAAAAAACAAAATAAGAACTACAAAAAATATATATATATATATATATATATTATACATATGTCAAAACAATGGTAGCCTACAGGTTAACTGAAATATTAGGGTCAGCTTCCTTCAAAAATCATATAAAGGATACTTTGAAAAACCTTTTGGGTTTTCCCTAAATAATATAAGTGAGTTTTTCCAAAGCCTAACAATAATTCCTGAAACCATTGTTTAAAATTAAGTATTTCTGTGTTTGTCCAATGACGAGCGACAACAAGTTTAGCCTGTAATAAGCAGAAGATCAACATTTTCTCACCAGAACTAGTTAAAGTGCAAGTCACAGGGAAAATATTTAATATACAAAGTTTAGGACATGGGGACATTTTGTTTCATCACCAATGATAAAAAGTCTAAAACCTTTCCCCAAAACGGTGGAACTTGGGGACACTTCCATAAGCAATGATATAAGGTTCCTATATAGGTTACATTTTATACACTGATTGGGAATGTTGGGATTAAATGTATGTAGTAATTCTGGAGTTATGTATACTCTCATAATCCACTTGAACTGCAGAAGTTTAAATCTGGTATTAATTGGGGTTTTATATATGTATATATATATATATATATATATGTGTGTGTGTGTGTGTGTGTGTGTGTGTGTATAATAAAGGGTTTTAGGTAAATCAGAAATTCAAATTTAGTTTATTAAAGGGATAGTTTACCCTAAAATGAAAATTAAGTCATGATTTACTCACCCTGGTGTTGTTCTAATGCCATACGCCTTTCTTTCTTTTTAGACCACAAAAGAAGAATTTTTAAAAATGTTGTGCTCGTGCTCGTCCATATAATGGCTGTGAATAAAAGCTTTAAAAAAAAAGATGCAAAAGTATCCCAGAATGATCCATATTCCACGTGTTCTGCGGGTTTATGATGGGGTTTGCTGAAAAAACTAACAGAGATTTAATGTAATATTTAATGAAAATCCTGCCGTTGATCTTCTGTGCTCGACTGTGTTCATGAGACTCTATTATATTGCACTGCAAACACAGCTTTAAGTTGTCAATGTTGGCAAATGGCCATGGTATAAGTAGAATAATCCACGGCTAGCTGTGCATTAAACCATTTGAAAGCACTCCGCTTCACATCGGGTGGTTCTTTGCCTCCACGTCGAGCATTAAAATCATTTAATGCACAGCTATAAATGTAGCATAACTATAATGTGTACAGTATCTTGTGCTAGCTGTTGTACTGGATTGGTGTCATGAGATTTAAATGCACTAAGGTAAGAATGGTAAACAGGTTACTAGTGTAAATCCTGCTGGAGGTTCAGTTGACACTTTTAGGCTGCATGAGCAATCAGTTTTTCTTCTGGACAGTGCATACATCATTCATACCTAATCCTAACCTTTAAACATACAGAATGAGTCAAGTCATATCCAGAGCACAGGCCTGAAGACTGAAGACTGAACCATCAGAATATTACATTAATAGGTTTCATTCTTGAGATCTGACGTTGTGCGAGACAATGGTGCTCACATGAATACAGACTGATTGATCAAGTGATGGAGTGAGTGGCGTTCTCTCTTCAGTATAAGTGTGTAGGTATGGTGGATTTACAGGCGGCGTCCAGTGTGTTCATTTAGCTTATAGGACTCCTGGTTTCAATGCATTTAAACAGCTTCTGTCTGCTGTGATGCACAACTCAGAGCTCCAGATACCAGATACCAGAGCGGACCTGCATAAATCCCCCAAACACACTGAGAAATAAGAGGAATCAGACTGTCATCAATATGTCCTCTTGCCTCAGTGGCCGGGGAATGTTTATCTGTGAGCCGGAGGGCCGTATTGCATATTGACTGCGGCCCCGTAACCTCGGCGTGACACGAGAGCAGAGCCTCTCACCTGAAGACATCGTCCCAGCACACGTTTGTCTCCGGCCTTCAACATCCTGGATGAATATCACCCCAAAATTCTCATTACTAGAATGAATCTGCCAGGAGATTTTTTATTTTTTTTTTGTGATTACCATAATCTCACTGATGATTCTGATAAAAAATACTGTGATAATGTTTTTTTCACATGTATTCCCAGAGAGCAACATAGTGTCGGCACAGATCCGACCCACATCTGGGCCGTGTGGAATCCATGTGTACCAGATGTGGGCCGGATCTGGGCCGGCACTATGTTGCTGTTTTTTAAAACCATCTTTGTAAACTTTTTTTATGCATTACAGTAATGATAATTGTGAGGAATGTGATTCATTTTCAAAACTGTCATTGATAATGTCACAGTATAAACCATCAAAGTGACTGTAAAGGTTTACATTGTATAAAAAAAAACTAAAAAAAAAACTATCAGTTTCCACAAACATACGAACCATTTTCAACATTAATGATAATCATAAATGTTTCTTGATCGTCAAATCATCATATTAGAATGATTTCTGAAGGATCATGTGACACTGAAGACTGGAGTAATGATGCTGAAAATTCAGCTTTGATCACAGGAATAAATTACACTTTACTAGATATTCACATAGAAAACTGTTTTAAATAAATTTTTCCCCCGCATTTTTTACTGTATTTTTTATCAAATTAATGCAGCCATGTTGAACATGATCTCAACCATGAGAGCTTTCTGAGCTCTCAACTGCTGTTTTAACAGGATCACATTTCTGTTTGTGTATGTTTGTCTGACGGCCGGTTGAGGGCGAAGAGAGTGAGTGCTTCACTGGTACAGGCTGCACCATCCCTGTCAGTGTTGCAGTGATCATTCCCCTGTGTGCTCCGGCACTGGTGAGAGGTTTTTCATTTCCTAAAAGAGCAACACGGGTGCATTTGCATCTTTTTCAAGATGTCATTCCGCCCGTGCGTTTCTTGATGCGGTCGTTCCCTGTCCCCCTCTGACGTTCACAATTGTTGCATCACGTGTTTGGGTTTACAGCATGCTGAAGAAGCTTTTGTGGATGGCTCATGTTCCATCTGTGGGAATATGACTGTCTCGGTGTTGAGATCGAGACTCACCTTAGCGGATGCTGAAATGGGCCGCCGAGGCTGTTGGGCTCGAGTGGAATCCTCCACCGTGTCCCACTCAGTCTCGGTTGGATGATTGGTTTCTCGGGGCGGCCCGCGCTGGTTCTCAGCCCGCCACCTCAGTACCTTTCTTTCCCGATGTGCATGGAGAGCTTACTAGGTTGTGGACGGCACCATTTACGGCCAGAAACTGCCTGGAGAGCTACCCTTGACGGAGGAGCGGTAAAGGGTTATGAGGCTGTCCCTCCAGTGGAGCGGTCTGTTGCGGCACACCTGTGTCCGGAAGCCGCTGCATCCTGGACGGGGGATCCTCGTCTCCCCCCTCAGGCTTGTGAGCTCTTGTTTGTTCTCACGGACAGAGCTTACAGAGCCTGTGGGCAAGCTGCCTCCTCTTTGTATGCCATGGCGTTGCTACAGGTCTTTTAGGCCAAAGCACTCATGGACATGCATGAGGGTAACCTAGACCGTACGCTCATGAGTGAGCACCGCACCGCAACCGACTTGGCTCTCCAGAGCACGAGCATTGCAGCCTGCGCGATTGGTCTAGCAATGTCCACCCTAGTGGTCCAGGAGCGCCATCGTTGGCTCAGCCTGGTAGATATGGAGGATGCGGACAAGGTTCGGTTCCTGGACTCCCCAATTTCCCAGGTTGGGCTGTTCGGCGACGTGGTGGAGAGCTGCACCCAACAGTTCTCTACCACCAAAGCGCAGACGGAGGCCATCCGACACATCCTGCCCCGGCGGCCCGCTGCTGCCAGTTCCTCCGCCTGCTCGCCGCCGAGGGCGTCCCCCTGCCGCCGCTTCCGCTCCCGCTAGGCCACCGCATCAGCCTCAGCGGAGAGCCAGAAGCAGGCAGGCCGCCCAGCCTGTGTCAGACACTGCCAAGCCAGGTGGCAAGTGTAAGACCAAGCGTCCCTGACACAGGCCACCCAGGGATGGGGGAATGAGCTCTTCAGATGGTTACCGTTCCGCCACGGAGCGTAATTCCCGAATTATCAAAAGAGTGAATTCCTCCGTTCCTGGGTACCAAGAGGGTCAGACTGGCGGTGTGCGACCCTGTAAAGCCTTGTACCCCTCGGTCCCCTCTTGTGTCACCAGCCGGCAGCCGGGTTCGAGGACCCAATTACGCCTGCTCCTGCACCCCCTGCTGACCCGTGGAGACAGGTAAGTGTTGCATCGCACACTCAGACCTGGCTTCGGGCCGCCCCCGGGCCTTCTGAGCCTGGTCCCTGTCCTCCACCTTGCTGCCCCACTCTGGGTACGTCTGTGGTGCCTCTGGTCCCCCTGGCCCAGTTTGTGGAAGCCTGGAGTGTGCTTCCCAACTGGTCAAGCTGGCTCCTCCGTACCATCAGACTCGGCTACACGATTCAGTTCGCCTGGCATCCGCCCAAGTTCAGTGGTGTTCGTTACACTTTGGTGTTGAGCGAACGTGCCCCTGTCATGCGCGCAGAGATCGCAGTCCTACTGGCGAAGGATGAGATAGAGCCGTTTCTTCTAGCCGATATGAAGACCGGCTTCTACAGCCCGTACTTCATTTTACCCAAGAAAGGTGGTAGTTACGGCCAATCTTGGACCTTCGACTCTTGAATCAGGCCCTTCACAAGCTTCCTTTCAAGATGCTAACACAGAAAAACATTTTCAAGTGCATCCGTCCCCGAGATTGGTTTGCAGCAATCGACCTGAAGGACACGTACTTTCATGTCTCTATCCTGCTGCGACACAGGCCATTCCTGCGTTTCGCGTTCGAGGGTTGAGCGTATCTGTACAAAGTCCTATCCTTCGGGCTGGCCTTGTCGGCCCGCGTCTTTACAAAGGTCGCGGAGGCAACCATTGCTCCCATGTACTCATGGGTTCGTGTACTCAACTATCTCGATGACTGGCTGATACTAGCTCAGTCTCAGGAATAGTTGTGCGAACACAGGGATTTGTTGCTCCAACATATCAGCCAGTTGGGTCTTCGGGTCAACTGGGAGGATTTCTCGGTATGGAGCTGGACTCGGTCCAACAGACGGCACGCCTCACAGAGGAACGTGTCCAGTCGGTGCTGACCTGCCTGAGTACTGTCAAGAGCAGAACAGTGGTCCCACTGAAATTTTTTCAGAGGCTCCTGGGGCATATGGCAGCTGCAGCCGCAGTAACACCGCTTGGCTTGCTCCGTATGAGATCGCTTCAGCACTGGCTTCACGACCGAGTCCCGAGGTGGGCGTGGCACAGCGGCACGCTCCGTGTAAAAATCAACCCAGCCTGCTGCAAAACCTTTGTTTCTCCGGGCTGGAGTGCCCCTAAAACAAGTGTCTAGGCATGCTGTGGTCTCCGTACAACGTGCATGCAGTAGCGGGGATTTGGACGGGCCCCCAACTGCATTGGCACATCAACAGCCTCGAGTTGCTTGCAGTATACCTTGCCTTGAGACGCCTCAAAACGCCACTGCTCGGCAAGCATGTACTGGTCCGTACGGACAGCACTGCAACCGTTGCATACATCAACCATCAAGGTGGTCTACGCTCCCGTCGTATGTCGCAACTCGCCTGCCACCTTCTCCTATGGAGTCAGAAGCATCTGAGGTCGCTTCGTGCCACTCATATTCCAGGCCTGCTCAATCGTGCCACCGACGAGCTCTCACAACAGCCTGTGGTCTACGGAGAGTGGAGACTCCATCCCCAGACGGTCCAGCTGATCTGGGACCACTTCGGGGCCGCACAGATAGATCTGTTTGCCTCTCCGGACTTGTCCCATTGCCAGTTGTTTTACTCCCTGACCGAGGGGACCCTCGGCATGGATGCACTGGCACACAGCTGGCCCCCGGGGCCTCCGCAAGTATGCGTTTCCCCCAGTGAGCCATCTTGCACAGACACTGTGCAAAGTCAGGGAGGAAGAGGAGCAGGTCTTGCTAGTTGCCCCTTATTGGCCCAACCGGACCTGGTTTCCCGAACTTACGCTCCTCTCGACAGCCCCTCCCTGGCCCATTCCTCTGAGGGAGGACCTTCTCTCTCAGGGACGGGGCACCATATGGCACCCGCGTCCAGACCTCTGGAAACTCCATGTCTGGTCCCTGGACGGGACGTGGAGGTTCTAGGTGGTCTACCACAGTCAGTCGTAGACACCATCACTTCTGCGAGAGCACCCTCTACGAGGCATGCCTACGCTCTGAAGTGGAACCTATTCATTGAGTGGTGTTCTTCTCACCGAGAAAACCCCCGAAGGTGCTCGATCGGTGCCGTGCTTTCTTTCCTGCAAGAGGGGTTGGAGCGAGGGCTGTCTCCCTCCACCCTCAAAGTGTATGTTGCCTCTATTGCCACACATCACGATGCAGTGGATGGGAGTTCTGTGGGGAAGCACGACCTGATACCCTCTTGGGACTTATCTCTGGTACGAACCGCACTGCGGAGACCTCCTTTTGAGCCTCTGCAGACAGCTGAGTTAAAAGTCCTGTCTTTAAAAACAGTTCTCCTGCTTGCTTTGGCCTCTATCAAGAGGGTAGGGGACCTGCACGCATTTTCGGTCGACGAATCATGCCTGGAATTCGGGCCGGCTAACTCTCACATCATCCTGAGATCCCGGCCTGGATATGTGCCCAAGGTTCCTACCACTCCCTTTCGGGACCAGGTGGTGAACCAGCAAGCGCTGCCCCTGGAGGAGGCAGACCCAGCCCTGGCTTTTCTCTGTCCCGTCCGCTCCTTGCGGTTATATGTAGACAGAACTCAAAGCCACAGGACCTCAGATCAGCTCTTCGTCTGTTACGGAGGCCAGCAGAAGGGAAAGGCTGTCTCCAAGCAGAGGTTGGCCCACTGGATAGTGGATGCCATCATCTTAGCGTATGAATCCCAAAATGCACCTTGTCCCCCGGGACTGCAAGCTCACTCCATTCGGAGTGTAGCCGCTTCCTGGGCGTTGGCGCAGGGTGCCTCGCTTACAGATGTTTGTAGAGCTGCGGGCTAATATAAAAGTTATGTGTACATATTGAAGTGGTGTGTAATGCTGTCAAATCACTAGCCAATTTGGCAGGTTACTCACTTTGCTGGGGAAGTTCGTATAAGCCAAATCTGTGCAGATGTAGCTCAAATACTCAACTCGTGAGTCATCATGAAATATTAAATACAGCATATTGCGCAGAATCTGCACATATCTGGCTTGCTTGAACATGCACGTCACTAAGCAACAAATAACGGCACGCTTGCTCATTTGCATTGAAGCAATAGCGAAGATTAAAAAACATTTAACCTATGCCTATATATATATATATATATATATATATATATATATATATATATATATATATATATAAACTGTAACGTAGTTAATCTGGTTTAATCCTTTTTGGCTAGAAGTTCTGAATGGCCGGTAACTTAAAAATTTTGTAGCCAAATTGGCCGGTGAGTGAAAAAGTTAATTTCAAATCCTGGTTATTAGAATGTCTAAAGCAGACCAAGACTTTTTTTTTTTTTTTTAAGCTTTCATCTTTACATTTTTTTCCCCACTCCAGAACTGTTAGTTATGATTCATGTGGAGCTTCTGCATTCTGAGCTCACTGAAGAGAAGCGCGCCCTCCTCTGGCCAGAGTCAGCACTGCTTTCTTCATAGGGCAGATGTCTCTGTATCTGTGTGCACTAACATCGAGATTTTAGCAGAATAAGTGTAGAAATCATAGTTTATTTCTGGTGGCTTTTATCAGATTCCACAATAAAATCTAATACAGAACATCATGAAATAATGCTTATAAAATGAGATTATCACGAACAACACCTCAACCGTAATGACTTTTTTTTGGCCCAAAAACATTTCCTGAATATAACAACATAAATGTATCATAATCCATAAAGCCCGTGCAGTTGTTCTTTTCCTCGTCTCGTGTGCGTTCACAAGCCCTCGCGCTGAGATTGAAATTCTCCTTCTCATTACCAGTCTTAATAGACTCCTTCGACCTCATCCCACACTGAGATACCATCTGATCCATAGAATTAATTAATTATAGCCCAAATATTACAGATTATTAAAAATAGCATAAGTAATAGTGTAATATCTCAAGCTGTCGAGTTTAATAGTCAACATTGTCTTGGCAGCTCTTATCAGTGGGAGACACCCGGTCAGAATATTGATTTCTAGTCGTTTTAACCATCATCTGCTGTTGTGATGGAGAATTGTCAGGCTTTTACTGCTCTGTGCTCATTTAAAATCATTAGATTGCTTCTGACGCGTTGACTAAAGCTGTCTTTCTCTCCCAGAGCACTGGAATATTTATATACTTTGAAAACTGACAAAGAATGTGCATGTGTTGAGGAACAAGAGCTGGAATAGTCAAAAATAACATCATTTAGTGCCCTAAAAATCTGCCACGAAACAGCCTTTTTCATCTGCTAGAATATCTGCATTATATAAATTATCCGTTTCTGTAAAGAATTTGTGGTTTAAGTATTTTAGCTGATGCATTTAAAACAGTTGAAACCGGAGAGTTTTTAATGATCAGCGCGACCAGACTGGAGGAGATTGGTCAAATGATCTGGAATATGTAACTGATTTGTTCTGACATGTCAGAAGTGTCATGTTATTTAATTGTCAATAATGAATATGTTATTATGGTGATTTTCCTCACATATGATGTAGGCTGAAGCAGTGAGGGACTTGGTTCGATGTGAATGGGACAATTTACATGCAAATTATTGTGCATAATATGATTAAATTGCCAAAATCATGCAACGGGCTGCTGGGAGGGAGTTTTTTAATTACAACAGCAATTCGCCCAATCAGCTGGCCGAACAGACACATGAATTGAGTGTTCATGGATAGACATGCATGGGCTATTCAAAGACATTAGGGCTGGTTCAAGTGGACAAGGTCTCGAGACAAGTCTTTTGTAAAGTTGAACTTATTGTAACTTCAGCGTCGCGTTTTTAGAACGCATGCGCGAATATACGCGACTGTTAAAGACGTCCGTCTAGCGCTTGTTTGTGTAGAAAAATAATGGAAAGGTGTAGGCTAGTGTAATGGAAAACGCGTTCTGTGTGAACCTGCAAACACAAGGTTTCGTGCTGTAAAATCTGCATTATTTAATCAGCTTGTTGAAAATGCATTGGGATGATAGTCTGTAGATGTGTGTGCAAATTTAGCCTATAGTTTGGAGAAAGTTTTTTTTTTTTTTTTTTTTGCCCCAGGAAAGATGAGATTAAAAGTTGAATGCAGCTCTTCATGATGACGGGATAATCATCTTCATCCTCACTGCTGATAGTTTTACCTATTATTTAGTGCAACTCTTAATTAGTTGCTTCCAAGGATCATTGCCTTGAGTGATTGCGAAGAACTGACCTTTCATGTCGCACATCTGAAGCAAACAGAAGATTCAGTTTCGTCACACTTCTGTGGTGTTTTTCATGTGAATTACACCATTAGGATTTTCACTCGAGATTGTTAGAAGTTCAAAAACTTACTGTGCTTTCTTGTTTTTTGTAAACTAATATAGAAGATAATCAAAGTATAAATTTACTCTTAGGGTGATGATTCTAGACTGTGATTGAATCAGAATGCATGTTTATGTTTATATATATATATATATATATATATATATATATATATACAGCCTATTTATATTCGTTTCTATAATAGGTGTATGTTTGTGATTTTGTGGTCAGTGCATTATAAAGACTCGCTGCTTTCAAGTGTCCCGTTCTCTCGTTAATTTCTCTGGAAACAATGATTATCCTAACCTTAAGCCATGCAGTGCGGGAGATGTGAGGGAGAAAGTAAGGAAAAATAAGCCTATTTAGTGTGTTTCCAGTCCAGTGCTCTCGCTGACAGCTGTGTATATCAGGGGCCACATCATCGCTCACTCTCCTCACACTCCTCACACACTCCAGACGGAGATAATAGGCTATTAGAGGCATGGGATTAATTTGTAGCCAATTACCACTCACGGTGGAATATGAATGCATAAATAAGCCACGGCCTGTGTCTAAGTTTTGGCGAGTGTAAAGGGAAGGGGAGGGAAGCGGAGCCAGCTGCGCGCGCGTGTGCGTGTGTGTGTGTGTGTGACATAAACGCGGGGTGTCCTGAGGGGACGGTTCAAACCCAAAAAGGACCTGAGCAGGGGGACATCAGCATCTCCAGCTGGATCAACTCCTGACCAGCATCTTACAGACGTGTTTCAGCAGCATGTCTCGTGTTGAGTAAACAGCAGAAGTGCGAGAGCTGGAGAGATATGAACCGGGAGAAGGAGAAGACTGGAGACCCCACCGGAGTGATCGTGGCCCCGCAGGACGGCATGGACGACGCGCTGCCGGTGTTTCACTGCGCCGCGGGGAGAGACGCGTTACCGGCGGACAGCAGAGACACCTCACCGAGACACGAGCACGAGCACGAGCCCGCGGGCGCGCCGCCGACCATACACCGGACCACGTCCTTCTCGGTTCTGGACATTTTGGACCCCAATAAATTTACTAGTAAGAGGCAAGCGCCTAACAGGACAGGTTGTGAGTTCATGTTTGGTGCGGAGAACAGAAGCGACGACTCAAATCACACGATCGAGCACAAGTCTTATCAGGAGGACTACGACTGTAAAAAAACTGCAGGGATTTTAAGTAAGTGACCATGGTTATTCCCCTTATTATTGTGTGTGTGTGTGTGTGTGTGTTCAATATTATGTTTAACATGACGCGTTAAAGTAGCCTACATAGTTAATAACATGGACATTATTTTTCCCCCAAGAATATTTAGGTTAAAATTATTGGAATCTTTTATTAAAAATGGTAATGCAAAATGTGTAAGTGAAATGGGTGTTTTAGCTGGCCAGTCACAAAAGTTTTTCGCCGTTATAACACTTTTGTAATCACTTTTCGCTTGAATTATCCTGTGGTGTGTCAAATGAATTTAGAAACGTGCAAATATTTCATGCAGTCTCATAATTATTTAGGACATCAAATAAAAACATGTTGATTATTAGATTGAGTATAGAATGTCACTGCTTGAAATGTCCTGCTCCCTCTACGTCTTATAACAAAATTATTTCTTTATTGTTAACAAATGCAACTTGGCCTTTAGCCGTCTTCTTCACCTGGAGGTCCATAAAGAAGGACTTTAACTAAAGTTTATTTACAGAACTAATTCAACTAGTTTTGAAGTAATTACAGTCCCTATAAATGGCCATTTTAAGTCTTTCAAGTTTTTGATTGAGTGGTTGTTGTGAAGTGAAAGAAAGGTTTTATAGAATTCGGCTTTTCTTGAGACTGGTGGAAACTTTCACTAAATGTTTGTCACTTGGCGTGTGTGTGTGTGTGTGTGTGTGTGTGTGTGTGTGTGTGTGTGTGTGTGTGTGTGTGTGTGTGTCAGGTAAACTTCACGGTAAACTATATGAAAACAACCCCTCAGACGAGTCTTGTGATTAGGACTGCACTTTTAGTTTTTTGGGACCAATGATCGATATCACCCTTAATAAGTATAATAGGCTTTAATCTTGTAATTATCCGAATTTTACCTCTATAATTTAGATGTTGAGAGAGAGTTTGCAAGCTGCCTGAAAGAGATATACTCATTTCTATAATAGGATATCGACCAGATCCTCCCCATTATCCGCGTCTTTACGCAGAGACCTGCCTTAAATTAAGCGCAATCGAATGGCTTTAATTGTTTTTTTCTTTAGATATGTTAGCGCTTTGTCTCGAGGCTAAATGGTGAAAACAGAGAGCGCAGTCTTCATGAGGATCATCTTATCTTCTGTGCCTGTGTTTGCAAGGACAAATATGTGTCAACCTCTATGATTGATTGGAGGCCGCGCGCGAAAGCAATTCTCAATAAACAGTAATTGTGGGCTGCAATAATTTGATAAGGTTTGTGCTGTTTTTAACAGCCGCTTTAAATGGTTGAGTAAATTGAGAGTTATCGATTAGTTGTGATTTAAGATGTCAAGACGAATTGACACGCCAAAGGAAGTGGCATCTATTCACTCACTTCATAAACAAGACAAAAACGCTCATACAGAAATAGCAGCTTCATTTCAATTCTAAAAAAATCATTCTGTGTTTTTTTTAAACTAGTAATGCTGTAACATAATTATTTAAATCAAAAGGTCCATGCATCTGTGCTACAGTTTATTTCAAACATTTAGGAAGAAAATATTTTTTGCGTTAACGAGTGGACAGCCAAATACATTTTAAATAGCCTAGTAAATTTAAAGGGCAAAATAAAATATTGTATTTTAGAATGTTTTATTTACACTTAAAAATAAAGGTTCTTTATCGGCATCGATGGTTCCACAAAGAACATTTAACATCAGTGGAATCTTTCAGTTGCACACAAGGTTCTTTATAGTGGAAAAAGGTTCTTTAGATTATTAAAATGTTTTTCGCACAAAGAAAAATAAAAGGTTCTTTTAAGAACTGCTCACTTAAAAGCGAAACAAAAACTGTTTCACTGAGACAAAAAAAAAAAAAAAAAAAAAAACCTTTTAGGGCCTTTATTTAGAGTGTAAGGAAAAAGGGCAAGATAAATAACAACATTTATAGCTATTTACTAAAATGCCTATTTTTTCCTTCCCCGTAATAATTTATCGAAATTCGGTGAACCTGTTGGTGGAGACACATCCATGTCAGGGAGTGTGTGTGTAGCTGTGTGATTCACCTGTCCATGCAGGAGTTTTGACGGGTGTTTTGGTGTGTTCCCCAGAGGACGGGTTCGTGTTCCGGTCAGATGAGCGGGAGTCTGACGGAGAGCTGTGCAGCGAGGAGAGCGCGCTCACCGGGAACAACGACACCGAGTTCGGGCAGCACGAGGACGACGACTCCATCAGCAAGAGCCCGGACGGACAGCAGTCGCAACAGTCCTCAACAAACGGACAGAATCACTCGGCGAAGCCCAAGCGGAAGCGCTCCGGTTCGGACTCGAAGTCAGGCAAACCCAGGAGAGCCCGGACCGCGTTCACGTACGAGCAGCTGGTGGCTCTGGAGAACAAGTTCAAGTCGACGCGATACCTGTCCGTGTGCGAGCGCCTGAACCTGGCGCTGTCCCTGAGCCTGACGGAGACGCAGGTCAAAATATGGTTTCAGAACCGCCGGACCAAGTGGAAGAAGCAGAACCCGGGCGCAGACACCAGTGCGCCGACCGGCGGGAGCGTAGCAGGGCAGAACGGGTCCCTGAGTCCCCTGAGCCCGTCCCCCCCCATGAGCGCACACCTGTCCATGCACACCGGCTACCCGGGCCACGCGCCCGGAGGACTCGTGTGCACGGCGCAGTTGCCGTTTCTGCCGGGTCACGCGGTTCTGTCGCCCTTCATGCTGGGCTCGCAGACTTACGGCGCGCCCACGTTTTACGCGCCGCACTTATAAGAACAGAATCACGGGAGGAGGACAAAGAACATCTCTAACTTGAAGCACTATATTCTCTCACACACGTGCAAAGACACTTGATAGGTTTGTGATGGGAAGCGAAATGTTTTTCAACCTTTGCTGCACAGTGGCAAACCCAGAACTCAGTTTACGTGCTAATAATTAGATTTCGAATTGCTTCATTTTGATAAAATGTGAATATTTCTCTAGGTCAGACTGTAAATATTCAGTTATTATGAAATGTGTTTAGACTTTAACTTTGAATGCAAATGTAGTAGGGAATAAAACGGTATGTATCGAAACAAAGAATGAGATTGTTGGACTTAAATCGTGTACAAACAAACATAGGCCTAATGAAAAGTTTATCTTGAGTTTTTTTACTGTGGGCCACATGATTTAATTCTGAAGTTGCATAGACTATGCTATTATTTAATTGTTTGTCTCACAATTAAAATGTTGAAATGAAATGACTAAGTTGTCAACTATTCCGTTGGCATAAGGCCAACATAAGAACTAAAGTCATTACGAAGGTTTGCATGATCCTGCACTATTTAACGCATCATTTTAACGCTGAATTTGATCAACTGAGAAATCGCTTTAACGAATAGCAGGAATAAATCGCGTTCTATTGCTTGTCATTTCATGCCATTTTTAGGCTGTAGAAAGTTTGAAACCCTTGCGTGTAATTACTATGGAAATATTGTGGTCGACTGAATTTATTTGAACTTAACCTAAAAAATGTAATGCAATCTTCTTCTTTTTTTTATAAAGCAGTTTTAGTGCAAATACAAGAATAAAATTCAGTTCCAGAAGGTTTAAAACATTCGAATTCGTTTAGAATATAATGTAGAAAATGTTACATTTTACATTCTAAATATTTAAGTTTTTTGGGGTTTTTTTTTTTAGCACTAATGAGACATAATGTCCTCTTTAAATCGACTTATTGATTTGAGAGTTGCTTAAATATCAATACCGATGTCAGCTGATGGCTTTAGAAGGGCAGGTGAAAAGCAGGCTACTAAAATATTTCGATCGCAATTTAGTTTATTGTTCGTTAAAAATATTATTTGGTCAATTAGGCTATTGCTGTTATTAATATATTTCCGTGTATCAATTAAATACATTCGATTGTAAATGTTTAACACGGGTCTCTATTAAATCGTTTCTGAAATCTGCGCACTTTTTGAGATATTAAAGAGTCAAACACTTCGAGATGAAATCGTCAAATCTGCTGCTAAATGTCGCATGATTTCCAGCTTCACGCGATTGTTTTCAGTGCATGATTTGTAGTTATTTTGCTTCCTTAATATTTGAATGCCATTGACATAACATATTACATTACACCCATGCGTATACCAAACTGTTAATTATATATTGTTAGTGATTTTTTTAAATGAGTTTTGCGTCAAAATTGTAAATGATTCGAAATTCGTTACTTGATTGTTTTTTTCCAATATAGTTTCGTGGCAGAAATATAAATACACAATTTAAATGGCTGCGAAATCCACATTTTCACAAGTTTACTACATATTTACTACTACGTATAATTATAATTATTAGGCTACAATTCGTTTTTTTATTATGAGATATTATAAATATTATAATCACAATGGTCAGTGTGTTTTGTTTTGTAGCTTGTGACGTGCATTTCACAAGATATTATCTATTTAAATGGTATTAATAACTATTATTATTATTATTATAACAATTGAAATCTTTATTATTAACTATTATAAATTAACTATTATTATTAACTATTATAAATATTATTATAATCACAATGTGCATGTGAAATAACTACAATTTTTGTTATATTGCTGACATATGAAAAGACGGACTCGTTTATGATATTTTTACATAGATAGAGGATTATTTTTGTCCGATTCGCGCTCGTTTATAAATCATCTTACACATATTTCTATACATCTACACAAGTTTGATTCCCGCTGCCGAACAAACGCGCGTGAGGAATCCTTATGAGCTGAAGATGAGGAAAACAGGGTTTATGAGCTGAAGATGAGGAAAACAGGGTTTATGCTTCTGAAAGAGTGAAATAAGCAAAGCTTTCAGCTGATCAAAGCCAGTTTCCTTCTATCATTAGAAATGTCGTATTTTTCTACAATGCAGTGTCCTGTTGAATTTAATTGTTCAACAAATTATGTAAAACTAACAGTTCTCCCGCAGTTTTAAAATGGTATATAGTCATCTTGTGAATAATTGATCAAATGATATATTAATATAATTTCTACACAAATAAACAGTTGCAGTGAGTGTTTCAGCAGGATCAAGGGGAAACTGTGAGTCTACAGCGAGACTGAAGAACATGCAAACCTTTATCATTAATATATCAATCTTCTCCATTACAAATGTAAGAAAATCCTCAAAATACATTTTTGCTGTGGGGCATTTTTAATATTTACAACAAAGGAACCCTCAAGTGAAAAACAAGTTTACTCTATTAATATTCAAATACGACTGTGACACATTAACAACACACTAATGTTTTAAATTCTGAAATATATAAATAATACAATGTAGCAAACAATGACAAAAGTTGGAAACCAATACACTGGATTCAAAATTTAAATTAGTTATATTACAGGCAGATAAAAAAATAATAATCATAAATTATTTAAAAAAAAGACAATCTATGACGTCTAAAGTTCATTTCTAATGGTGCGAAGCCTCAGTTCAGAGCGTAGTTAAACTGATTGGCAAATTTGTCGTGTTTCCTCTTGTCCATCTTGTTCATGACGTCCGTCACGCGTCTCATGGAGCTCCTGTGAGGAAAACATGCGCTTGACATTCAGATTATGCAGATTACTGAAATACATCGTGCCAGTGTTCAATACACATGTACTTCTAATATAAGACACAAATATGAGTCCTTTTTAGATTTGAATCTTGAACATCAATGCACTCACTTGTTGAAGACTTTCTTCTCTAATCTGGAACGAGACGTATTGGCATTTTGCTTCAGGTCTGTAAGGTTTGGGTACTTCTTCCTGGACTTCCCCTTTCCGCCCTTCTTCCCCTTCCCGTAAGTCCTGGAGGATCCCAGATCTTCTCCGGTCGCCGCCTCGATGTCCCTCATGAGCTCCGGGTCTCTCCAGTCTGAAACAGTGTGAGGACGCTGGGTGACATCATCTCACTGTGTGCCATCGACACACACAACACACTTCTGCCATCGACACACACGACACACTTCTGGCATCGACACACAACACACTTCTGCCATCGACACACACGACACACTTCTGCCAACGACACACTTCTGCCATCGACACACACGACACACTTCTGCCATCGACACACAACACACTTCTGCCATCGACACACACACACACACTTCTGCCATCGACACACAACACACTTCTGCCATCGACACACACACACTTCTGCCATCGACACACACGACACACTTCTGCCATCGACACACACGACACACTTCTGCCATCGACACACACGACACACTTCTGCCATCGACACACAACACACTTCTGCCATCGACACACAACACACTTCTGGCATCGACACACACACACACACACACTTCTGCCATCGACACACACAACACACTTCTGGCATCGACACACACAACACACTTCTGCCATCGACACACACAACACACTTCTGCCATCGACACACACAACACACTTCTGCCATCGACACACAACACACTTCTGCCATCGAGACACACGACACACTTCTGCACACACAACACACTTCTGGCATCGACACACACAACACACTTCTGCCATCGACACACACAACACACTTCTGCCATCGACACACACAACACACTTCTGCCATCGACACACAACACACTTCTGCCATCGACACACACGACACACTTCTGCACACACAACACACTTCTGCCATCGACACACAACACACTTCTGCCATCGACACACACGACACACTTCTGCCATCGACACACACGACGCACTTCTGCCATCGACACACACGACACACTTCTGCCATCGACACACACGACACACAACACACTTCTGGCATCGACACACAACACACTTCTGCCATCGACACACACGACACACAACACACTTCTGGCATCGACACACAACACACTTCTGCCATCGACACACACGACACACTTCTGCCATCGACACACACGACACACTTCTGCCATCGACACACACAACACACTTCTGCCATTGACACACACAACACACTTCTGGCATCGACACACAACACACTTCTGCCATCGAGACACACGACACACTTCTGCCATCGACACACACGACACACTTCTGCACACACAACACACTTCTGCCATCGACACACAACACACTTTTGCCATCGACACACAACACACTTCTGCCATCGACACACACGACGCACTTCTGCCATCGACACACAACACACTTCTGCCATCGACACACACGACACACTTCTGCCATCGACACACACGACACACTTCTGCCATCGACACACACAACACACTTCTGCCATTGACACACACAACACACTTCTGCCATCGACACACACGACACACTTCTGCCATCGACACACACAACACACTTCTGCCATCGACACACAACACACTTTTGCCATCGACACACAACACACTTCTGCCATCGACACACACGACACACTTCTGGCATCGACACACAACACACTTCTGCCATCGAGACACACGACACACTTCTGCCATCGACACACACGACACACTTCTGCACACACAACACACTTCTGCCATCGACACACAACACACTTTTGCCATCGACACACAACACACTTCTGCCATCGACACACACAACGCACTTCTGCCATCGACACACAACACACTTCTGCCATCGACACACACGACGCACTTCTGCCATCGACACACAACACACTTCTGCCATCGACACACACGACGCACTTCTGCCATCGACACACAACACACTTCTGCCATCGACACACACAACGCACTTCTGCCATCGACACACAACACACTTCTGCCATCGACACACACGACGCACTTCTGCCATCGACACACACGACGCACTTCTGCCATCGACACACACGACGCACTTCTGCCATCGACACACACGACACACTTCTGCCATCGACACACACGACACACAACACACTTCTGGCATCGACACACAACACACTTCTGCCATCGACACACACGACACACAACACACTTCTGGCATCGACACACAACACACTTCTGCCATCGACACACACAACACACTTCTGCCATCGACACACACAACACACTTCTGCCATCGACACACACGACACACAACACACTTCTGCCATCGACACACACGACACACTTCTGCCATCGACACACACAACACACTTCTGCCATCGACACACACACACACACACAACACACTTCTGCCATCGACACACACGACACACTTCTGCCATCGACACACACGACACACTTCTGCCATCGACACACACAACACACTTCTGCCATCGACACACACAACACACTTCTGCCATCGACACACAACACACTTCTGCCATCGACACACACACACACTTCTGCCATCGACACACACAACACACTTCTGCCATCGACACACAACACACTTCTGCCATCGACACACAACACACTTCTGCCATCGACACACACACACACTTCTGCCATCGATACACACACACACTTCTGCCATTCACGAGTTCTTCATATTCTCAGTATGATTCTTCTAACACATTTATGCCGTGGACTAAAGATCTGATCACGGCCTCATCCTCTGGTTTTGGTATAATGTGTGTGAAAGTAATGGCATTCTTAACTTGACAGTGTTGAAAAAGATACATAAACCTATGAACATAACCTGATTCGGTGGTCAGGAATAATTTCTTATTATTATCATGATAGATAGATAAAATAGATAGATAGATAGATGGATAGATAGATAAGATGATAGATAGATAGATAGATAGATAGATAGATAGATAGATAGATAGATAGATAGATAAGATGATAGATAGATAGATAGATAGATAGATAGATAGATAGATAGATAGATAGATAGATAGATAGATAGATAGATAGGATGATAGATAGATAGATAGATAGATAGATAGATAGATAGATAGATAGATAGATAGGATGATAGATAAGATGATAGATAGATAGATAGATAGATAGATAGATAGATAGATAGATAGATAGATAGATAGATAGATAGATAGATAGATAGGATGATAGATAGATAGATAGATAGATAGATAGATAGATAGATAGATAGATAGATAGATAGATAGATAAGATGATTGATAGATAGATAGATAGATAGATAGATAGATAGATAGATAGATAGATAGATAGATAGATAGATAGATAGATAGATAGATAGATAAGATGATTGATAGATAGATAGATAGATAGATAGATAGATAGATAGATAGATAGATAGATAGGATGATAGATAGATAGATAGATAGATAGATAGATAGATAGATAGATAGATAGATAGATAGATAGATAGATAAGATGATTGATAGATAGATAGATAGATAGATAGATAGATAGATAGATAGATAGATAGATAGATAGATAAGATGATTGATAGATAGATAGATAGATAGATAGATAGATAGATAGATAGATAGATAGATAGATAGATAGATAGATAGATAGATAGATAGATAGATAGATAGATAGATAGATAAGATGATAGATAGATAGATAGATAGATAGATAGATAGATAGATAGATAGATAGATAGATAGATAGACTATAAAAAGATTAATAGGTAATTAAAGAGACACACTCTTTTTTTTATTTAAAAGGTATTGTAATCCATCCTTTAAATGAAAGCAGGAATATCTGAGATCTTGTCCAGGTTTAGTAACGGTTCCTCTCGAGAGACGCTGATTTCTCCAACGCTTCGTAAATCTGTCTTGTGTGAGTCTCGCACTCAGAATCATCAACTCTTCATTAAACACGTCCCTTACGGCGAACATGCATATCTCGCAATGATAAAACGGTAGCCGTTAAATTATTTACAATCTCTAAAGTGTTTAATTGCACAGAGCACTGCGCTTCATCAGTCTGAGGAAGACATGTGACCAACAAACAGCGTTTCAGAAGAACCCGAGGAGCGCTAGCGGGATTAATGTAGCCTTCAGGGTGAGGATGAGGAGGAGGAGGATGAAGATGACGGGTTTAACTTGAGCTGAGCAGCAGGACTCACTCCTCTGTCAACAGCTCGCATCTGCAACAGCTGCACAACACACACTCTCTCTCACACACACACACTCACCCACACACACCAGTGCTACAGAGAACACACGTGTGGAGTCCTGCTCTCTGGGAGGCTTGCACCTTCCTCAGAAAGGAAAGGAATACGCTGGGATCAAAGTTAAGTTCAAGAAATAACAAACTCATCTCTCGTTTTCTAAAATCAGGCGTTAAAACGGAGGAGAACGAGATCATGTTTTGGAGGAAAGAAATGCATAAATATTAAGCTTATACTTTTATAAAAAGCACTTTCATTAGTCTTTGTGTTATTTCATCTCATCATTTTAGGGTTTATGGCATTTCACTATCATGGCAACAAAGTTGTAAAATGTTAGTAAATAATAATTATCAATTATTTTTTATATTAACATGCATATTGTTTACATGTTGTGGCTGTACTTTAGAAACAGTGATTATTTTAATTAGTGCTGGGCAACGGTTACGATTAATCACATCCAAAATAAAAGTTTGTGTTTACATAATATATGTGTGTGTGCTCTGTATAATTATTTTGTATTTATAAATACACACACATGCATATACAGTATTTAAGAAAAATGTGTTATTTATATATAAAATATTTATATTTATATATAATATAAATTCTGTATAAATATATATACAGTATATAAATGCAAATAATTCTTAAATATATACAGGCATGTCTGTGTGTATTTATATATACAAAATAATTATACACACAGTACACACACATATATTATGTAAACACAAACTTTTACTTTGGATGTGATTAATCGTTGCCCAGCACTAACTTTAATGTTTCGGAGTTCCCCTCAATCGTCTCACTGCAACCCATGTTCTATAGGAAAGGAGGCACAGGTGTAAATGAATTATTATGGTATGCCACATTATGCAACAAATGCTGTCGACTGTTCTTAAAGGGATAGTTCGCCCAAAAATGATATTTAAGCCATGATTTACTCACCCTCAAGCCGTTCGAGATGCATATGTCAATCTTTTTTCAGACGAACACATTTTCAGTTATTTTAGAAAATGTCTTAGACCTTTCAGTGGTTATAATGTGAAGCAATGGGGTCCAGCTGATTCAAGTCGCAAAATGTGCATGCATCCTTCACAAAAATAATCCATCCGGCTCCAGGGGGATAAACAAAGGCCTTCTGAGGGTAATCCGTGCAGTTTTGTCGTAAAAATATACATATTTAAAACTTTATAAACGAAAATAACTGGCTTCCGGTTCATGGAGATGGTTGCTGGCATATGACGTAGGACGTAGCGTAGGAAGCGGCGTGACGTAGAACGAGCGTGACAGCGCAGCCAGAGAGCAGAGCAAAACAAAACTCTACGTTCGCTCTACGTCACGACGTCATTCATCTCCATGAACGCGCACCGACCGCCACCGGAAGCCAGTTATTTTAGTTTATAAAGTTTTAAATATGTTTTTTTTTTACGACAAAACTGCACGGATTACCCTCAGAAGGCCTTCGTTTATCCCCCTGGAGCCGGATGGATTATTTTTGTGAAGGATGCATGCACATTTTGCGACTTGAAGCAGCTGGACCCCATTGCTTCACATTATAACCACTGAAAGATCTAAGACATTTTCTAAAATAACTGAAAATGTGTTCGTCTGAAAAAAGATTGAAATATGCATCTCGAACGGCTTGAGGGTGAGTAAATCATGGCTTAAATATCATTTTTGGGCGAACTATCCCTTTAACCTACACTGAACCTCCAGAACCAGAAACAAATGTTGGGCCGACACGTTCCTTCAAAAGCATTTGCCATTGAAACAGGATTAGTAATTATTCCAGCTCTAGACACACTGACCATTCAGCTTAACTTTCAGTCGATCTTAAAGAACTAAACGGACCGAAGCTGAAGCAGTCGTGACAATACAACACATACTTGCCTTTCCTGGAAAAGTGCTTTAAAAACAACTTCATATGAAATCTACGTGAACACAAGCACAATCCTTACAAACTCTAGTCCATACTGATCCATTACATTACACATTTAATATAGAATCTGACTACTTTTTAACTAACTTGTTTATCGTATTGATTTGAATAGGATAATCTTGCACCATACTGACATAAAACTACAAAAAGAGAGAAAATACATTCCATCTTTGTCATCAACAACATAAAGTCCATTAAACACTACATTACTTCAGGGTTTCCCCTGGGTTCACGGAGGAACTGCAAGGGTTTGTGAGTTTAATTAAAGGATATTAAGTGATCATAAAAATGTGTTTGAAAGAAAAGGGTTTCCAAAGACATAGCAATACATGGTTAAATGGCTCACTGAGTGATAATTCAAATAATAATTAATGTGTTTATTAGAAGTCTGATATGTAATGTGAGAAAAATGATTTCCGTAAATCCAGTGGTCAAGTGTTTTGTGGCCTCTCAGTTTTCCAAGTAATTATAGACACCTATTTCACAAAACTAGAAGACTTTCTGAATGTGTATAAGCAATGTGCTTTCTTAGAAAGGAAAATTTAAAACATTTAAAAGAAGGGTTAGACTATATTTGAATGTGTCCTTGTAACAGTGTAATTACATATTTAAGTACTCAGTAATAATAATTAACTACATGACCTTACTATAGGGTTAAGATTAGGAATAGGGTTTGGTTTAGGGTTAGTTGCATGTAATTATGCCTAATTTATAGTTATTACTATAGCAAATACATGTAACGTGTAACAACGACACATTAAAATAAAGTGTTGCCAACAGAAGAATTGGGGAGACAATAAATTATGAATGATTTACTGACATTGTGTGAATAATATGTAATCATGATTTAATCAACAAAAAAAGTAACTGTAGTCTAATTACAATTAATTACAAGTAACTAACAACTTAAAGTCCTCCTGTGGTGAAAATCCAGCTGTTAATGTTGTTTATGTGTCTATGTGGTGTTTTTAATGTGCTTTAAGACAAACCATGTGTAAATTCATAAGTCGACAGCATTGCTGAGTGTTTTCTCCTTAAAACTGCAGTGAACCAAAGACAGTCTCAAAAACACGCTTTGAAATCGCTGGTGTTTCTGACGTCACAAACTACCTTGTAACCAATCAGATCAACGTGTGATCATCAACCAGTGGATCTCTGAGCTGAGTGAGTGAGTGAGTGAGTGGAGGCGGGGCTCATTTGCATATTCATAGAACCGCGCATACTAAATGAGGCAAGGGTGTCGAGTTACATTCAAGCTATTTTAAGGCATGAAGAATTATTTTCAAGGAAAAAAAAATGTTTAAATATGTCATTTTAGTGATCAAAGATGAGTTTTAAGGGATATAATTATTGACTACAGGGGGACTTTAATTACAAGTACTTAATTTTTGGATTCGGATTACGTAATCCAGATTAAGTAATCCGTCACTAACAGCACTGACAGCTTCTGTAACATTTTTTCCCTGAGTCTATGATATTCTGATCTCCAGATATGGCTCAGGTCCATACTTCAATGTAAATCAATATGATTTTTCATCGAATTGCAAGTAGGTGCTAGATCTGAGGTCACACTTACTGTAGATCAGGGGTTTGTTTAAACTCAAGAGAACGAGAACGAGAAACTTGCGTCAGACACACAGAACAAACACAGTGTTGAGAGTCACAAGCATCAGAAGTGTTTGGTCGGGCTGAAGCAGAATTCAATGGTTCGAGTGTTCAGTCGAGGGGCTGATGGACACCGGCAGCGTGTGTGTGTGTGGGGGGGGGGTCCTGCGGTTACCCTGAGAACCGGCATGTCCACGGCACAGGGCGTGACGGAGTCGCGGGGATCGATAGCTTACTTAGTTACAAAAGATGCTATTTCACAAGCCAGTGGTCAGCGGGCCCTGAAGTCAGTTGCCTCAGATAACTGTTTGTTAACAAGTAAAGTGTGGCCAAAGAAAGCACATCCGACGCTCCAGTGACAGCATGGAGACGCCGCTTAATTGGCTTTTAGCACCCGACTCCACAAGAAAAGAAGCCAGAGAGAGAAAGAGAAGGAGTGAGATGCAGCCTGTCCTATTATCTGAGTATTGATGATGACTTGGATGGGATTGCATCAGTTCATCTCTTCCTGGAGTCCCGCAGACTGTGGGTGATGGATGTCTGGGATTTGGGATTTGGCCTGGACACTGGCTACTGAAGGGCTGGGGGTCTCCGAAACACGAGGGAAAATGAAAGAAGATTATCAAGCTTTCAGGTTTGGTGTGTGTGAGGTCGATCTGGCAAGGATGCATTAAACATGCCTTGAGACAGGGTTTCACAAAAAAAAAAAAAAAGCTAATAATTACATCAAATGTGACATTAAAATAAAAACACATGACTGCACAATTAATCTGAACAAGTAAATTCTGCTTTTCAACTCCATCTATGTATGTGCAGCGAGTTTAACGGACATTTAGGGAATGCGATTTGCGCTTGGTTCACTTAATTAAAAAATAAAAGTTTTGAGGATTTGAATGTGAGAATTTAAGACATAAATATTAATGATGCAAGTTATTAATGATGTAATAATTATTAGAATTATTTTTATTTTTATTTTACAGGACCATTTAAATTTACGACAGTAATATATTTATATCTATGGAAGCTTGTTTCCGTTACAGAATAAAAAATAAAAAAGGTAACTGCGAGTTTATTTCTCACAATTCTGAGAAAAGATGTCAGGATTGCGAGATATAAACTCACAATTGAGAGAGAAAAAGTCACAATTATCTTTTAAAATGTTTTATTCTGTGGCGGAAACAAGCTTCCATAATATCTTCAAATAATGACAATAATCCCTATATTTATAAATAATTTTAAAAAATCTAAACAAATCAAAACACAACACTTAAACGATAAGATATTTTATCTGTGTGTGTCATGTGACCATTAACCAACATTACAGAACCGCAAACATGTGAATGAGTTGTTGTTACATTAATAAAATATGATTTAAAATTACAGGGAGCATATCGGCGGACAAAACGGTTTGGGAAACCCTGCCTGAAGACAAGAGGTTTGGCAAACATTTTAAGAGGCAGTTCCCCAGATAAGACTTTCTTCTACAAAAGGAGATATTTTGAAGAATGCTCACGCTGCTCTTTTCCATACAATGACTGTATATAAGCACTGTCACGCTCCGAAATTACAAAAAACACCATTAAAAGTAATCCACTGTAAATTAAATCTACCTAAAGATTAAATAAAGGTACCATTGCTACCTGTCCTCATAGTGAGAAAAAACCTCAAGAACACCTTTTGTGTTACACAAAGAACGCCAAAAGAACGTGTTCTGACTAGTTAAGTTACATACAGTCAATCCAGAAATTATTCAGACACCAAATATCATTTTTTTACTAGTGTGTGCAGGACACTCTAGGTCATTTATGTAAGTGAGGAGAGCAAAATAAAGTAAACTGTGACATATTATACCCAAAGATTCTTCATACAGTGACTAACAGTGACATTTATAAACATTTGGGACCAAAACTGATTCGGACACTTTGACCTGATCATGTTTTGCTGAAGTGTGTTTTCTTTAATAACTAATGCTCTTTTTACACACAGACTGAACACAATGAAGCATTGCTTGGTGATTGGTTGAGCTAAACTGGTATTATCTAATTGTGTAGTTAAATTTAACAGCTGACAGATATTCAACATAACTCATGTGTGAGACAGTCTAACAGAAGGACGGACAAAACCAGTCAAATATCAGCTGATCTGAGAACTCTGAGTTCTGCTCATATTTCATCACCACTTTCTAAACTATAGCGAATAAACTGATAATGTGAGAAATGTTGAAGTGTCTGAATAATGTTGGTTTGACTGTATATTGCATGAATTGTCTGACCTGGCTGCTGCTCCTGGCGTCTCCACTTCTCCTTCTCCAACCGCAGAGCATCTTCTGGGTTAACGGGCCTTCCCAGCTCATCCCGAGGGATAATGCACCCATGGAACGGGCACTGAAATTACATCACATTTCATTTCAGTACTTTATTCAGTCGGTGTCCTGCTCGCACGCTGTTGCTCGTCTGACCTTTACTCTGTCTTGACGTTCACACAAAGACCCATCTGGCATTGGTGCTTTGCACTTGTGCTCCACAGGTTTGAATTTCCCAGCGAATGTGATGTATCTCGACTTCATCTCTGCAGAAAGCTCCTCGTTTTCCACTTCTTCTTCCACCTCGTGAGGAACCCAGAACTGGTGCTGTGATGTGTGCCTGAAAACCAGTGAAAAAACAGGTCTGACTGAGAGAAAAAACACACATCACATCATCATGTAGAAATTGCCTTCACAAAGTGCATTTTTTGCATGACTGTCATTGATCTCAATGACTTTTCCAGCCCGTGAAATGATTGTTTCCTGATATTTCCAGGTTTTTCAGACGCAGAAATCTTGTATCATGATGCCAAACAGTAAATCTCCAGATCATTGTTTTCATCAGTTAATTTAGGAGAACAGGAGTTGATGTGAAGTCATGCAATGGTGCTCTCTAGTGGTCACTTCACACCATTCACACTCCAGTGAGAGACGGATGGATGCATGTTCCTCATGAAGGAGAGCGTACTTGATGATTTTCCCAGCGGTGGGCTGCTCCTCTCCCCAGTAGTAAAGATCCACTCCAAACGGGACGACGGGCGCCTCCACCGAAGCTTTCTCTCCGTTCATGCCCTCCTGGCCACGGCTGCTCACCACGGACTCAGACACACTGAAACAACCACAACACACTTTATCAACAAAACACTTTATGCATTTTGGTCATTCATTCACACAACAAACGCGTTTTGGGGCCTGAAAACGCGAACTTTTGAAAACGATACCGGTATCGTCTCCGTGTAAAACTACAAAAACTTAAATTTGTGTAAACGGTGACATCATGCACATGTGTGTGTGTTACATGTTCAGTGTATAGACGCATAGTGTTTCTTTATAAAGTGACATCGCCATCTACTGGCCTGGCAGCAGAATACAGCGTTTTCGTGGATCCGTGTGAACGGGCATCGTTTTGACAACGTTGTCGTTTGTATGCGAAAAACACAACAACCATAATGAACTGATCTTCACAGTAGATAACGCTTTACAGTGAACTCTGTTAGAGAGACACATATGACAGTTTATCTGTTCACTAAAACACTGACTCTCCTGTTGAGGAATAAAACACCATCATCTCCACCTCACTTTACAACACTTCCCTCAGTTCTCTCCATCTCCTGAAGCCAAGCTCATGTTGATTCTTGTTTTATTACCAGCTCTGTGTCACACACACACACACACGCACACACACACACAGACACACACACACACACACACACACACACACACACACACACACACACACACACACACACACACACACACACACACAGGATCTGATGCTGATTCTTGTTTTATTACCAGCTCTGTGTACCTTTAAATATTATATTTTATGACTATTTTAATATACAAATATGAAAAACATAATAAAATGTTTTTTTAAATCATAAAATATAGAATCTGTATTTCTGCTACAAATGTAACTCTGTTACAGTAATAGAGGAGGGGAACATTTAAAGACACATGTTGAAAGCTCATAGTCAGAACTGCACTGTTAGACTCCATACAGAATATAGTATAGTAGATAGTCATTCTAGTAGTGGTCAGCCAATACAGTTTTTAAAAACTATTTTATATTTAATTTGCACAATACTTTCTCAGATTTCACTAAAATATTTGACAATATTCCATTCTGTTAAATCCTTTTGAGCATTTAATAATTTCCATTTATTTCAGTCTTTCACTGCTATATTTTTTTCTTCTCTTTTTCTTCACTCTCAGAATAAAGGTCCAGAAGCGGTCCCTGGGGCGGTCCCTTTCAAAACCTACACCTTAGTACCTGAGGAGTGCATATTAATACCTCAAAGGCACATACTGTTACCAAAAGTGTATATATTAGTACATAAATGGTACATATTAGAACTTTTTAAAAGGGTACCGGTCCCAGTGACAGCTTTTGTACCCTTTCTTCTGAGTGTACTGCACATCAGTGTGTGTGAACTGATGACGGTCAGATCACCTGGTGGACGGGGCAGGGTCGAGCCTCTGTCGGAGCACACGCAGCGTGGCGGCAGCACAGGTGGGGTCCTGCTCTTCATCACTCATCTTCCTCCTGAGTCGAGACAGGCTGGCGGACACGAGGGGAACGGGACGTTTGACCGCAGCTCTCGACGGCTTTGCTTTGACCTCAGAGGCTGATGTCGAGGGAGTTTCATCAAGTCCTGTGAGAGACAACGAGAAGAATGACAAAAACAGGTCAAACATTCAGAAGGCCACATCTAGACTGTGTTGTTCAGGATCCCAGCACACGCACCGGTGGTCTGATGGACTGAGCGGGGTCCTGTGGGAGTGTGCAGGGGCTTAAGCTGGACTTAAGAGAGACATGAAGATCTGAGACTCACCCGAAAGCTTCCCAGCTTAATACTTGAAAGTACGGTGAATTCCTCATAAGACTGTTTACGGGACACCTGACCACTATACATCAATGACGACATGGGTCTGTTTTTACAGCTTATCAACAAATATGGCTTTTAAAAATCTACATAATGCGCAGTATTTTCAGATACATTTAATAAATACTGTATGTGTATTTAGATTTTTTAAAATAAATAACAGTATTTTATTTTACTTCACACACATTTTCATGTATTTGTGCCCACTCCTGTTCAACTTTAGCTTGCAGCAAAACTCAAAACTGTGCAACGATTAATCGCATCCAAAATAAAAGTTTGTGTTTACATAATATACATGTGTACTGTGTATAATTATTTTGTATATATAAATACACACACACACACACATGCAAAATAGAATAAATAGAATATAAATTATAAATAAATATATATACAGCAAATATGGAAATATTTGTATATATTTAAGAAAAATCTGTTATTTATATAAAAAATATTTATATTTATATATCATATAAATGACATATAAATATATATAGCCTACAGTATATACATGCAAATATCTGTATATATTAGAAAAAGTTATTTATATATAAAATATTTATATATAATATAAATATGTAAATATATATATACAGTATATACATGCAAATATTTGTAATATATAAACATGCATGTCTGTGTGTATATACAAAATAATTATACACAGTACACACACATATATTATGTAAACACTTTTACATAACTTTTATTTTGGATGCAATTGCACGTTGCACAACCCTAAAAATATATGTTTGAATGCATATCAGTGTAAGCCTATGAGACTGTTTGGCCTGTTTTACTGTCCCCCTGCAAATATAACTCTGATCACTTATCAACAAATCTCTAACCCTAAATATAAGCAATAGTGAAAGTGATGCCTTAGTTCAGTTAAGCAGAAAGAGTGGTTTACACACTAAAGAAACTATGTTAAGGTCTAAGGACAGGATGAGAAACGTATGGCCAGATTCGTACAATCCTGATCTCCATCCTCTGGTGTGTACAGTTAATCCAGGCTCACTCCCCTTCAGCGACTCACTGCATTACAGCGGCGCTCCAGTGTGTGGAATCATGAAATACGACCAAATCCTTTCTTTTTCTGTTCAAATTGACCAAAATGGTAGCTATTTGTCTGAAGCAATAAAGTTGCAGGTGCTAAAGAGATAAATCAATAAGAGGAAATAGAGAGGCCCAGCAGTAGACATAGAGTTGAGCTGCCAATGGTGGCGTTATTGATTTTCCTGAGTTCAGCAGGCCTTGTAATTAAAATGTAAATTTTGAGAGAGATAACGTCCTGACAGGAACGCTGGGATAAAGGGATAGATAAAAGCTGTTGTGAAAGGAACGGCGAAAGAGAGAGAGAGAGAGAGAAAGGAGGAGAGGAACAGACAAAATACTTTTCGAATGAAAAGGTTTCTCTCTGGATGAGAGAGCCGGAGCGATTTTGAAAGAAAGAAAGAAAGAAAGAAAGAAAGGGAAAGATTAGCCAGAGATGAGCTGGAGTCCTGTGACAGGTTGATGTAATATTAAATGAAACGGCTGATGCTAACTTGCGCTGATTGATAAATCTGAAATGATGGAGTTAACTTGGCAGTAAATCAGAATTATATTTCCCACGTCCCGTTTTAGGAGTATTTAAATTATACTGCGAATGGTTGCGCTCTTAATGCACAATTTCCATTTTCAATCTATATTCCTTTGCATATAGAGTGCAGAAAAAAAAAAAAAAAAAAAAAAAGGAGTGCTTTTCGCATTTAATTCAATAGAAAAGAACTGACATACACGCGTCTCTAATCAGCCTCAGATCTGATTCACTGCGGTACATGATTGCTGGTGGCGTTTGCTAAGGTAAGCATCACTAGTGCTATTGCTCATATCTGGGGTTAAGACCCCTAACTGTAAGTATTAAAGGGGTCATGACATGAGAAATCAAACTTGCCTTGATCTTTTGACATTCAGGAGGTCTTTGTACCATTAAATCAGCCTGCAAGATTCAGAGAGTAAAACTTTCTCATTTGAGTAAAACACAAAGCATTTATTTAATCAAGCTACAAAAATAGCTCGCAGGGGCAAATACATTTGCATATGACATCTGCGAATATTTTTACATCATCGCCCATAGGCCCCGCCCACTGGTCACTTAACGGCTAACGTTTGCCTACGCTGGATGTGAGCGTCGCGTTAAAAGCCATTATAATGACTGACGCTGTCTACACTGTCCAGTTTAAACAGCTGGTTTGTCTCTGTACAGACTTCAGAAGGTTTCCAGCATCTGGAACAAGTGGATGGCTTATTTTAATGGCGTCCCGGATTAGTCGGATGATTATATGTTTGTTCGGAGCATTTTATTTTGTAATCGAGACAGTTCGCAAAGAAACTTTAGTTGAAGATGAAGCATCACAAACCGCAAGTCAATGATTTCGTAATGCTTTGTCTGTAAATGTTTCATATGGATAATGTTTTCAGATCACTTACTCGCATGCAACAGCGAGTGTGTGTTGATCCTGTTTCCTGTGCAGTGACATTAGCCAATCATAACAGTGTCTGTTTACTGACAAGCCCTAAAGGAGCCGCACATTAAAAACTGATCATTTCAGACAGAAGGTCAGATCAATGAGGGTTGAAAATAATTGTTTTTCCACACACACATATATATTACTTAGTTTTTGTGCAAAAGACTTTATTAACATTATAAGTAAAGTTCAAGGAACATTTTAAAGTAATAAAAAAATCCATGTCACGACCCCTTTAATCTTCAGCACGTCCCTCATGTGGTTTGTGAAGAGTTTAGCGCACAGAAGCAGGTGTAAATCACCGCTCTAAGCTAATGGGCGCTCATTAACACCAGCGCATTGTTAATTTGGCATGGCCAGTGCACTGATCATTACATACTTTACTGCAGAAAGCAGCTTGGCTCTGTGAAGTTGTAGAAATGATATCCTAATGAATCTTCAGTTACAGCCTGCTTAGAGATGCCGAGAGGGAACGAATGAAGAAAGAGAACAGGAGCGAGAGCTGAAGTCACATCTCATCATTACTGTACGGCGTGAGTTCATCAGACATTAGCAGGGAAATCTGGAAATTACTAAACCACTGCATGAACCTCATTAGCTACTGTAATCGATTATTTTCATGGCAGTAAATTCAAAACGGGACAGGATTTGAGGTCAAATATAATCTGTGGTATTTAGCTGGCGTTTGACCTATCGCGTGACCTCTGTCTTTCGCCTGTGGCTTCCTGTCGATAGAGCTGTCCTTGCCCAGATGGACAACAATCTTCTGCATGTACAAATAGTCAGCTGTCAAAACAGATTTGTATCTGCGGCCCCAGGTTATAATTGATTTAAACGAGGCTTAAAGCAATTTATTACGTTTCAAAAAGAGATCTGAGTTTATTAAATGTGCAGCTGTTTTACAGTGATGTGATATTATTGTGCTTCTCACATTTCACACCAAATTATCATCAAACGGTGATTCTTATAACTGTAATGCGATACAAATTATTATTTTACCTATAAATCAACAAATTAAAGGCAGCACAGCAAATGCATAATATTACTATGATGTGTAAATACTTTGCAATTTAAGCTATTTTTTTTTTTTTTAGAATTTAGGGGGAAAGTGCTTAATTGTCATAAAATGTCACAATGCAAAACTATTAAAGAAAAAAAAAAAAACATTATTTTGTCTTTGATTTTGTAGTGACCTGGAAATAAATGTTCTTAACAAGATTTGATGAGACTCATCTTTATAATAATACAACATATTTGTTAAGATATGAATCAGTTATTTTTCCGATTTAATCATCCTAATGGATTAAAAACTGTATACACCTTTTGCATGGTGATGCTCATAAAACAGTCATAACAATATGTTTCAACTAAAAACATGTGTATCTAATCACTAACTTCTCATTAATGAGCGAATACACAAAAGTTGCAAAGTTTTGAATGTTACCATGTTTTACCATGCTATTACTTCATTTACCCCCTTTTTATTAATTAAAACAATTAAGGAATTCAAGAACTAGAGCAAAAACCAGTGTGATGCAGGATAATATATATTTCTCTCAATATTTATGAGACATTTTATTTTAATATATCATTAGATGAAACTTATAAGAACATATAATAAGAAAATTACCAGAATGAACTCCATTGACTTCAATGGATTTAATTAAATTAATTTTAAAACATATAACTCATAACTGCTCAAAACAGTCTACATTTATGAAAAATACATTTTCTTTTTCTAACAAAACAACATCAATATTACTCTGAAATGTTTTCAAACAAAATATATTTATTTTACTAGCAAAAAGGTATTTTCCTTTACCACCAAACACCATTTAGACTGTTTGGTCTATGAACGTTTGCTCTACAAGCACATTAAGAGTGTATTTACACGACAACAATGAACTAAAAAACAGACGACCCCCGTTCACACGCATCTGCGAAATTTATTTTATTGATTAATCATTATGCATGGCAGGCCAGTAGTTGGCGATGCCACTTTGTCAAGAAACACCCCGTAAACACAAACAGTTTTCACAAATTTGCGTTTTTGTTGTTTACATGGAGATGGTTGTTTTCAAAAACTTGCACTTTGAAGCCCGTTTTCAAAAAAATCTTGAGTTTTCAGGCTCTCAAAACACAAATAATCCACCAAAACACATGAAAAGTTTTCCGTTTTCAGTTGAAAACAATGTTGTGTAAAAATACCCTAAGACATTCATTTGTTTATGTCATTTTGTTTTAATTTCCGAATTATTGTGTGTGTTTATGCGCAAGCATGTTTATAAACTATAAAGGAAACTATAAAGGAGTGTAGGAAAGAGGCTAAATGTATTTTACACAATCAATTTGAGACAAATCTAACTAAAAAAATCTAGATGAAAAAAATCAGCATAATTTCCTTTCGGATCAAAACGGACCCGAACGCAAAAGGTGTAACAATTTAGTTTAAATGGCTATATCTTTTTTGAAAAAATTGTAAAAAACAATCTGAAAATAAATAAATAAATAATGTGTATTTTGACAGTCTTAACACTCTTACAAAATTATGGATTAAAAAAAAAAAAATCAAAACGGACCCGAAGGCAATAGCAGGGTTTTAATTCACTGTCAAACGACCTATTTTTGAAGTAAAACTTACAGCTTTTGAAAAGCAGAACCGTAAGTCGTACACTTCATGCTTTACACCTTAACTCTCAAAAACAAACTTTCCTTTTGCGCTTTGAACCTTTCAACGGCTAACCTTTTCAACTAAACTCACCAATCCCACACTGAAATATCCCCTGCCCCGCACTGCAAACAAACAGGCTTCCCCAGAGGACTTAGACGCGTCACCATAAGTGTGTGGTCATATCCACCAGAGATTATGTGGATTATGCATGATGCACCTGAACAAACTCACCGTACTCAGCCCGCAGATGTTCAGGAACATGAGGCTCATAGCCCTCCTTCTCCGGCACGTCCACAAAGTCCTCCTCGCTGTCCTCTCCATCCTCAGGAGCTCTCATCTAGCGCAGAAAACAGACATTACAATAAATAACACTTAATAAAGAAGTATTTTTTCTCGGTTTTCTCCAACTCTGTGCATGCTGTAAAAACTACTGTTGCAAAACACATCCAGTTTTTTTGGTGGTTCTCCAGCAAACAGCGCTGGTCTGCTGACAGTGTGTAATTCTCTGTGGGCTGATTAACACTCAGATGGGATATTCACTGTGGCCTCAGGATATAACACAGATTTACAGCACTCTCAACCGCAAACTCTGCAGTAACGTGGGACATCTTAACATTTTAATTCAAAGCCTTAATAGAATTTCCACTCGACCACATCCAATTTTTTTTTTTTTTCTGGTGCTAGTCTATCTGAGTATTGTCCCAGCTAACTGTGACTGTATAAAATAGTGCTGGTTATGCTAAATACGTTTTCCAGCATCTGTCAGCATGCAAAGGAGACCTTAATAACTTGCTGGGTTTCAGAAAGTGGGGCAACATGGGACAACCCCGAATAAACTAGATCTGCCGGTGGATTCGCACTTGCACTGGGTGTCTTAGTCTTAGGTTGAACTGCTTCTGATAACATCTTTTTGCAGGCTGTTCTACAAAAGAGAGGGTGATACGAGTCTGTGTTCACATCATGCGGTGACTTTAAGGAGACCAGCTGGCACTAGATAAACCCGTCTTAACAGAGACCAGACCCAGACTATAGACCTGATCTTAAGTGTATTAATGCTCAAGCTGAGCTGAAAAGCTTTCATAAGTCTTGTGGTTTGAAAGAAAGTTAATGCCAAAGCTTATCGGTGCACTTTTAACACTTGTATGTGACGGATTTGATTTTACAAAATGATTTCAGTGAATTTTGAGCAAATACTGTGTAAAATAAGCACTCTTTTAAAATACTCGGGGGCAAAAGTTTGGAATTAATATGATTTTTTTCATGTTTCTGAAAGACGTCTCTTCTGCTCAAGGCTGCATTTATTTGATCAAAGATACAGTAAAAAACAGTGAAATATTATTATAATTTAAACAGCAGTTTTCTATGTGAATATATAGTACAGAGTACTTTATTCCTGTGATCAAAGCATCATTACTCCAGTCTTCAGTGTCACATGATCCTTCAGAAATCACTCTAATATGATGATTTGATGCTCAAGAAACATTTATGATTATTATCAATGTTGAAAACAGTTGTGCTGATAAAGATTTTTATGCAAATTCTACCATTTAAAAGTATGGAGTAAGATCGATCTTGAAAAAAATAAAAAAACAATAATTTTATTCAACAAGGACGCATTAAATTGATTAAAGTGATAAATAAACACATTTATAATGCTACAAAAGATCATGTGACACTGAAGACTGGAGTAATGATGCTTTGATCACAGGAATAAATTACATTTGACTATATATTCACATAGAAAACAGCTGTTTTACACTCTAATAATATTTCATACTTTTTACTGTATTTTTGATCAAATAAATTCAGCCATTTTGAGCATGACATTAAAAAAACATTACAATTCTTAATTTTTCCAAGCTTTTGACTGCCAGTGTAAGCAACAATTAAATAGTGAATAAAGCATTAAATGAGAGTACTGGTATTTTTTATTAGCATTTTAACAAAAAAACATCTCAATCAACCACTATATTTGAGGTAGGCCTATCACTTGAGTGCATTCAGGACAGTTCAATACTTATGGTTATTAACTCTAAGTATGTTCAATGAAAAAGAAGTGATGACTTAGCAAACACAACTAATTAAAAGAATAAAGCTCTATAATCATATTGTGTGTCTGTAAGAGGCGAAGACGAATGTGGCTGGTGTCTCGAGGAGCGCTTCACTCTCTCTCCCTCCGCCTCATCCATCACTCGCGCTGTAAGTTTTGTTATCACTCCAACACTAATCAAAAGAGAAAACTGTCACTGCCACTGACCTGTGGAACCTCCCAATTATGCTCTTCAAGAGCGACAGCAGCACTTAACTTCCACTGCCGGCTAAATGACCACCATCAATCTACGCTGAATAGCAATGAGCCACCGGGCTGCAAATGATTTTTTTTTTTTTTTTTTTTTTTAAGGTACAGAAATCCCAAGCCTGGAATTTATGAAAGGTGAAAAGCAACTCAAGGCTATTTTCCCCCTCCTCGCTCAGACTCGCGGGCCTGGGGAGACCACGACGTCTGCATTAGTGCTAAACACAATTTATGCCTTTTAATTTACTCAAAAGGTGCTTAAGCGGCCCGTGCGCTACAATGCAGAACAGAATGCCAGTTTTTAAATATGGGGGTCGTTGGAATAAAACGGTTTATATAATCTGCGTGCCCTTCCTCTTTCGAGGGCACTGCTTAAAGTCTGGCATTCCTTTTCCATTTATTCTGTCTAATTGTCTCGGTGATGACCTCAATATAAAGCACTAAAGATTCTAGCTTGCTTTGCTTTTATTTTTCATTATTGCGGGCAGGCTCTGTGTTGACAGTTGCAGATTGAGGTATAAACTGTCTTTGCATGAGGTCTCAATTACGTGCACTGGTGGCGTTTCTCCAGAAACCAGCGCGCCCTCTATAGTGAACACACACACACACACACACACACACACACACATATGTGCGCTTTCTGTGGCTGTGAAATGAACTAATCCCTAATGTTCAAGCCCTGTAGTCGCAATCTAAAATTTGTAATGCAATGAATAGTGACACTTTAAAGTCAGCATAATATCAAAATGATCCCTGATGTGCGAGATTATTTCTCATCTTGTATTAAATACAACACCCTGCTGCATACATCCTTTATGCACTGTAAAAAATGATTTTTTGGTGAAGTAAATACTACTGGAAAAAAAACAATGTAATTTACATGAAAAAGTTAGTTCAGGCAAGAATTAAAAAAAATAAGTAAATTCCATATCAGTACTTAATTCAAGCGAGTAGAAATGAAAGCGTAAATATCAACTCAATAAAATTAAGTAAAAATGACTCAACTTTTCTGATACTGGGGTTCCCATCATGCACTGGACCTTGAATAATTAATGAGGTTCATTTTTCACTGGTTTCCAGCTGTATTTACACTGTTTTATCATTGCTTTTGTTGTCAGGATTAGTAACTTGCCATTTTGTGACATTTCGAGTAAATTTTCGTCTCAAAATGACACATTCAAACACAAAAATGATCCATCAAATGTTACCGTCATTGTGTATTGTCTACCAAGTATTGAGGTCTTTGCATTCACATGCTGTAGTATAAATTACTTAGATAATCTAAGTAAAGCACAAACTATATATGACTGGTATAATTCAATATTATTGTTTGAGTCAAATGTAATGCAAAAGAAATTTCAACTAAATCGATATTAATCAACCTTTAACTAGCCAAGATAAAATTACTTATATTCTTTGTTACTTTCACTTAACTAGGTTAAGTAAAGTTTACTTAATTCCATATTCCAAGTATATTTAACGTAAAGATTTCTAATTAAAGCTACTGATAAATATGTTTAGGTTTTTACTTGGCAAATCTTTGTAAATTGACTAGCATTTTCTGAGTGGAAAAAGTTGCCTAGCTTTTTTCAAGTAAATCCAACTCCAAATTTTTTTCAGTGTGTGAATGTCCTGTCTAGTGCTGTCAATCAATTATAATAAAAAATAACTAGATTAATCACACATTTTTTCTGTGATTAACTAAAAACACTTACGTTTTTATATATTTTATAATGTAATAATTTCAGTTATTCTCCAAATTAATGTAGAGATAACATAAAGACAGTATTTGAAGAGTGCCATCTGAAAATTTCTTCTAGAATGATCATTTTTATCAAGCTTGTGTATTTCAGTTCAGTAATTTAACTTAAATGGCAATGAAAATTACCTATTAATTGTCCTTTAAGTGAAATTACTGAACTTAAATATACAAGCTTGATAAAAATGATAATTCTAGAAGAAATTTTCAGATGGAACTTAGAGGCTTTTGCATCTGAACTCTTCATATATTTATATATTATCTATACGTTTTTTATATATTTTATAATGTAATAATTTCAGTTATTCTCCAAATTAATGTAGAGATAACTTAAAGACAGTATATATTTATATATTATTTATACGTTTTTTATATATTTTATAATGTAATAATTTCACAGTTATTCTCCAAATTAATGTAGAGATAACTTAAAGACAGTATGATCAAAATGATCCTTGATGTGCGATATTATTTCTCATCTTGTATTAAATACAACACCCTGCTGCATACATCCTTTATGTGAATGTCCTGTCTAGTGCTGTCAATCAATAAAAATAAAAAACTAGATTAATCACATTTTTTCTAATCGCAACTAAAAACACTTACGTTTTTTATATATTTTATAATGTAATAATTTCACAGTTATTCTCCGAATTAATGTAGAGATAACTTAAAGACAGTATATTTTAAAAAAAAACTTGTTTAATGGCATCTTTTTTTACACTGTAAAAAATGGTACTGCTATTTACTTAAAAAAATTATGGTAACAATATTACACATAATATTTTTGAGTAGTTAAAGCTTGATTTCATTCATGGAATCTACCTGAATAAATCATGTAAAATGCCCTAATTTATTTAGTCTATGACATATGAATTAATTTTTTTTAGTGAAATGTGCTTTATTATTTGAAGTATTTTTTATTCTCAAAATTGTGTGAAGTCAAGTGAATGGATATGATCTGTTTATATTTAACTTTGACATATATTATTTTATAAAAAGACTGTATGCTGCTAGGACAGCACAGAATCAGACTTGTTACTGCACTATCGTTAGCAGAGTTATTGCTACATGTATGTAACAATATGCTTCAGAATATTTAAAAAAATGCAGTTATTCACAACCTAACCATAAGCCCTACTCCTCTGCACAATGGTAACGATCAAAACTTTAACATAATAGAAACTCTTTCAAATGTCAAACATACCTGAACATTAAACATTAACAGATGTTTCCCTTTACTCAAAAACACATGAAATAACACTTAATTTCAAGATTTACTCTCCATTTCCAGCCATGTGCAAAGCATGCTGGCAACAAACAATGGTGTCTCTAAATAAAACCGCATAAATTAGCTAATTCTCTTAAAATAAATAGGTAGCCCCTTTTCCTTAATTTTATGAGGTTTATCAGTTCCTCAATTCAAGCCTTAAAATTGTGTATGTTTCCTTAAAAAAAATAGGAAAATGCATCTCTTGGTGTTATTAGTGAAATGTTCTCAATATTTTCAACAAAACACTGAACCACAATTTTCTTAATAAAATATACATAACATTTTTAATGATCACCTCAATTTTTTTAATGAAAATTACAAGACACATGATTCATTTTTTACAGTGTATGACTGAAGGCCACTGATACTAATACAGCTACTGATGTCTCATGAAAACGATTTCCCCCCCCCAATTTTAAACATTAATTATAGCCATTCAAAGTGATTAAATTTTTTATCAATTTTTTAACATTTATTAGGCTTAAAAAAAGCATTTGCATGAAGAAGAGCGTGATAATGTAACTCTAGCCAAAGGATGACAGAAAAAAACAGATGATGTGTTAATTGTAATAAATGTTTTTAACGCGTTAAACTGGAAAAAATGAATCGGATGCCTCTCGGACAGCACTAATCCTGTCTCACCCGGGAATATTTCAGATTCAGGTTGATCAGTGTGTTCACTGTTGTTGCATTTAAACGTTTTATTTCACTCCACATTTCCCTCACGGCTGGAACTTGAGAGTTTAATTAGTTGCTTCCACGTTTTCCATAGTATTTAACACATGTAAACAGCACTGCTAATAGCCGATAGAGTCCGCAGGGAAACAGGGAAACGGGAAAGTCTGTCACCGCTTTAAAAAAAGAAAAAGGAAGGTAACATTCTACTTAAATTGAAACATTGATCAGTCTTTCTGCAACCTGCAGCTAATTACAATCTCCAAACATCATTTCAATCTCACCTAGACTGTTTTATGCCTGCTGCCACCAGATGAAGAACAGACTGTTTATTCATCTTGTCTTTATTTAACCCAATGCAGTTACTTTCTTGATAGATTAAAGTACATTGCACAATGGAAATTGTAGCTGTTATGTTTAAATCACTTTAATTCTTTTGCGATAAAATCAGCACCGTCAACCTGCGAAGGCAGTATTATAATTCTCGGCCTGGAGTGTGTGGACACTGAGAACGAGTGTGTCTTTGCTGACGTAGGTGTTGCTGACATTTGAAGAAAACCACCTTTGCATTTAAAACACTCATTCTCTCGGCTTCCACCATGATTTGTGTGCGAGGACAATAAAACACCTGACAATCAGGTAAAGTAGCCCAGGAAAGTTTCTAGGGAATGATACAAAACATTTGGAGAATTTGATTCTTTCGTAGTTCACAAAACGATATCAGCGTAATGACTGCAATTACTGGTCAAAAGTAAACTAATTATGTAATAATTATAAAATAATCATAATATTTAAATGAATGTATAGACTAGATTCATTTCTAAGAAATATATTTTAGTATAAACCGCAGAATTAATATTTGTAATGTTGTATGCTTTTGTTGTGTTACTGTATTTTCTACTATGCAATAATAGGTATAAAAATGTGTAATCAATAAGATTTTTTTATTTTTTTTAATGTAAATGTAAATACTGGGATATTGTCCCTCCAACCAGAGTTATTATAGTAAACAAAAACAAAAATGAAAACCATAAACAAAAAAATATATATTTTTGTTACTTGAAATAAAATAAATGCTAACTGAATTAAAATAAAATATATTTATAAAAAAATAAAACTTATTTGATTTCAGCTGCCAAACATTTCTTAATTTTATTTAGTTTAAGCAAGCATAACTGGGAGAATCAGACTAACTGCAACAATTAAAGACATTTTTATATTATTTTAGTCATAATAATATATTCACTACTAATATGAATTGTTTATCACTTTTGACCAATAGGTGGCACTGTTATCAAATTATGATGGTGTGGTCAGTGTGAGCTGACAAAGAAAGTTTGGTGTCAATATGGCAAAGGGTTGCAGAGTTACAGCCTCAGAATCAGCTTGGCATCATGCCATCACATTTTATTGACATAAATAACATCAAAAAGCGTTTAATAACATTTGCCAGCATGTCTGAAGATGATCTGAGCCGACTTTGGTGAAAACTGGGATTAAGGAGGGGTTAAAAAAAAGTAGGTTTTCAAAGAAATTCAAAATGGGGGACAGCAGTTTTCAATATCTCACAATTGGTATCATTGTTCTAGGCATGACCCAAGGAATCTATCAAGACCACTTTCATTAAAATAGGCAAAATTAATCAAAAGCTATTCGCATTTCTTGACTTTCATTATAAATTTTGACCAGAATGTGGCGTTATTCTGTAAGCACCTTCAGCGCATGGTCCAGATGACACATACCGAGTTTTGTAACCATACACTAATGCATTTCCAAAATACAGCATTATACCACAACATTCAAAATGTCCGATATTGGAAAATTGGGGATCATTCGACTCGGTGTGGTGCACTGAATTAAAAGAGACCAGTTTTATGAAATTATAATTATAACAATTTTTCATATCTGCTAACCAGTAGGTGGCGCTATGTTGAAAAGCTGCAGGTAGCCTCAGGTTTGTGATGACATGCACCATCTCAATACGCTAAAGCGTTGTGGAGATATAGCCTTGCATCCAATTTGGTACGCTCTTCATTAAATTCATTTATGCGTTATTCGAAAACGGATGAGTTTCTGAGCCAATTTTGGTTAATATCAGATTAAATATCTAGGAAAAGTTCAAAAAGTATTTTTTTTTATTATAGAAAATTCAAAATGGCGTCTTGAGCCAAAGAATTTTGATTCTAGCCTTTATGGTTCAGAAGTTATTAGCATAAACGTGAGTGCAACTTTGGACAGTTGGTGGCGCTAGAGGGATTCAGTTAGAGACTACAAAATTGCTGTGGTTAATGTTCAGACGGTCCTCTATCAGTGTGCCAAATTTCACAACTTTTTACCATACAGTTACTACATACTCAAGGTTACTACATACATACTGCCATAGACTCGGTAGCAGAAGTAGAAAAAGAAGAAGAACACTTACGATTACAACAGGTGCCGTAACTCAATGCTTGGCCCCTAATTACTAAACATTAACAAAAATGGAAAATATAAAAAAAAAATATATATATATTAGTATATTAATAGCACTGTCTTTGACTGGTCTCATCAGTAGACATATTAGAATAATGTAGACTGTAGACTAAACGAGTGTACAGCAGTCAGACGTTTACAGTGAACTCTATTGATCCCGCGCCGGCCTCTACCCTGAGACCGGTCCAGATAATGAGTTTCCGGTTAAATGTCCCCCACTTACTGGGAAAAACACATTCCAGCAGGGCTAAAGTGCTCCTCGCGCCCTCCAATATATTTTGTACGGTCTAATTAACTCTGTAAGCAATCTCAATTACTTTGTGCCCAGGGAAGCGTTGGCCAGGCACACTCCTTAAGCAAGTCTGTTATCCTTTTAAAAAATGAGCTGAGGAGGTACAGCCTCGGACAACTGAGCCCTACACTTCATTTGTCTTTGGCCAAGTTTGATAGCTATGCGTTTAAAAACCCATTCAATCTTATAAACCAAAAATTAAATGTACTCAGCTGTGATGGTCCTCTGTGCATCTGCTATTTATATGCTAATCTCCTCTCTTACGGGGAAGGTCTCGCAAATTATTACGGCAAACCAATAACTCAGGTGTATGGACTAGCGGGCTAGCTGACCGAAGAACAAGAACGAAATGCGCTTTGTCACGAGGACGCGTTCTAGACAGCCTGGAGTGAGACTCCATGAAGTTTCCTGTCATATTTCAATTTGAAAGCACATAATGTTGCGTATATATATGTGTGTGTGTGTGTACGCTATAGCATGTTATTGTTTTCAGTTATTAACCTTTCTTTTGCCCTGGAATGTACTTAAAATTAAGTTCTTTCTTCTGGCCAAAACAAATATTGCCCAACAATAAGCCCAGGAACATGTACAGTACACTGAAAAATTTGGTAACACTTTATTTTTACAATGTCCTTGTTACACATGTAACATGTACTTACCGTAGTAATAACAGTAAATTATGCATAATTACATGCAACTAACCCTCAACCAAACCCTCACCCTAACCCTATAGTAAGTACATGTTGTTAATTAATATCACTCAGTACTTAAATATATAATTACACTGAAACAAGGACACCTTAAAATAAAGTGTAATCAAAATGTTCAACTGTGTTTAATGTTTAATCAGTGCTGGGCAGATTACTTGCAAATTGAGGCTACTGATTGGGCCTACATGACGAAAATTGTAGTTAGTAACGATCTAGAATACTCATTTTAGGTAATGTATTTATATATGGATGCTCAATAAATGTACTTACGCCACCTCTGTTTGACAATACAAAGGGCCCTATCTTGCACCCAGCGCAATTGACTTTGTACACCGCATCATGCATCATTCCTCCACAGACGCATGTCAGTAAATTAGGGAATGAACTTGCGCTCCCGGGGGTGGTTCAGCGAAAAGAGGAGGCGTGTTCCGGCGCAAACGTTCCCTGGTGCTATTTTGCAGTTCCAGAAAACAATTCCGCCACAGACCAGGAGAAACCTCGTCTAAAGTCAGTGGTGTGTTATTCAGATGCTATTTTAAGGGCGCATGCTTGGCCATAATGTAGCGTGTGCACAACGCACATACACTTTGCTTCTCTACTCTACACAGACGCAGCAGTTCCAGAATTATTGGATTATTAGGAATATCACTGTTTTAATTACTGAGAGAAGTTTCTTGTTTTACCAGTATGTGATATCAGGAAACTAGATGAGGTAAAATAAACCATGCGTATGGGTTGACATTCTCTTGATTTGTGCTTAAGTTTTCATTGACTAAAACTAAATTGAGACATTTTGTCCTCTAAAATTTGACTAAACAAAACTAGTACAGGGTTCACTAAATATGATGAAAACTAAAAAGTACATGTGACACAGGACTAAAACAGCCGACAAAATGAACACTTCTACCTAGCACTGTGTTTAATTATGAGTAACCAAAGGGTGTCATTTCTTCCATGTGATGACAGATAATAGCATGGGATGGTGATCAACATGGTGATAAATAAACATGGGATAGTTCAGGATAATGGGCCTCCCATAAAAAATGGGAGTTTTTGTTGGTTTTGTCATGCATTAGAATACACCTGATCATTTATACGATTATTATAACACAGAGAGAGAGACAGAACTGCAGTTTCACCCAAAATGTATTTGATCACTTAAGTCACGATCAAATGTATGACTGTCATTGCATTAGATACAAACGTCAAAGCAATGATCTTCGTTTTATCTCAATGTCTTAACCATCTGGTGATTTTTAGTGGTCAGTTCACACAGATTTTTTTTAATTATTTTTTGGAATCTGAAACTCATTATCATGTGATAAAGGCAACAATTATAAATAGTCATTTTACAGCTTTCTCAGATAGGCAGGAGTTTAAAGAGTTGAAAGCAATTTTCGTCCCATGTCAGAGCAATGATACAGGGAATAAAGTAATGGAACGCTTTTAAGAGTAAAAAGGAAAAACTAATTATGATAAAGACCTTTTAGCTGTTTCTTTATCACAAAGCACTGACTTTTTGCATTGAAAGTCATCACTGAGAGTGATAAACCTCTCTGGCATGCAGTCGAGTGCTCTGTCAATGTCACGCCCCTCCTTTCTCTGTTCTTTTCGCCCAGTTAAAAACGGATAACATGTGTCATAATGATGTGTCTTCTAACTGCTCGCTGTGTCCCATTCCACCCTAGACTGAGCAAATCTCCATTAGCACATGAGCCGTGCCCCGCCGCACTGGAGCGATCTCATGCTGCCGATGCAAAGATGCTCCACCAAATACCATAAACACTGTAATCTAAAAATGTACACTACACAAATATTCTCAACTCTTCTCATCTTGTGGTGCACATGGATCACTTGTGACAAGCAAACATTATCCTCCCAAGCACAGTATTTAGACAAAAGTCCAGTAATGTGTGAGGAAAGGGCGCCCTCCTCTGGGAATAATGCATTATTGTTCAGTTGCTGTGTTCAGACTGGTTATACACTCACCTAAAGGATTATTAGGAACACCATACTAATACTGTGTTTGACCCCCTTTCGCCTTCAGAACTGCCTTAATTTACGTGGCATTGATTCAACAAGGTGCTGAAAGCATTCTTTAGAAATGTTGGCCCATATTGATAGGATAGCATCTTGCAGTTGATGGAGATTTGTGGGATGCACATCCAGGGCACGAAGCTCCCGTTCCACCACATCCCAAAGATGCTCTATTGGGTTGAGATCTGGTGACTGTGGGGGCCATTTTAGTACAGTGAACTCATTGTCATGTTCAAGAAACCAATTTGAAATGATTCGAGCTTTGTGACATGGTGCATTATCCTGCTGGAAGTAGCCATCAGAGGATGGGTACATGGTGGTCATAAAGGGATGGACATGGTCAGAAACAATGCTCAGGTAGGCCGTGGCATTTAAACGATGCCCAATTGGCACTAAGGGGCCTAAAGTGTGCCAAGAAAACATCCCCTACACCATTACACCACCACCACCAGCCTGCACAGTGGTAACAAGGCATGATGGATCCATGTTCTCATTCTGTTTACGCCAAATTCTGACTCTACCATCTGAATGTCTCAACAGAAATCGAGACTCATCAGACCAGGCAACATTTTTCAAAATTTGTCCAATTTTGGTGAGCTCGTGCAAATTGTAGCCTCTTTTTCCTATTTGTAGTGGAGATGAGTGGTACCCGGTGGGGTCTTCTGCTGTTGTAGCCCATCTGCCTCAAGGTTGTGCGTGTTGTGGCTTTACAAATGCTTTGCTGCATACCTTGGTTGTAACGAGTGGTTATTTCAGTCAAAGTTGCTCTTCTATCAGCTTGAATCAGTCGGCCCATTCTCCTCTGACCTCTAGCATCAACAAGGCATTTTCGCCCACAGGACTGCCGCATACTGGATGTTTTTCCCTTTTCACACCATTCTTTGTAAACCCTAGAAATGGTTGTGCGTGAAAATCCCAGTAACTGAGCAGATTGTGAAATACTCAGACCGGCCTGTCTGGCACCAACAACCATGCCACGCTCAAAATTGCTTAAATCACCTTTCTTTCCCATTCTGACATTCAGTTTGGAGTTCAGGAGATTGTCTTGACCAGGACCACACCCCTAAATGCATTGAAGGAACTGCCATGTGATTGGTTGATTAGATAATTGCATTAATGAGAAACTGAACAGGTGTTCCTAATAATCCTTTAGGTGAGTGTATTAGCGCACTGCTTTACTGTGTGTTGTGCTGCATGCCATCTTACAACACACTCAACACAGAACAGTCAGTTGTGAGTTTGATGAGTTTAGCAAAGGGGAAATGGACAAATAACACATTTCCATTTTTAATTTCGGAAAAAGGAAATTAGGTTATAAACTTGCAAATGAATGTATTGTATTATTAATTTTAATATTATATATTTAATATATAAGTTAAAATTGCTGAAGTTGTGTATACATATGGTTAAAAACAAAAGATGATTTAAAGAGGATCTACCATGGCCTCTTATGATGTTGCTTCAGGCTCTAATAGAACAGGTTTTCCTTCTTGAATGTTGATTATTTTCCTCATATTCTCCATTGTTGCGGCTCCTCTCTTCCCAGTCTGTCAGTAACGCTCTGTTTAGTTCCTGTCTCTATGAAGCCCCTCCTTCTGAAAAGCACACTGTGCTCTGATTGGTCGGCTGGAGCAGTGTGTTGTGATTGGTCGAGCGCTTCGAGTGTGTTTGGGAAATGTCCCGCCCCTTACCATAACCGCCAGTTTAACACACTACTAACTAACTCAACCAGGCCCCGCCCCTTTATTCTGCGTATGAATTATTATGATGAGTAATATTGTGACGTGTTCGTTCCCGGAAGAAACTCAAGACTACAATGGAGGCGTTTCAGGAGTTCAGAAACACTGACACTAATATAGAGAAGAACTCAGAGCGTTTTCATGCTCAAACAGCAACATTACACACTGAAGACAGCACAATAGCTCCTTTTTAAACAGACAACACCAGAAACATTACAATCTGGCTTTAATGTAGCGGTAAAAATTTAAAGGGGTCCTATTATGCACTTTTACCAAATGTCTTGATTTGGGGTGTACTAGAATACGTTTACATGCTTGATTGTTCGCATATTTTACATTATTACAGCTCTGTCCCCAGTCTGGCTCGAAAACCCCGATTTCGATGAAGCCCCTCCTTCTGAAATACAAAATGTGCTGTGATTGGTTAGCTAGCCCAGTGTGTTGTGATTGTTAGTGCTTAGCGTGAGTTCGGGAAATGTCCCGTCCCTTCATAACTGCAAGTTCTGCTCTAGTGTAAATATTGAGGATGGCGTCAATTTCAAAACAATTTGAGCCTGATTCAGACCCTGACAATGCTAACGAATAAGAGGATCGTGCAGAACGGATTTCATGCACTGACTTTGCAAGTAGGGGATTTGCAATTTCACAGGACGTTTCAGAGTGATATATTTTTGTTATTTTCTTATACATTATCGATACGATGTTATCCACCATTTAATCGTGATATTTGTCAGAAAATGAAGGTAATACAAACAGCAATTGATCGAAAAGCCATGATTCATTTTCCTAAGGAGCGGTGAACCGTCTTAGAAAAGCAACAGAAAACAAACTGTTCTCCATTAAAAATGTGCAGCGCACGGATAAACGTTGGGATTATAATGTTCAGGAACAGTGTTTAAAATAAGTTTTAACCACTAAAAGTTTGTCAGCCTTAGGAAGGTCAAACAAATGAGTTTTGGAAACGTTGTGGAAAAAACAGTGTCTCTTTGACAGAGACAACACTGTCTTCTCTAATGCAGCTCATCCAGACCTCCTCCACCTTTCTGTGTATTACGTGGGTGGAGATTATTTAAATGAGGAACATTGTGACTTCATAAGATCCGGATAAAAAAATGCATCGCCGCCCAAACGAGCCATTCGTTGTAGTTTGTAAAAAGGGGATTCTGTTAAATTAAATATCTCCCTTTGGAGGGACTTTGAGCTTTGCAACCTTGCAGATCTTTTTTATGCTCAAACAGCAACATTACACACTAACTAAAGCTGAAAAAGTAGAAAATCATAACAGTTGATCTAATTAGTTGATATGTAATTTTGATAACATAAACCTTTTTAAATTTTGTGATCAAAATTGATTTTTGGCATCGTAAAATCCTTTAAGATGGACGAATCGACATCTGTCAGTCAACTGAAGGTGCAGAGCCACACCACACAGATGCTTTCAATGAAGGAGATACTGGGAGCAACAGTGTGTGAGAGTCTAGTACTATCAGCACTGCTTAATGCATGAGAATCAGTGCAAAAAAAGTCTGGGCTTGAAAAAACAAATCTGTCTGGAAAACAGTCTCACCACTCTCCTCTCTCTGTTCTTGTAGTCGATATGAAGATCCTCATGCTTTCTCAAGGCGAGCTCCAGTGACTTCTTCAACTCGGTGGCTCTCCTCATCAGTTCTTCCTCAACGCCTACCTTTGTAAAGACCTGTAATACACATTACAAATCACACAATAAACAACTTCGTTCAAGTAAATAGTACATTTATGAGATGTATCCAAAGGTTGTAGAGCGATATGCCACACTCTCATGATGATTTGAGAACTGAATTCTGTTTGCATCATTGATCATCATTTTCCTGTTATCACTGTAAAGCTGCTTTGAAATCATCTGTATTGTATAAAGCACTATAGAAATAAAGGTGACATGACAATTTAAACGCTTTAACATTTTCTGTAATGGTAACTGTATAATATCATACTACTCTTACTATTTCTGCAGTATGCCATATTAATATTTTCTTATTTCTCAGCCTCCACTTTTGAATATTCTTGTGTAAGACTGCCCTTGTGTAACTTCTTTTCCTTATCTTATGTGTACGTCATGAACACAGCTAGACAAAACCAGAACTAGGCCTTGGACACACTAATACACACGCACACAAACAAGAACTCAAGACTCGCACAAACACTTTAACATCTGACCTCTCGTTATTGTATCTCTAAATATGCCATATATGGTAGGGCTTGATCTTTGAGCACTATGATTGGATGGCCTGGAGAGCGTGGATGATTCTGCTTGTGTATAAATATGACTCTTCATCCTTAATAAACTTGATAATGTTATGGTGTCTGCTTGATCATTCTCTCGAAGAGCCGGTTTCCACCTGATGACTGACAGCTTCAAGGCTGCAGAAAGTCTACCTGAAAATTTATCTAAAAATACCATAGTACTTCATAAGCCTGTATGACCCACTACTGGACCATCCGATGACGTGAATTTAGTCCTTGGCCAAAATGTGCAGTATTCAACAGAGACAGAGGCAGCCAAATGATAAAGTGCCCCTATTATGCTGTTTTTGTTTATTATGCTGAGTCTCCTCAAACATGTTTACTGGCATCCAAGGTAAAAAAAAAAAGTTAATCTTCTTATAACATCCACTGCAGCATCAGCTCTATTCTCACGGTCTGAAACAGTTTGATAAAGGATTCGGTCTCTTAAAACCCCGCCTTTCTGAGAGTCTGCTCTGCTCTGATTGGTCAGATGGCCCAGTCTGTTGTGATTGGTCTACTCTGATTGGTCAGATGGCCCAGTCTGTTGTGATTGGTCTACTCTGCTCTGATTGGTCAGATGGCCCAGTCTGTTGTGATTGGTCTGCTCTGCTCTGATTGGTCAGATGGCCCAGTCTGTTGTGATTGGTCTACTGTGCTCTGATTGGTCAGATGGGCCAGTCTGTTGTGATTGGTCTACTCTGCTCTGATTGGTCAGATGGCCCAGTCTGTTGTGATTGGTCTACTCTGCTCTGATTGGTCAGATGACCCAGTCTGTTGTGATTGGTCTACTGTGCTCTGATTGGTCAGATGGGCCAGTCTGTTGTGATTGGTCTACTCTGCTCTGATTGGTCAGATGGCCCAGTCTGTTGTGATGGGTCTACTCTGCTCTGATTGGTCAGATGGCCCAGTCTGTTGTGATTGGTCTACTCTGCTCTGATTGGTCAGATGGCCCAGTCTGTTGTGATTGGTCTACTCTGCTCTGATTGGTCAGATGGCCCAGTCTGTTGTGATTGGTCTGTTCTGCTCTGATTGGTCAGATGGCCCAGTCTGTTGTGACTGGTCTACTCTGCTCTGATTGGTCAGATGGCCCAGTCTGTTGTGATTGGTCTGCTCTGCTCTGATTGGTCAGATGGCCCAGTCTGTTGTGATTGGTCTGTTCTGCTCTGATTGGTCAGATGGCCCAGTCTGTTGTGATTGGTCTAGTCTGCTCTGATTGGTCAGATGGCCCAGTCTGTTGTGATGGGTCTACTCTGCTCTGATTGGTCAGATGGCCCAGTCTGTTGTGATTGGTCTACTCTGCTCTGATTGGTCAGATGGCCCAGTCTGTTGTGATTGGTCTAGTCTGCTCTGATTGGTCAGATGGCCCAGTCTGTTGTGATGGGTCTACTCTGCTCTGATTGGTCAGATGGCCCAGTCTGTTGTGATTGGTCTGCTCTGCTCTGATTGGTCAGATGGCCCAGTCTGTTGTGATTGGTCTACTCTGCTCTGATTGGTCAGATGGCCCAGTCTGTTGTGATTGGTCTACTCTGCTCTGATTGGTCAGATGGCCCAGTCTGTTGTGATTGGTCTGTTCTGCTCTGATTGGTCAGATGGCCCAGTCTGTTGTGATTGGTCTGCTCTGCTCTGATTGGTCAGATGGCCCAGTCTGTTGTGATTGGTCTGCTCTGCTCTGATTGGTCAGATGGACCTGTCTGTTGTGATTGGTCTACTCTGCTCTGATTGGTCAGATGGCCCAGTCTGTTGTGATTGGTCTGTTCTGCTCTGATTGGTCAGATGGCCCAGTCTGTTGTGATTGGTCTGTTCTGCTCTGATTGGTCAGATGGCCCAGTCTGTTGTGACTGGTCTACTCTGCTCTGATTGGTCAGATGGCCCAGTCTGTTGTGATTGGTCTGCTCTGCTCTGATTGGTCAGATGGCCCAGTCTGTTGTGATTGGTCTGTTCTGCTCTGATTGGTCAGATGGCCCAGTCTGTTGTGACTGGTCTACTCTGCTCTGATTGGTCAGATGGCCCAGTCTGTTGTGATTGGTCTGCTCTGCTCTGATTGGTCAGATGGCCCAGTCTGTTGTGATTGGTCTGTTCTGCTCTGATTGGTCAGATGGCCCAGTCTGTTGTGATTGGTCTGTTCTGCTCTGATTGGTCAGATGGCCCAGTCTGTTGTGATTGGTCTACTCTGCTCTGATTGGTCAGATGCATCTGCATGAACAACACAAACCAAACTCTTCCAGTTTTAGCTACAACTACACAGTTTGAGGGCCGGGCAAAGTAGATGTTATTACTGACGACTCATTTCAGGCAGTTCAGAATCAGTTCTTTCTTTCAGGAGACAATCACTACATTTATCTGCACTTTGATCTTTGTATCTTTTCAGACCTTTAACATTCACAAACAGCTACATTATACACTACATGAAAAGGAATATCCAAAAACGCAGAATAGGGGCAGCTTGAACATTCTGCTAAGCATCTCCTTCTGAATATACAATGACAGATTGTTCATTTGGGGATGAATGATTCCTTTAAGCGGTCGGAGGGTTTACCTGGATCCAGGACTGCACCAGAGGCAGGTGTCTGGTTGTGACGAGTCTATGAAGATCCCTCACTGTGTTTACCAACGCCTCATTCTCTTCCGTCTCTTTCAATTGTAAATCTGCGGACATGATTCAGACGGTTACTCACAAAATCTCACAATAAGAACTCCAATTCCATGCCATGCTATGACATGATGGAGGACACATATCATCAGACCGGCTGTGAACCCGATCACTCAGACGCACCTGTGGACACATTGAGCTCCAGCTGATATTTGTAAGACATTAAACCAGTGCTGCGGAGAAACACATTCACATCAGGAACTTCCCCCGTGTCACTCTCGTCACTAGACTCGTCTGTTTGCCCTTCATCGTTCCTCTTCTCTGACATCTTTCCGTTCTGCTCATTGCTCAGGTCTTTACTGCAGCAGGGCTGGTCAGATTTGTCCTCGTCTCCCGTAGAGCCGTCAGCAACTTCTGCTTCCTCGTTAAACAGGTTTAACTCATCGGTTGCAAGCAGTTTTATGCAGTTGTTCATCTCAGTCAAGGTTTCCTCAATCCCAGTCGTCATTTCTTAATGAAAGAGACAGCAAAACAAGCATTATAGCTTGGGAACGCACACTGTTTTCTCATCTTTAACTATGGATCAACGGTTAAATCCATAATTATGTTTTGACACCTGGTTAAACTTAGGCAAGCATCACTATTACTCCTTTTTTGAATGCAGTTTGTGTTCGTTTTTACAATCATTCTGGCACTAATTTCAGAAACATCATGTCATTTTTCAAAACTCTAGCCACAAAACAGTCATCACAGCCAGTCCAATGTATTAAACCTGCATTGTGCATTCATATGTTTTATTAAAAAAAACAAAAAACAATACAAATTGTGAAAATAACTAATTTAACATTAAATACCATAGGAACATTCATTTAGATCATGCACACATAAGATACCCACAGTTCCACTGTGCAGTTGTTGGCACAGTCATTAAATATTGTTGTTGTTTTTTGTTTTTATTTTTTTATGCCATGCCAGCTTCTTTGGCTATTTTCATGGTGAAAACCATACTTAAAATATATTTATATATTTTTTATATATATATATATATCCATACTTAATTATTTAAAATAGAAACTAATTAAAATAGATTGAACGTGCTATACAGGACTCCCTTGTAAAAGAGACTGTGTCTCAATGGGACTTTTCCTGTTTAAATAAAGGTTATATATAATTAGGACCCAATTTTCTAAAATTAAAATTGGATTAACTTGATTAAAAAACGTTTCCCGGGTATTAACATAATTAAACAATTGTCTCAGAGGAGTAGAAATGATTAAATATTGTAGTACAAATTCAAAATATGTGATATTTTTTCATCATGGTACACATAAATGCATCACTTTAAAGGACTAATAGAGAGAACACTACATGAAAGAGGGAAACATGTTAGCGTTTTGAAAAATGACATCAATGTTTGAATAATAAGTGACTGTAAAAAACAACTGTAAATATTAAATTTCACCTACCTTTTACTTTTCAAAGCAAGTCATTAACTACTTGTGGCAAGGCCTTTGTAGTCAAGAAGTTATTATTGAAATTATTGATTTATTGAGGTAAATATTTAGCAGATTTCTTCTTTTTTTTTTTTTTTTTTTTTTCACAATATTATACCTTTTCCAGGATATAGTTAATTTATTTTACAGCATGTCCTGGAAACTGTCTCTTGATGTTTAACCATCATAAAAATTATTTGCTTAACAATATTGATATTTATTAATATTGATTCTTGGTGGAGCTGTGAAAGCTTAACATATGCAATAAAAAATGTAACTGTCTGCCACCAGACATACAGGAATAGAGGTAATGGAATTTAAAATGTGCACAAGGTTTACATGCACATCATTTAAACATCTTCTATCTGTGCATTTAATGACAGCAATTCAGACCATATATTAGTAAGCCCAACCGCAGGGCGTCAATGAACAGACGATCTCGTGAATGACCCAGTGCACTGTGTATCAGTTGGACAGGATTGGTTTTCAAGGACATAATATATGTGAAAGCATTGAATTTGCACAGGATAAGCTATACAAACATTGCAGAGATAGGTGTGCCTACTGTATACTGTATACTGTATTATATCTAGGATTATCAGGAGAAAGTGATTTAATCCCAGAAAGTGGTACAACAAATACTATAAGACGAGCCTGTAATACTCTATAGGACTCATAAACACATGCATCTGTTTTCAGAATGAACACCCTGGTATTTCTCATATATACAGTGCGATGCCTCGTCTGTCAGCTGATCTGATGTTCGATACTGTAAAGAAGATAAACATAACGTGCTGAACATAAATTCCTGTTTTTTTACATAAACAACTATGTAAGACTCTCTGACTCGACTCAACTCTCTGAGAAAACAAAGGAAATTAACATTTGAACTCACTCGAGCACCATTCGAGACGCAAGTCTCACATCAGAATCATCCTAATCATCCCCCATTCCTTCTCCCTCATGCTGAGATCACCAACATTCACCATGAGGTGCGGAGAGTTCAGAGATGTCTTGTTAACTGCTGGGTGTGTCCCCATGTAAATCATCCCCTGTCCTCTGTAAGTCTGGGACAGTGATTAATGCAAATTCCCACTGTGAACTCATGTCTACATCTGAAAAGAGGTTTCTGCCTTGGTCTGAGTATTTAGGGAGATGCTGAAGAGGCTCGGGGCGATTTGTAGCTCTGGCCGAGACTCTCAGCATCATGTATTTTCTGATGTCAGGTTCACATCTTTTCTCTTTATTCCAGAGCATTTGATGTTTTGTATTTATTATCTTTGAATGGATTATGAAATTGGCATGATACATTTACCTGACATAATAAACTGTTACATTTGAATTTATTCTGACTGACTCTGAAATTGTTTTCCCAAGTAGATTGAACAGATTCGTATGTTCCCGCAAGTCTGCGTCGGATTAGTGACGACTAAAATTTGGCACTAATTCAAGTGTACTTGGTTTGCACAGACAAGAAGTGAATTTGAGTTTTAATTTAATGTTAGATAAGTGTTCGTGGGAAACCACGGCTTGGTCAATCCAAAGCTATTATAAGATAAGTAATGTTGGTCATCTTATATCTGTAGTAACGCACAGAGACCTTCACCAGTCTTAGCGGAAACTCCCATTTGGACCGATAAACAGGCTTAAAACTATTTACTAACTATTCACTGAGTAATTCTGCTGTACAGGCCGACTGCAGATCTAAAACAGAGACTGGATGGGTAATGTTTACTTTATTATCCAGAATGTGTGGAAATACAAACATGGCAACGCGTTGACTTCAATGTTATGTTGTCATCAGCAAGCCAGCTATCTGTAATTCCACTTCCAGGAATCTGAGGTTAATTACTCAGCGAGACACGTGTGAATAAATGTAGACAACAGGTCAATAGTGCACTTCCACTCAATCGGCTCAAAGACTTGCATTATGAACAGTGTTGTGGCATTACAGGACCATTTGCCACATTGCCAGCACTATATGTAAGAATTTTCATGTATACTTTTTTTTTTTTCTATTGCCAATGTGTGAACAGCTTATAACAAAACTTAAAAAACAAGACCTTTCGAGACTTCCTAGGTTGTCTATGAAAGCCTGAAGACTGATTTTTATGTGAAGGACTCGAACGTTTTTGCTGGGAAAATCAAAAGAATGTGACATTTACTTATTCTGTCCAAATGTGTCATGCAAAGAAAAGGGATTCATTCAAACTATAGTCTCACATAGTCAGATCTATATATATAGCCTAAATATACTTTATGATCAAACTATAATAACGGTGTGATTTTAATGAGCTCATCTGTCAACGTGATGCCGCTGACTCTCAGATCTGCTGCAAACATTTCCACATCACTGCGATCAGAAGCTTTCTGAACTGCTGTTTTCTCACCGCTGTCAGTTTTGTTGTGTTTATTTTGTTATAGAGAGGAAAGTGTGCAGAATATTTACATACTTACATATTCATCTAAACGTCGCTCTCATTAGCGTAGACGGCATCGGGTGTTTGTTAACAGTATATCTCTGTAAAAGTATTTACAACTTCTTTTTACATCTAAGCAAAGAATAAAAAAATACCTTTGCTGTGAGTATAATCAGGTATTGAATCACGTTCAGTCTCTTGTACGTTACGTGTGCACGAGCGCGAGCAATAAGTGCTGCTGCAGTTCACTTAACGGCCACCGGTGTCGCTAATAACAAGGGTTTCTGAATTCTACATACAGCCCCTTTAAGGTTCAGGGTACGTTTACACAACAATCGGAAAAGATTTTCCTTTGTGTTTTTCACGCACATACGACAACGTTGTCTAAACGATCCCCATTCACACGAAAAGAATTTCACTCGCTGTATTCTGCTGCCAGGCCAGTAGATGGCGATGTCACTTTGTAAAGAGACACTACGCGCCACTGAACACATAATACACAAGACGTCACCGTTTACACAAATTCACATTTTTGTGAGACAATAATGGTATCATTTTCAAAAATGTGCACTTTGAACCCCGTTTTCAAAAGTTTTTTTTTTTTTTTTACGTTTGGGGTTTTTAGGCCCCAAAAACGCCATTGTCGCCAAAACACACAGAAAGTTTTCCGCTTTTAATTGAAAACGGTGTTGTTTAAACGGCCCTTTAGAGGAGAAGTTGGAAAATGGCATTAAAAATTACATATATTTAAAATGGGGAAAAAAATCTGTAAATATATAATGAAATAATTAATAAATAATTCTATAATTATTTTATTATTAATTATTTTGTTCATTTTATTCATTTATTTTCACGTTTAAGTACTTATCTGTAGATAGATGGATTGGATTTTTTTTTTGGGATTTTTTTCACCGGTGTCCATGTTATCAGGAGAACTGCATGTCCTCAGAACCACACTGTTCAAACATAGTGAACTCTGTTGACTTTTCACAGCTATATCACTGAAGATTTGAACTAGTACTTCCATCCTACTGTTGACCTGCTTGTCAAGTCAACTACTGGTCTTATGTCTTATTAGCATGTCAGTATTGCCTTAGAATGTCATAAATGAAACTGCAGTCAGTGAATGCTATTTATTTCTACACTCTTAAAAATAAAGGTTCTTTATTTCCACTGATGGAACCTTTAACATCCATAGAATCTTTCCATTGGAAAATAGGCTCTTTACACAGTAAAACATTTTGCATTATTTTTGTAACCCAACCATTGAGTTACACATATTGGGTCACTATGTTGGAATATTTTCCAAAACTGTTGGGTCATTTTTTAAATCGTTGGGTAATTTATAGTAATTACTTGGCTGTTGGGTTAACTGTTGGGTTAAATACGTATGTTGTATGTACACTTGTGTATTTTGAATTTATGTACACAATTATGTATATTTACATTAAATTCTGGACTCCCCAATATTTATTTTGTAATTTAAAAATATATTTGTTGAGACATATTTATTGTTTTACACAAATAAACAATCTGTATTTGAAAACAAAGTGTATTTTATTTATTAAAATAATGTCATAGATAAAAATAAATAGTTAACTTAACTCTTGGGTTATTTTTAACCCAACTGGCTTTTAACCCAATGCATTAGGTTAAAATAACCCACAGTTGGGAAGGTGCTACACCACCACATAGTTGGGTTACCCGTTGGGTTATTTTTAACCCAACATTATTAAGTGAGTATGGAAAAGGGCATTATTAAGGAAAAGGGTTCTTTAAATAATTAAAATGTTCTTCACGCTAAGAAAAAAATGGTTCTTTTAAGAGCTGATCCCTGAAGGATTCTTTGAGGTTCATCTAAAACCCAGTTTTGGAAGCTTTATTTTTAAGAGAGTAGTGTCAACAGGGCTGCCGTTTATGAACGTAAGAATGTACCTTCCATCTCCTGTTTGGCCTTTTCAAGCCTCTCTTTGTAAATTCTTTCCAATCTCTTCTGTTTCTCCTCTTGTCTCTTTCTTTCAGCCAGGGTTCTCGCTTCAACATCATGAAAATCTACCTGAGAAAAATATGCAATGTGTGATTAGACATATCACTATTATTGTGACAAATTATGTTTACCTGTTATAAATCTGCCCAAAACAAGTAAAAATCAACATAATATAAAAAAAATAAAAATAAAAAATACTATTTTGTTCTTCAATTGCTCATTACCTTTCATTAAACAGCTAAACTCCACTAGAACACAATATATTTTTCCATTACAATCTTTAATTACATAACAACAGTGACGTGTTCCAGGGTGCAAACTGATGTTTATTATTAAATACTGTTTACTGTAAGAGGTGCAGCCGGATTAATACCTTTTTAATCTGCTTAAGAAAGTGATATCCCAGAGACAGTTTCTTATACGCCTCTCCATACGTGGCGTGCCATGACTGCACCGTCTGAATGGCGAGTGTCCTGAGTTTTCTGGCCACCTCTTTAGGTGGAGGCAGCGGCTGCTCGGCGTCCGTCTCGACTGTGAGCTCCAGGAACTCCTGGAAGTTTGTGATGAGAAGACCTCTGAAGTGATGCGACCGGCTGAAGATCTCGCTGAGCATCTGGAAGGCAGAGAGCCGGATCTCTGCATGCTCTTGGTTCAGCTGGGTCATAATCAAGTGGTAGAAATGATCAATGTAGTCATTGGAAACTCTGTGGTCAGAAAAAGAAGAGGGATTTAACAAGAAGGCGCATGTGGTCACATGTCTAGTGCTGCTCTATGGACTCAAGAACAAACACTATACAAACACACAGGCACATATCCATTATAAACTACTTGCTTATAAATGAAATTTGACATATAACTGTTTGTATCTTCATAACTGACAACACTGATAAATAAACGCTGGACAAGGCCAGTTCCTCATTCTGTGACTGGACAATCAGTTCTCAAGAAGACTTTGGGCAGAGCTGGGAACCAAAGCTAATGTTGGGTTAAAAATAACCCAACAGTTAAGATAACTATTTATTTGTATTCATGACATTATTTTAATAAATAAAATACACTTTGTTTTCAAATACAGATTGTTTATTTGTTTAAAACAATAAATATGTCTAACAAATATATTTTTAAATTACAAACTAAATATTGGGGAGTCTAGAATTTAATGTAAATATACATAATTGTGCACATAAATTCAAAATACACAAGTGTACATACATACATATTTAACCCAACAGCCGGGTTAATACTAGAAATCACCCAACGGTTTTAAAAATGACCCAACATTTTTTTGGAAAATAACCCAACATAGTGAGTCAATATGTGTAATATGTTTTTTACTGTGTTTTTATGATGCACTGTACTGTGATAATAGCATGGCTGTCTGAAATCAAAAATTGTGGAAGCATTTTTGTCTCACACCTGGTTGCCAACACAAAGTTCATGACGGCTAAACAAAAGATTGTAACCAGTTTAATCTCTTACTTCACTCCCAGGTAAAGTTCAACTGGCTCTAGACTAGGGTAATGGCCATTTACTAATGCAGTGGATATAATGGGGCAAAATCTCTCACTATCAGCAAAACAAATTAGATATTCTGTTAGGAAGAGTGGTGTTTTTGGAGATATAATGACATATGTCTCCAAAACGCTGCAGTAAAGTAATTTCATGTGAGGTATGCATATAGTATGGGACGTCCCCTATAAGAGCTGGTCATTATTTTCTTCTAATGGTTAAAAATTAGGTCTTTATAAGTGTATAAAGTGCAATAATGTGACATATCTCCAAACCGCTGCAGTGAAATGGTTACATATGAGGTGTGCATATCGTATGGGACGTCCCCTATAAGAACAGGCCACTCCTGGTCCAATGAAATATTTCCCAGAATGTTCTGAATCTATTCACATGACTTTTTATTTTTATTTTCTAACTGTGAAACGGTGTTTGTGAACAAAACGATACAACCAAAAACTCTATATCATACTTGCACATTTTCTTCACTTCCTTCATTTTGTCTTGATTCAACTGTGGTTCTCCAGAGGTTGTCAACTCCTCAACCAGTTGCGAGAGCTTATCTCGCATTGTTTGGTCCATCTTGATATAACCCTAAAACAGAATGAATAGAGGATTAAAGAATTAAAGTATAAGTCAATGCAACCATCACTGAGAAATAGTTGCTCCTCTATGTCATCATTACTCACTGTTACTTTTGTTATGCAACTGCTGTTATAGATAGATAGATAGATAGATAGATAGATAGATAGATAGATAGATAGATAGATAGATAGATAGATAGATAGATAGATAGATAGATAGATAGATAGATAGATAGATAGAGTAATTCATACAATCTACTAGTGACAGAGAGCTTCTCGTCTCATCTGACTATCTGTATCAGAAGTGTATCTTTCTTCAGTTGAATAGGACGAATGACACGACAACACGTACCTCCTCATCCACTTGCTGTAATGAAAAGGGCTTTATTAATTACTGGTATTGTATAACATGTATGTTTCCGTGTGGGGATGAAGTGCACTCATCTCAGTGTCTTTGGTGCGATTGAGCAGGGAATGTAAACAAAGATACAGTGAGCAAATGTAGCAGTGAAGAGTCCACCATTTTCAAAATAAAAGTCTCGCTCGTGTAACATTTCACTGAAAACTTCAGCCGAAACATAATCATTAATACAATTTTATAACAATTACTTTCACTGTAAAATTGAATATGGGTGTGCCTATTACAGTTACACGTGAGCGAATCGCTTATGATTATTAATTAGATGCTGCTGACGTTGCTTACGTAACAAAAACCATATTCATTAGCCGAGCCTTCCTTAATTCTTATTCGCCACGCTAACATCCGCCCACTTACCCACGTCTGGTTGTCAGCCAATCAGTGAGGCAGATTAATGAATATTCAAAAGCCAAGCCTTTGGCGTAGTAGGATTCGAGTGACGCACTTTGTAAATGTGTAACTTTTCTGTGGGCGGGAGTAATAAACGGTAATAAAAATAGCAATATAAAGGTTCTCACCACACCTGAAAGTTATTGATTACATAGTCAACACAACGCTGTAAACAAACAATCATGCTGGGACGGATTTTTCTAGTTTTCTGCTTGGCAGGTGAGTTTATCACTGGTTTTGGCAATAAGGATAATCAAATGTTTTGAGCGTGTTTTGTAACAAAGACGACGTTATTTTTTATCCTTAAAAGTTCAAACCACAATAAGTATAAAGCAGACTCTTCATATCACGTAGTAAGTTATGTTTTGTGTGTATATGTTTCTTCTATACAGCCTTGGCAAGTGCAGCTGTGATCCCTGATGGCTCTAAAGTGGTGGGTTGATGATTATAACCTATTCCGTATAACCTTAATTTAACCACTACATGTATTTAATGTATTCTGTGTGCTTCTCTTGAAAGCCAAAGTGCTCTGAATACTTCCTTCCCATGTGTACCCGGGAATATGACCCTGTGTGTGGAACTGATGGAGTCACTTACTCAAACGAGTGCATGCTGTGTCTGGAAAACATGTATGTAAATCAAGTTTCTAACGTTTCAGTTTGAATGCTCATAATGTTCTTCCTAGTGTCCTACTGAAACCTTGTTGTTTGTCTGTCTTGTCATAGGGAGCTCAAGGTGAGCACTGCGATCTCCAAGATGGGAGAATGCTGAGACGGATCCACTCGTTTATATTTGGGATGACATGAAGGCTGGAACCACATGCTGCTTTTTTAAAAATGGTTTTAATGATGAAATGAAGTGTTTGTTCCTTGTTGTATGTCCTTTTTTAAATTGTTCTAATCTTTAAATAAAGCCTTTATGTAGTAACTCGTTGCTTTGTACTTTTTGTCTTGAGTTTAAATGTTTATCTGGAGCATTTCTCAGCTGAATCTGTCTCGCATCAAAAAACAGACAAATGAGAATTAGACAAAATGATCATAAATGCCAATTGTTCAACATGAGTAAACTGAGACCTTATTCAATGAGGTAATATGAACATTGTGCATGTTTGCCATTTGCTTCAGAGAGAAAGGGGTGATGGATCAGTGTGTGAACACCAAAAAACCATGGTAATGTCAAAGTTTGATTTAATGGCCTAATTTGATTTCTAGCAGAGCATTTGAGTGATGGAAAAACGACATGGGTATTTCTAAATCAAACGGCATAAAAACAACTTTTCAAATGATGCCAAGTAGTTATAACACACTACAGGATTGCACTGGATAAACAGTCAAACACAACATTACTCCCACTGCGCGGGCCAATCATCTTCTACAGTGGTATCATATCTCGCATCTCTGACACAAAGGCAAGAGAACAAACTTTGTCCCGCAACATATACACTAAATATTTACAACAAACAGGACAGGCTGTTTTATATAAAACTCTTGATGGCCTACTATGGCTATAACTAAGGCACGTTTTATGTGTTTTTTTACTACAATTTTATACTTCTGTATAACTTCAAGGGGATCATTCATGACTCATAATCACTAAAGAACATCAAATACTGCTGTTGATTTGATGAAATAGTTTGTGAGTTGAACCTGTGGACTTTCGGCACTGTTTCAACTGCATTTCTTGTTATGCAAAATATAATCTACAGAACTGCTGTTGTCTAAATAAAATTTAGAAATCGTTATGTGAAGTCTTCTAATATACATATAATTTCATAAGGTCAAGATGCGAAACTGCTATCCAAGTCCAAGGCTAACATTTATTTTCACATTGTCATGACAATGTTGTGATGAAATCCCTCAGTAACGATTGTACGGGTTTCAGTATTCTCACATGTCCAACAGGGCTAAAAACTGCAAACCTCACTGAACAGAAAATACAAACAACTCATATAATACTGGAGTCCCTGAGGTTGATGATGATGATCAAAGTTCATACTTTTGGGCCTATTTTGTATATTTTATTAGTGCCTCATGCAAATGGTTGCAGATATTTACACATCATATTTTAAAAAAATTATTAAAGGAACAGACATGGAATGGACAAGCTAAGTTTATTAATTTTATAAAACACATTTAAAAACAACAGACATTGAAACCAAACTGCTGTACAACAAATGTAAAACAAACAAAAGAAATTTAGACGTGAAGATACAAAAAAATAAAATGGATACATGGAAATTTTACACCCTCAAACAGAATTAAAACATAATGAATAAAAATGACAATGTGGGATTGAAAATAACACCAATGTTTTTAACACAGTCTCGTACATTAGAAAACAGGGGACCAAGTTGATTAACAATGCCAGAAGACAAAAGTCAGAAGGGTCAAAAGCAATTATTTCAGTTTTATTACTATTTAAGAAATCAAAGTCCATCCAGCATTTGATGTTTTGGAGACATGCAATCAGATTAGACACAGAACAGTTGTTGTTTTCAACAGGAAGATAAAGCTGAGTGTCGTCTAAATTGAAATCATACAAAATGTTGGTTTTCTGAATAATACAAGCATATATAAGGCAAAAAGAAGAGGACCCAGAATAGAGACTTGTGGGACACCATTTGAGAATGAGATGAGAAACATTTCCCCAAATTAACAGAAAAAGTTCTGTCCTTAAGGTAAGATGCAAACCAAATTCAGCACAGATCCCTGAAACCCAGCTACATGATCAAGTCTTTGCAAAAGGATGTCATGATCTACTGTGTCAAATGAGACACAAATCAGTGGAGATCTCTAATGGGGATTTAAAAATACATTAATTGTACTAAAAAGGACATTCGGCCTTTGTGCATTCTGTGCAAGACAAAACAAAAGTTTGATTTTCTGTACTTTGTACAGAACACCTTTTTTGAAGAAGCTTTGAACTCAGAAAATAGTTCCCCAGTTGAGTAGTTTTACTGGAACTGAATGATTTGGTGGAATCAGAGAGATTAAACTGTATTTGTTATCCATGATTGACTTCGTACAACTCAAGTGATTATTCATTTGACATTACACACATCTACCAGCCAAAGTAAATAAACTATTAAACTAAAGGTGCTTAGTGTGTGTGATGTGGTGAATCGGTGGGATGGACGTCCGCTCCCACGTTAAGAGGCGGATACAGTATTGATATAAATAGGCGGATCATTATATCTCTGATCATATCGTCAGTGAGTTGACTCTCAGATTGTGAATAATGTTTGCACGAGGAATCATCGTCCTTCTCTGCGTCCTAGGTGAGTAATATAATTATTTCATTTGCAAAACAACTGATATTAGGATGTTGGTAATTTGCCACATGAGGACCTGCGATACACACTGACACTCAGCAACAGTCTTAGTTCAAATTAAAGAGTTAATTTAAAAATAATTAGTTAATTTAGTTAATAATGAAGAGTTTGATTGTTTCAATAAAGTATGCATGTTCTTTAGAGTCTTAATTCATCTTTGCCAAGTAGGACAAATGAAAAATGCTTAAGATAAGTCACATTCAGACATTTTTAAGTGTGAAACAAAACAAAAAGTCTAAAGTTCTGTTTTTGTTCAATGGGCAAAACTAGAAGTTAGCATGTATGTTATTTCCTCTTGTCATATCTTGATAAACTTTAATCCTTGTTTTTTCTTCTTGACACAAACAGTGGCCATATCTGATGGAGCAAGAGCGGTGAGTAAATAAAGGCTGTAGAATTGCTTCTTTCCACATGAAAATAACTCAATAAAATAACTTTTCTTTTTCTTTTTATGTGACCAGCCTAATTGCAGGCACTCGTCTAACATATGCACAATGCAATATTCACCCGTGTGTGGATCCAATGGAATAACATACGGCAATGAATGCATGCTGTGTGGTGCCATCAAGTGAGTTTAAAAATACATGTATTTTAAAATAAAGTACTGTAGGTTTAAAAATAGTTTAGAGTCTGTAACTTTCAAACTATAATCTTCAATTTAATCTCTCTCTTTTTAGGGCATCAAACACTAAAATCTTGATCCAGAAGCAAGGCCCATGTTAAATGAACATCTGCAGGAGTAACACAGGATGGCACACCTTCACCTGTCAGCTTGACAGACCTTTAGTCAGCTACTCATGTCTCATTCATTACGACCTGAATGTGTAATGGTTTAATCCATAAATAAATGTTGCATATTGAAGCTGTTCTGTTTGGCTCTGTTTTCTTCCTCAAGTCAAATTTGAAAGACAAGATGATAAAATGGGGGGAAATAGGTGAAGGTTTACTTTGAAAGAGGCACCCAAACCATATCTAGAGAGCAGAATATTATAAAGGTATCACAAATACCATAATTTGTATTAAATAAGAGGCGATCTGTTGCTGTAATGTGTTGTTTTTAAAGTCCCCCTTTGGTGAAAATCAAGTTTTTAATGTTGTTTATATGTCTATGTGGTGTTTTTAAAGTGTCATGAAACACTTTAGTCTGGTCATATACACCTCAGAGTTGCAAAAAGTCTCAAGAAATGGGAGTGTAAAGCTGTGGAAAATTGGGAGTGTAGAAGGTGGGAAAAGGGGAGACAACAACCAATAAAACACAGACCTGCACCACACTCATTATACAGACACATGGATTTTAAAATATGACCATGGAGAAAAATAAAATAAAACTGGCACAATGAATAATTTAAAAATAAAATAAAACTGGCACAATTAATAATTTAAAAATAAAATAAAACTGGCACAATGAAGCATTTAAAAAATCTAACCCTTCATAACAACAAACTCCTAAAACGAGGCAGAAACGCAGAAGAACATTTATTAAATTCAAGAGCACTAAACTAAGCTCTGTCTACATCATCTTCTGTGTATCAGAATAATCCATTGTGTCATTGCGTTCATGATCAGTACAGCTGTATCAGTGTTCTTATTTGCACATTTTCATTTGAAGAAGACGTGATTAATTTTGTGCGCATACACGGTGCTGGTTCATGTTTAGAGCACTAGTCTAGAGTATATGAGATACACTATATTGCCAAAAGTATTGGGACACCCATCCAAATCATTGAATCCAGGTGTTCCAATCACTTCCATTGCCACAGTTATATAAAATCAAGCACTAGGCATGCAGACGCTTCTACACACATTTGTGAAAGAATGGGTCAGGAGCTCAGTGAATTCAGGCGGGGTCGCGTGATAGGTTGACACAAGTCCATTCGTGAAATTTCCTCACTACTAAATATTCACGGTCACCTTTTAGTAGTATTATAACAAAGTAGAAGCAATTGGGAACAACAGCAACTCAGCCATAAAGTGTTAGGCCACGTAAAATTCCTGAGCGGGTCAGCGCATGCTGAGGCTCACAGTGCGCAGAAGTCGCCAACTTTCTGCAGAGTCAATAGCTACAGACCTCCAAACTTTGTGTGGCCTTCAGATTAGCTCAAGAACAGTACGAGAGCTTCATGGAATGGGTTTCCATGGCCGAGCATCAGCATCCAAGCCTTACATCTCCAAGTGCAATGCAAAGCGCCGGATGCAGTGGTGTAAAGCGTGGGATGCAGTGGTGTAAAGCGCCGGATGCAGTGGTGTAAAGCGTGGGATGCAGTGGTGTAAAGCGTGGGATGCAGTAGTGTAAAGCGTCGGATGCAGTGGTGTAAAGCGTGGGATGCAGTGGTGTAAAGCGTGGGATGCAGTAGTGTAAAGCGTCGGATGCAGTGGTGTAAAGCGTGGGATGCAGTGGTGTAAATCGTCGGATGCAGTGGTGTAAAGCGTGGGATGCAGTGGTGTAAAGCGTGGGATGCAGTGGTGTAAAGCGTGGGATGCAGTGGTGTAAAGCGTCGGATGCAGTGGTGTAAAGCGTGGGATGCAGTGGTGTAAATCGTCGGATGCAGTGGTGTAAAGCGTGGGATGCAGTGGTGTAAATCGTCGGATGCAGTGGTGTAAAGCGTGGGATGCAGTGGTGTAAATCGTCGGATGCAGTGGTGTAAAGCGTGGGATGCAGTGGTGTAAAGCGTGGGATGCAGTAGTGTAAAGCGTCGGATGCAGTGGTGTAAAGCGTGGGATGCAGTGGTGTAAATCGTCGGATGCAGTGGTGTAAAGCGTGGGATGCAGTGGTGTAAAGCGTGGGATGCAGTAGTGTAAAGCGTCGGATGCAGTGGTGTAAAGCGTGGGATGCAGTGGTGTAAATCGTCGGATGCAGTGGTGTAAAGCGTGGGATGCAGTGGTGTAAAGCGTGGGATGCAGTGGTGTAAAGCGTGGGATGCAGTGGTGTAAAGCGGTGTAAAGCATGGGATGCAGTGGTGTAAAGCGTGGGATGCAGTGGTGTAAAGCGTGGGATGCAGTGGTGTAAAGCGTGGGATAAATCATACAAAATGTTGGGTTTCTGAATAATACAAGCATAATATAAGGCAAAAAGAAGAGGACCCAGAATAGAGACTTGTGGGACACCATTGGAGATTTGAGAATGATATGAGAAACATTTCCCCAAATTAACAGAAAAAGTTCTGTCCTTAAGGTAAGATGCAAACCAAATTCAGCACAGATCCCTGAAACCCAGCTACATGATCAAGTCTTTGCAAAAGGATGTCATGATCTACTGTGTCAAATGAGACACAAATCAGTGGAGATCTCTAATGGGGATTTAAAAATACATTAATTGTACTTTGTACATAACACCTTTTTTGAAGAAGCTTTGAACTCAGAAAATAGTTCCCTATGTGGCAGCGCGGGTTAAGATCCCGCCCTATTATTTGTGGTGAGTGATGGGTGCGACAGCCTATCTGCAGCCATCCCTGGCCTATTTAAGGCGGAGTTCAGGCCACCTGGGTATGCGTCATTGTCACTATCGCTTCTGTTTGGGTGCGCGGGCATCTCTGCTGAGCCAGACTAGAGTCCGGATTTGAGCAACGTTGCTTTTGGGTGCAGGCTGTCCTCATCACAGTGCAGCTTATGTGTTTGGCCAGATGGAACACCGGTACATTTGTGGTTCGCCTATTATAAACAAGGCTGTGAGTAACTGAGTATTCTGTGGGTCTAGCGATCTACCATTGGTGCGTCAATCTGTTTGTGAGCGGTTCATCTCAGTGGACTGTGGGGCAAATGCTCCATAGACAACGTCGTTAAGACTGCATTGTTTGTTCTGCTGCCATTAATACCACTATGTGACCGTTTATTATTTTGATATATTACTTTGTTTTTTTCTGTTAGTTTATTTTGTTTTTGAAGATTGCTTTAAGCCAATGCTGGTGGACTAAGTGAGTGGCCAATCTCCGAGCCGTCATTCAATGTGAGACGTACTAGCAACAATGTAATTTAGCCCTTACCTTTTGGTTATATTGCCACCAGCAGTTTGGTTATTTTGCTCTTTGATCGGTGCTTTTCTTAAGGACTGTGAAAAGTGAGCTACATTCTGTTTTGGATTTGTTTTCTGTGATTCAATTAATTGTTCTCATTTTGTATTATTTCACTTTATTTTTCTGTTTTATATAGCCTAGCATTTGGCTGCTCTGTTTATGCCAAAATGGCAATCTGATGTGAACTCCTTGGGAAACACTAGCCAGCTTAACTTCTGTGGCCAGTAAATTGCCAAGTGTTGGCCTCTTTTATAGTTACAATTTGTTCTACTGTAATTTGTTAATACATGTGCCTGCAGCTAATTGTGAAATTATATTGTGTTTTTGTGTTTCTTTCAGAAGCTGAAGGCCCCCGGTGTAGGGAAGCTAGCTGTTTGTGCCTTTTTGGTGGTGGTGTTTCCTTCACCGAGTGTTTTGCCGTTGGCACCTGCGTTTCTTTCACTTAAGTGTGAGAGTGAGAGTGTTTGTGTGGAGTGTGGTGTGGTCTTAGGATACTCGCTGTCCAGCTAGCTCCCTACTGGTAAGCCTCAGCCTGAAAGTGTCTTTTTTTGGTTTTTGTTTTGATGCACACCAAAGTGGTGTAAAACTCTTGTCTCCCCTGGAGTCAATAGCTTTTTATATATTTAAAATAATTATTATTGTGAAAAAGTATTTTTGTATTCAGATCCACGTCTCTTGTCCTCTGTAGTAGCAAACCTGTGTGTTCTTGTGAAATTTCCCCGTTCAGTGAAACGGGGTGGCGTAGTCTGCTCTTTATTCTGCTATACTTTCTCATAAGTGTAACTTTTGCCCTTCCACCACCTCGCCACAATCTGGCGTAGTCGGCAGGGTTTCCACTTTAAGACAGAGACGTGGGTGTGTATACAGTTGTTTGTTGTTGTTTTTGTTGGTTGTTGTTTTTTTTCTCTCTTTCTTTTGTTCTTTTCTTGTATTCTAGGATTGACTTTTCTGAGGAGTGGCAGCAGAACAGCAGTGCACGTCTAGTGTATTAATTTTAGCCCTTATTGTGGGCTTATTCTTCTTTCATTGGTAAGTACTTCTGTAGTTGAAGTATGGAAGAAGAATTACAAGAATTGAGGGAAATGATTGATCTGCTTAGAGCAGACAATGAGAGGTTGCGTCAGGAGCGGATTCCTGTGCCCCCAGGTCCTGTTGATGCACCCCCTTCTGTACCTGGGCCTTCTGTTCCTTCGCAACCCAGTAATGCTAATGTTGATGTCACCCGACCAGAACGATTTGTTTTTGTACCGCAAGATAGGAAGTGCCCAAAATTCAATGGCAGGGTTGGCCTTGGCATTGAGGAGTGGGTTGAGGAGGCCCAGGCTTGTATGCGTGTTTGTCACCTCTCTGATACAGATAAGGTGTTTTACTTGTTTGATCACTTGGAAGGGGAGACAAGGGAAGAGATTAAGTACCGCCCAGAGGTAGAGCGTAAAGACCCAGACAGAATTATTTCAGCTTTACGGGAATTGTATGGTTGCTCACAGTCATATGTTTCATTGCAGGAGGCCTTTTTCTCGAGAAAGCAACAGGAGGGGGAGAGCTTGTTGGAGTTCTCCCTTGTCCTGATGGGTCTACTTGAGCAAGTGAAACAACGATCTCCTCACGGTATGCCAAATTCACATATTTTACTGCGAGACCAATTTGTTTTTGATAGCGCCCTCCGTCGCGAATTAAAACAGTTGATACGTCGTCAACCTACGTTAACCTTATTGGATATTCATAGTGAAGCCCTTAGATGGGAGAGGGAGGGTATGCCAGGAAGCACAAGGGCCCGAAGTCATTCCGTTCCCTCTGCTCATGGGATTCAATATGGGGTGCAAGGGAATCCATTTATCGGCGTGAGTAGTTCACCTGGGAATTCTGAGTTGGCTGAGTTGAGGGATATGCTTAAATGCCAACAAGAACAGTTAACTAAACTCGCACAAAGTTTTGCTCGTTTGCAGACCCCCCAGTCGCGGAGTCAACCTCCTAGACAGGGGCCTGTTATATGTAGGAGGTGTCAAAAGCCTGGTCATTTTGCTAGGGAGTGCGACGGGGAACGTGCCCCTTCTCGCGCTCCGTTTTCCTCGCGCTCCGTCCCGTCACTAGCTGGAGGAGGACAGCCTGGCCCATCAGCAACGTCGGGAAACTAGTCCCCACCGTGATTCAGGGCCATAGCACGGATGGGGAAGTAACTGGCTCAAAAGTTTCAAATATGTCGCATTTAATGTCATCTTGCCCGCACCTTGTCGTATTGATTGGCGGAGTTCGAGTGCCCTGTTTGGTGGATACTGGCTCCATGGTAACTACGATCACAGAGAGTTGTTTTCAGAAACATTTCGAACCATGGGGTCAGGATCGACTTAAAATTGTGCCTGTGGCTACAGCTTCGAGCTGCTAATGGTCTTTCAATTCCCTATATCGGTTATATGGAATTGGACGTCGAATTGTGTGGTCAGTTAATTTCAGAATGTGGCGTGCTTGTTGTACGGGATCCTCCTGGTGGCTTGTGCACTCGGGTCCCAGGTGTGCTGGGAATGAATGTTCTTGGCCGATGCTACCAGGAGCTTTTTGGACAACATGGCCCGGCCCTCTTTGACTTGCCTTCGACCGTTTGTACAGAACACCTTTTTTGAAGAAGCTTTGAACTCAGAAAATAGTTTCCTAGTTGAGTAGTTTTACTGGAACTGAATGATTTGGTGGAATCAGAGAGATTAAACTGTATTTGTTATCCATGATTGACTTCGTACAACTCAAGTGATTATTCATTTGACATTACACACATCTACCAGCCAAAGTAAATAAACTATTAAACTAAAGGTGCTTAGTGTGTGTGATGTGGTGAATCGGTGGGATGGACGTCCGCTCCCACGTTAAGAGGCGGATACAGTATTGATATAAATAGGCGGATCATTTTATCACTGATCATATCGTCAGTGAGTTGACTCTCAGGTTGTGAATAATGTTTGCACGAGGAATCATCGTCCTTCTCTGCGTCCTAGGTGAGTAATATAATTATTTCATTTACAAAACAACTGATGTTAGGATGTTGGTAATTTGCCACATGAGGACCTGCGACACACACTGGTACTCAGCAACAGTCTTAGTTCAAATTAAAGAGTTAATTTAAAAATAATTAGTTAATTTAGTTAATAATGAAGAGTTTGATTGTTTCAATAAAGTATGCGCATTCTTTAGAGTCTTAATTCATCTTTGCCAAGTAGGACAACTGAAAAATGCTTAAGATAAGTCACATTCAGACATTTTTAAGTGTGAAACAAAACAAAAAGTCTAAAGTTCTGTTTTTGTTCAATGGGCAAAACTAGAAGTTAGCATGTATGTTATTTCCTCTTGTCATATCATGATAAACTTTAATCCTTGTTTTTTCTTCTTGACACAAACAGTGGCCATATCTGATGGAGCAAGAGCGGTGAGTAAATAAAGGCTGTAGAATTGCTTCTTTCCACATGAAAATAACTCAATAAAATAACTTTTTTTTTCTTTTTATATGACCAGCCTAATTGCAGGCACTCGTCTAACATATGCCCAAAGGAGTATTCACCCGTGTGTGGATCCAATGGAATAACATACGGCAATGAATGCATGCTGTGTGGTGCCATCAAGTGAGTTTAAAAATACATGTATTTTAAAATAAAGTACTGTAGGTTTAAAAACAGTTTAGAGTCGGTCACTTTCAAACTTTAATCTTCAATTTAATCTCTCTCTTTTTAGGGCATCAAACACTCAAATCTTGATCCAGAAGGAAGGCCCATGTTAAATGAACATCTGCAGGAGTAACACAGGATGGCACACCTTCACCTGTCAGCTTGACAGACCTTTAGTCAGCTACTCATGTCTCATTCATTACGACCTGAATGTGTAATGGTTTAATCCATAAATAAATGTTGCATATTGAAGCTGTTCTTTTTGGCTCTGTTTTCTTCCTCAAGTCAAATTTGAAAGACAAGATGATAAAATAGGGGGAAATAGGTGAAGGTTTACTTTGAAAGAGGCACCCAAACCATATCTAGAGAGCAGAATATTATAAAGGTATCACAAATACCATAATTTGTATTAAATAAGAGGCGATCTGTTGCTGTAATGTGGTGTTTTAAAGTCCCCCTTTGGTGAAAATCAAGTTTTTAATGTTGTTTATATGTCTATGTGGTGTTTTTAAAGTGTCATGAAACACTTTAGTCTGGTCATATACACCTCAGAGTTGCAAAAAGTCTCAAGAAATGGGAGTGTAAAGCTGTGGAAAATTGGGAGTGTAGAAGGTGGGAAAAGGGGAGACAACAACCAATAAAACACAGACCTGCACCACACTCATTATACAGACACATGGATATTAAAATATGACCATGGAGAAAAATAAAATAAAACTGGCACAATGAATAATTTAAAAATAAAATAAAACTGGCACAATGAAGCATTTAAAAAATCTAACCCTTCATAACAACAAACTCCTAAAACGAGGCAGAAACGCAGAAGAACATTTATTAAATTCAAGAGCACTAAACTAAGCTCCGTCTACATCGTCTTCTGTGTATCAGAATAATCCATTGTGTCATTGCGTTCATGATCAGTACAGCTGTATCAGTGTTCTTATTTGCACATTTTCATTTGAAGAAGACGTGATTAATTTTGTGCGCATACACGGTGCTGGTTCATGTTTAGAGCACTAGTCTAGAGTATATGAGATACACTATATTGGCAAAAGTATTGGGACACCCATCCAAATCATTGAATCCAGGTGTTCCAATCACTTCCATTGCCACAGTTATATAAAATCAAGCACTAGGCATGCAGACGCTTCTACACACATTTGTGAAAGAATGGGTCAGGAGCTCAGTGAATTCAGGCGGGGTCGCGTGATAGGTTGACACCTGTGCAATAAGTCCATTCGTGAAATTTCCTCACTACTAAATATTCCACGGTCACCTGTTAGTAGTATTATAACAAAGTATAAGCAATTGGGAACAACAGCAACTCAACCACGAAGTGTTAGGCCACGTAAAATCCCTGAGTGGGTCAGCGCATGCTGGGGCTCACAGTGCGCAGAAGTCGCCAACTTTCTGCAGAGTCAATAGCTACAGACCTCCAAACTTCGTGTGGCCTTCAGATTATTATAAAGCGTGGGATGCAGTGGTGTAAAGCGTGGGATGCAGTGGTGTAAAGTTTCGGATGCAGTGGTGTAAAGTTGCGGATGCAGTGGTGTAAAGCGTTGGATGCAGTGGTGTAAAGCGTTGGATGCAGTGGTGTAAAGCGTGGGATGCAGTGGTGTAAAGCGTGGGATGCAGTGGTGTAAAGCGTTGGATGCAGTGGTGTAAAGCGTTGGATGCAGTGGTGTAAAGCGTGGGATGCAGTGGTGTAAAGCGTGGGATGCAGTGGTGTAAAGTTTTGGATGCAGTGGTGTAAAGCGTGGGATGCAGTGGTGTAAAGCATGGGATGTAGTGGTGTAAAGCGCGGGATGAAGTGGGTTAAAGCGTGGGATGCAGTGGAGTAAAGCGTGGGATGCAGTGGTGTGAAGCGTGGGATGCAGTGGTGTAAAGCGTGGGATGCAGTGGTGTAAAGCGTGGGATGCAGTGGTGTAAAGCGTGGGATGCAGTGGTGTAAAGCGATGCAGTGGTGTAAAGCGTGGGATGCAGTGGTGTAAAGCGTGGGATGTAGTGGTGTAAAGCGCGGGATGAAGTGGGTTAAAGCGTGGGATGCAGTGGTGTAAAGCGTGGGATGCAGTGGTGTAAAGCGTGGGATGCAGTGGTGTAAAGTGTCGGATGCAGTGGTGTAAAGCATGGGATGCAGTGGTGTAAAGCGTGAGATGCTGCGACGTAAAGCGCGGGATGCAGTGGCGTAAAGCGTGGGATGCAGTGGTGTAAAGCGTGGGATGCAGTGGTGTAAAGCGCCGGATGCAGTGGTGTAAAGCGTGGGATGCAGTGATGTAAAGCGCCGGATGCAGTGGTTTAAAGCGCCGGATGCAGTGGTGTACAGCGTGGGATGCAGTGGTGTAAAGCATCTATTTAATATTTAGATTATTTATTTAATAAATAATCCCCCCCCCCCCCCACAAGTCTCCCGTATTTTGCTACCCAAATGTTGACAGGTATGGGTTAAAGCGTGGGATGCAGTGGTGTAAAGCGTGGGATGCAGTGGTGTAAAGCGTGGGATGCAGAGGCGTAAAGCGTGGGATGCAGTGGTGTAAAGTTTCGGATGCAGTGGTGTAAAGCATGGGATGCAGTGGTGTAAAGCATGGGATGCAGCGGCGTAAAGCCTGGGATGCAGCGGCGTAAAGCGTGGGATGCAGCGGCGTAAAGCCTGGGATGCAGCGGTGTAAAGCGTGGGATGCAGCGGTGTAAAGCGTGGGATGCAGTGGCGTAAAGCGTGGGATGCAGTGGCGTAAAGCGTGAGATGCAGCGGCGTAAAGCGTGGGATGCAGCGGCGTAAAGCGTGGGATGCAGCGGCGTAAAGCGTGGGATGCAGCAGCGTAAAGCGTGGGATGCAGTGGCGTAAAGCGTGGGATGCAGTGGCGTAAAGCGTGGGATGCAGAGGCGTAAAGCGTGGGATGCAGTGGTGTAAAGCGTGGGATGCAGAGGCGTAAAGCGTGAGATGCAGCGTCGTAAAGCGTGGGATGCAGTGGTGTAAAGCGTGGGATGCAGCGGTGTAAAGCGTGGGATGCAGTGGTGTAAAGCGTGGGATGCAGCGGCGTAAAGCGTGGGATGCAGCGGCGTAAAGCGTGGGATGCAGCGGTGTAAAGCGTGGGATGCAGTGGTGTAAAGCGTGGGATGCAGTGGTGTAAAGCGTGAGATGCAGCGGCGTAAAGCGTGGGATGCAGTGGTGTAAAGCGTGGGATGCAGTGGCGTAAAGCGTGGGATGCAGAGGCGTAAAGCGTGGGATGCAGTGGTGTAAAGCGTGGGATGCAGAGGCGTAAAGCGTGAGATGCAGCGTCGTAAAGCGTGGGATGCAGTGGTGTAAAGCGTGGGATGCAGCGGTGTAAAGCGTGGGATGCAGTGGTGTAAAGCGTGGGATGCAGCGGCGTAAAGCGTGGGATGCAGCGGCGTAAAGCGTGGGATGCAGCGGTGTAAAGCGTGGGATGCAGTGGTGTAAAGCGTGGGATGCAGTGGTGTAAAGCGTGAGATGCAGCGGCGTAAAGCGTGGGATGCAGTGGTCCACCAATAAGTTTTCTTTTTCAAAAAGAAAAACTAATTTTGTGAACATGCAAAATAAAATAAATAAAAACTTCATAAAACCTGCCAAAAGGCTTCCACCTTTTTACACCTTCATACACACACATTTTTTTTTTTTTTATGTACAGTTCATGTAAGATCATAAGATTACTAAAGCAAATAATCTTGCCTTCTTCTCACACCATGTGCTCCTGTGACCATTTGTCAGAAAAGCCTTCAAGTGGTACTTGGTAGTGACTCCCAAACCTTATTGGACTGTTCTTTGATACTTTTTCAAACATTCTAACTGGTTGCAATCATTTAAAGAAACATGTACTGAACATAGGGCTTAATAAAACTTTCCGTTACCTTAGGGCAACGCTGTGCTGTAGAGGGTTAACATGATAATAAACAGCTGGCTGACTTTTCCATTTGTTGACATGACATGGTTAGACTCAGATGGTAAATAAATATATATTAAGCTGGGTGTCCACCCTAGAGATTACTATATTTATAATGAAACCATCATATTTAAAAATATGATATTAATCTTATCATATAATAAAATATATTTTATTGTTGCTACTGTAAATCTATATTAAATTATTATGGGATCACATATGATTCCAGAATCTTTACTTTTCAAAATAATTTTGTTTCTGTATTTTTTTTATATTAACATTATTAATGACAGTTTATTTATTGAACAAAGATGAATACTTTTTATTTTTCAAAATAAACAGAAAATAGTATAAACTTTGCTAAAGTGGTTTTGAAAAAGTATTAACTTAGACATTACTAAAAACATATTATCATATTACTCTTTTTTTAAAATTTTAATTTGTTTAAAAAAATAAATAAAAAAATTAAGTGTTCATTAGAGGGGTCCAGGACCCCAGGACTTTATATATATATATATATATATGTGTGTGTGTGTGTGTGTGTGGATTCGAGGAGTTTTTTTTTTTTTTTTTTTTTTTTTTTAGCTTTTTGAACATAGAAGTACGATAAAGGCATGATAGGCTATACAAATTTTATGTGGATAAAGACATATTTTGTACATGACGACACATGTCCTTATAAGGCCTAGAAAATATGTTGTTTTAACAACATAACATCTCGTTATTACGAAAAAAATATGATGTTTTAACGACATATCTCATTTTTACATAAAAATAAATAAATAAATAAAAAATGATGTACATCTCGTTATTACGACATAATTGAGTGGAAAAAATAATATGTATGTGGCAACAATATATCTGAAATATCTGAATGCACACTTTAGGACCCAGAGGAACAACTCATTTGCTCCATATAGAGCTATAAGGCCATCTAGTGTCAAGAGTCATGAAATATCATGTTATATTATTTATTTCCACAAGAGGTCGGCAAAGACACCCATTGTAAGATATTTTGAGCTGAATTAAAAGGGTTATGCATGAAATAGTGAGTTATTTTGAATGTAAGTTGAAAGAATGTGAGGAATGTGCTTAAATTAGTAAATTACTATTTATTTATTAAATCTAGTAATTTAAAGGTGAATAAAATAAAATATAACAAAACAATCTCCAAAAAAAACAAAAAAAAACATTAAAAAAACAGAAAAAATATTATCAAAATGAAATAAAATAAGCTTTCTGGACCAAAAAAAAAAAATTTGCATTTTGCCCCGTGCTGGTTTTGCCCCGTGTGTCTGTGGGGTAAAAGGCCCTCCTGGCCACATCATACATATAAGATCTTTAAACAAAACAAAACACTTTTGTGATTTATTTTCACACAAAATATTTTGCTCCATCAATGTTCAGCACAAACACATTTTTTTATGCAATCATACACTATGTTAGTAGTGAAAAGCACATTTTTCTTAAGGTGTGGCTTTAGCCCTGTTGAACCCTATATAGAATAGTAGTGTAGTGGTTTTTATTCTGCGGTTTATGGCACAGCAAAATATAAATGAAAGATTAATCTTCAACTTTTACAAAAAGCCAAATGTTTTTGGCTTTATCGATCTGATTACTGTTAACATTATCAGCTTTCAAGGATTAGATGTGAATCTGTGAAACTGTTTAAAATAAGTTAAATTGTACAATGTAAATATCATATATTATTGTGATGTAAATATCATATGATCTATGAAAATATGAATACATTTATGTCTTAAGTGTCTGTTTATGTAAGATAAAGAGAGTTGTTGATTTACTATTATATTAGCAGGGGATGTTTTAGTTTTAATTTATTGATTAATGTTTTTACGTTATGCATTTGGCTGTTGCATAAAGTTGTTCAGTAAAATCATTCTTTAATCAAAATATTTGTACATATTTTATTAACCTCAGTATAAGTTTAGGAAAAGGCGACAGATGTTTCAGAGAAAGTGAAGAGGCTGTGGATGAACAAGTGTGTGTGTGTTTCCAGCAGAGGGAGACAACATTACACAACTGATGTCACAAACATTAATTTCTCCCTCCCACCTCGTAAAAATAAAGCTTCTTTGTTTGCATCAATGTTTCCATGAGGAACCTTCAACATTCCCACTGCACGTTTCTTTATAGTTGAAAAAGGTTCTTTATTAAAATGTTCTTCACACTAAGAAAAAAAAAGTTATTTTAAGAACTGATCTCTGGAAGGTTCTTTGAGGCTATTTTCAAGATGAATATGATTTTAAAGAGTAATTTAGTCGCAATCGAGTTCTGGTTGACTCTTAAAGATTTGTTTGTCATGATCATGAATCAGAAGATGAAGAAGGAGGAATATTTCTAGGTTCCTTTATTGGTCATTTTTATGCTCCACAGAAAAACTAAATTGTGTCTTAAACATCCTCCACTCAGTAATTCAGTGCAAAACAATTGGTTAAAACAACAACAATAAAAAACTATAAAGTAAATAAAATAAATAGTCATAATTTTTAAAGGATTTATACACTCTTCGCGTGTCAGTCAAAAATGGCAGAAATTATTTTTTTTATATCAATGAAATTAACTATACTATATTTTAGTTTGCTAATGCTTTTTTTATTTAATCTTTTGTAATTTTTTGTGGATTTTATGGTACTAAATTATATTTACACTGTATTTATAATCCATTTATTCACCTGAACATTAAATTTCCAAATTAAACTGTGGTAAATCTTGAACACTGTAGAGCACAGACTGAAGTTTGATTTTTTTTCAAAGACGACACTTGAAAAATTATTGCTGAAGTGAAACAAAGTTTTTAAAAAGTGAACTTAAAAAAAGTTACAGAAATTTAAGTTTATTGTCATGAAAAATGTGCAAAAATACTATTCAAAATTTTATGTATAGAATATATATTTTCAAAAACATGTTTTAAGCAACGTACGAAGAACGAGCCCCTGGAGTCATGCAGACATGATTCTCAAACTGGGTAAAGTGTCTTTTATTACATTATAGAAGAGAATTGTATACCTCTATCAATTCATCATTCATGACTCATAATCACTAAAGAACATCAAAAACTGCTGTTGATTTAATGAAATGAAATAGTGAGTCAGTGAGTTGAACTTGAGGTCTTGCTGCACTGTTTCATTCAACTGCATTTCTTCTTATGCAAAATATCATTTAATTTAAAACTGCGGTTGCCTAAATATCATGTAACAATGGGTATGTAAAGTCTTCTAATATAAATACTAATTGATCAAGTTGCAAGATGCAAAACTACTGTCCAAGGCTAAAGTTTATTTTCACATTGTTATGAAGAAATCCCTCAGTAATGATTGTACGGGTATCACAGGATTACTGCGGATCCTTAAAAAGGATTAAATTAGTTTTTATTTTGTTTTTAATTTAAGGTAATAAAAAGTCTTACAAAGTCTTATGTTTACTAATGAGAGGTCTTAAATTTTACATGATACTTTGACTTAGACATATCTAAATAATGGGGTCTTTCCCATGGATGAATTAACTTAACCCTTTCATGCATAGACCTATACAAGTGGCAAGCCTTTGTGTTTCGATATATATATATATTTTTTTTCTCCAAACCAAGATAATGGTCAGTCAGAAATGCCAAGTTGCTCCGGAATATCCACCCATTCCTACTATCCTCTTGTAGGTAAAAAAAAATATTACAGCATCAAGCAATATCTAATGAGTCCTATCACAGTTACATTTTCCAAGTTTTGATTTTAGATTGGGAGAAAAATCTGATTAATCATCTGTCCACTATAGTGGACCTCATGCATCAATGGCTATATTTCAGCTACAGTTCATACTTATACTGTGAATATTGTTTTTGAAAATACTTAATCTGCAGTGATATTTTACTGTAAATAAATGTATTTGTATTATTAGAATGTTACTTTCATTGACATCAAAAAAGTTATGTGATTACATAATGTGACTTGTAATACATTACTTTACTTGTGAGATCAAAAAGTAATCTGATTATGTAATGCATGTTACTTGTAATGTGCAGGGGTGTAACAAATTTCTTAGTTTTTTTATGGATAAAATTTTAAGCATCCATAAGTCTATCAGTTTGGTACCTTGCTCTGCAATTCTTGAGACCTATCCAGTTAGTTTTCCTGAAACTGCATTCTCCAGTTTTAACATAGTCACTACTGATTGTATTTCAAAATCCCTCGACCCAATCCCAACATCTGTTCTTAAGAGGTGTCTCTCTTCAATTAGTCCCCTCATTTGTAGCATTGTGAACACCTCTCTTACAACTGGTATTGTTCTAAAAGCCCTAAAGGTTGCAGCATCAAATATGCCCTTTCTGTCACGGTTCATGAATTCGCTGTCTCTTCCTCGTCTCGTGTGATTGTGTGTAGTGTGTGTGGATAGTGTGGGTGTGTCCTCAGATTACCGCTGATCATCAGCACCAGCTGATTCCACTCTACTCTCCTATATATTCTCAGTGACTGGTGTCTTGTGTTGTCAGATCGTTGTGGTGTTTACCGGTGTTGGTTCCTGTCCTGTTTGGCGCTCTCTCTTGTGGTCTTCGTTCCAGTTGGATTTGTCTCTTTGTGTCTTCGGTTCCTGACGTCATCATCGAACTTCTGGATTCATGGACTCCTCATTCATCTGCCGTCCACCATCAGCCCGGTTGCCCATCGAGGTCCCTGCGTCACTCTCCTGCCCTGTGTGTCGTGTTTGTGTGGACCTGACTGTCACTGTTTATTTATAATCAACATCTTTTACCTGCATCTTGCTTCCTCTCGCATTCATGACACTTTCTTGCTAAGGTTTTGGAGTGTGTTGTTGTGGCACAACTCCACTCACACTTGTCATCCAACAAGCTTTTCAAACCTTTTCAGTCTGGGTTTAGAAAGGGACACCGTGCAGAGACGGCCTTGGTTCGTGTTATGAATGACCTGCTTGTCTCAGCTGACTCTGGAGGCTCTACCATCTTAGTCTTGTTAGATCTCAGTGCAGCTTTTGACAGAGTGTGCCATTCTGTCCTGCTAAATAGGCTGGAGAGCTGGCTTGGTATCACTGGTACTGTGCTTAAATCTGGTTCAAATCTTACCTCACTGATCGTTTCCAGTTTGTTGTCTTGGGAAACAACAAATCTGAAATTGGATAAGTCCGCCATGGTGTTCCTCGGGGATCTGTCCTGGGTCCCATATTGTTTAGTGTTTATATGCTTTCTTTGGGGAAAAAGTATAGGAAATATGGTTTGGGGTATCACTTTTATGCTGATGATACTCAAATTTACATCAGTTCAAATCTGATCCTACTGTCACCTCTAAAACTCCCTCGGAGTGTGTGCAGGAAATAAAAACGTGGATGCACCATCATTTTTTAAAATTGAATTCTTCCAAGACAGATATTCTACTCATTGGCACACCTGCAGCTACTCACAAAGTGAGACATTTTAATTTGATTATGGATGATAGTGTTTTGTTTCTTATGCTCGTAACCTTGGTGTGATCTTTGACGCTCACCTAACACTAGACTCACATATTAAGAGTATTACAAAATCTGCATTCCATCATCTCAGAAACATTGCAAGAATTAGGCCCTATCTTACTCTGCCTGACGCTAAAAGGCTTATTCATGCATTGGTTACTTTCAGGATTGATTACTGTAATGCACTCTTTGGTTTACCTGCTAAATCTATAAAACGGCTGAAGTACATCCAGAATTCAGCAGCACGTGTGCTTACACACACTTCACCACGTCAGCACATTACAGGCATGCTTTATAGCTTGCATTGGCTTTCTGTTCAGTCGTGTATTGCTTTTAAAACTCTCACACTAACGTACAAAGCTAAGCTCCTTCTTATACAGTGCTATGGTAAATGGTAAATGGACTGCATTTATATAGCGCTTTCACAGACCTATGGCCACCAAAGCGCTTTACATAGCCTCACATTCACCCATTCACTCTCTCATTCATACACCGACGGCGGACTATGCATAAGTTTAGACACCCATGCTAAAGTTGACTAAAAAGAAGAATAAAAAATCATCTTTTTGAAATTGAACTTAATGCCTTAATTAAAAAATAAATAAAAAATAGGAAAAATCAAACCTTTAAGGACACCAATTTTATTTGTGAATGAATAATGTATCGTAAATAAATAAATGTTCTTCCTTAAAATACAGGGTGCATAAGTCTGGACACCCCTATGTTAAATTCCCATAGAGGCAGGCAGATTTTTATTTTTAAAGGCCAGTTACTTCATGGATCCAGGATACTATGCATCCTGATAAAGTATAAAATATTTATTTACGATACATTATTCATTCACAAAGAAAATTGGTGTCCTTAAAGGTTGGATTTTTCCATTTTTTTTAATTAAGGCATTAAGTTCAATTTCCAAAAGATGATTTTTTATTCCTCTTTTTAGTCAACTTTAGCATGGGTGTCTAAACTTATGCATAGCACTGTATCTGTGACTTAGTCACGCGCCTTCCCGTTCCCTTCAGTCTACTGATTCACTTGCTCTTCAGCAGCCTCCCTGCAGATTAAACTCTATGGGGGAGTTTATCTGTATACACAATACAACTCTTTCTCTGTTGCTGAACACAGGTTATGAATGCACTTCCTCTTATTGTTAGAGAGGCTCCCACATTAGCCAGTTTCAAGAAGTTGTTAAAAACTCATCTTTATAAAATTGCTTATATAGACTGTCATGATTAGTATTTTACTGTGTTGTACTGTAATGATTATTTTTGTATTACTCTTGTACTTCTGTATTTTATTTGCTTTCACTGTCTGTAGCGCTTTGGGTTTTAGAAAAGCGCATCATAAATAAAATGCATTATTATTATTATTATTATCATCATCATTTCTACTTGTATTGTGTTGTCATACTTGATTTTGTTATTATAAAAAATTTCCCCTTTGTCTCAGGCAATGTTTGCTGTGTTGTAATGTTTTGAACTTTATGTGTTGAAACATATTATTTAAAAAAAGAAATATTTTAAGAATTTTATTTACATGAACTTTATAAGGTATTTCTATATTGTTAGTGAATTAATCAAGTTTTATTCTTTAAACTTTTAAGAATTTGCTTGAAGATTGGGACATAATGTTCCTAGAACAAAAAGTCCCAAATTGTATAAAAAAAACCCCTGTAAAACCTGTGATTACCGGTATATGGATTCAAAACTGCTCATGAGGCTTCATGGTGGCTGTTTTAAGTATTTCAGTATCTTTTTATCAGTATCTCAAAATCTCAGTATCAGTATATTTTTCTAGGGAGTTGCATTTGCTGGTTGTCTATAGTAAAACCAGATCCAAAGCATGCACATCTACAGCAAAACAATTTTTTGCACAAATTTGGTGCTCAACAAGGTAAATAATAAAAAGCAGAAAAAAACGGCTCCAAAAAAATTTAAAATTGTAATAGACTCCCACACAGAGGGTAATGTTTCGAGAATGTAGGCTCTTCGTCAGACACTATAGACTGGTTGTATAGTGTCATGCCTGGTGGATTTCTAACTGTTTCTGGTGAAACTTCACTGAAGCCCAGCACACACAAATTGCAAACATTGTGAAATATATGTGTCAAAGCTGTGGGTCTGGCCCCTGAGGGGGACCAACTCGTAAATGCTGGTCTCCCAAGTGAGGTTGTTGAGACCATCCTAAACTCTAGAGCCCCCTCCATGAGGAAACTGCATGCATTAAAAGGGAATGTATTCAACTTATGGTGCAGAGAACATCAGTTGGACCCAGTTAACTGCCCAGTGGCTTCAGTGCTGGAGTTCCTCCAGAGTCGCTTCTCTGATGGGCTCTCCCCATCCAGACTTAAGGTCTATGTGGCGGCTGTAGCTGCCTTCCACACGCCTCTAAGGGTGGGCACCTTGGGGAGACACCCACTTATATTACGTTTCCTTCGTGGAGCTAGAAGGATGAGGTCTGTCGTCCAGTCCAGGGTCCCCATGTGGGACCTGGCAGTGGTTCTTGAAGGGTTATCCTTGGTATCCTTCAAACCTTTGGACGAGGTGTCTGAGAAATTTTAATGTTTAAAAAGTAGCTTTTCTGCTGGCTATTACGTCCCTAAAAAGAGTCAGGGTTTGCGCCCTCTTGCCTCGAGTTCGCTCCTGGCAGAGAGAGAGCTATTCTCCGTCCTTGACCCCGCTTTGTGCCTAAAGTGCCAATAAATGTGGCATGGTCTATAATTCTACAGGTATTTCATCCTCCACCGCATGTGTCGGATGATCAAGCTAGATTACATCTGTTATGCCCGGTCAGAGCTCTGGAGGCCTACGTCCACAGGTCTTTGGGCTGGAGGAAGTCGCACCAGCTGCTTGTGTGTTTTGGGTCACCTAAGAAGGGTTCCCCTGCTTCCAAGCAAACTATCAGCAGGTGGATAGTAGAGGCTATTTCCTCAGCTTACGAGGCGTGCAACTTACCTTCTTCTATTCCCTGAGAAGGGAACGAGACGCTGCATCCCTCGGCCACACTTCCTGCGCTCCTGAGAACGACTTGCTTCGATCAATCAGTAGCTGATGCTGTTGTGATCCTTTGTAGCTTCTGCATCACCTTCACATGCAATGTCACGAGTGACGTAATGACGCAACACCAATCGAAATTGGACTAGTTCCATAAAGGCTTCAGACGCGCCACGCTGAAGGCGTTCCCCAATGTGTCGATTCTCGACGCAGCGTCTCGTTCCCTGTTACAGTCTGTAATGTATTGTCATTATGGCAATGTTTCTTTAAGGGGTGCCTCAGCCTCCGTATTTGTTGTTATGACTCCTACTTTGTATGTGCATGTCAGTTCTCAGTAAAAAGAACAGTGAGCATGGCTCGGTACTAGGGCTGGGTATAAAAATATTGATTTCTCGATTTTAATCGATTCTCATTTTTACGAACCGATATCGATTCTTAAATCCCAAAAATCGATTAGTCATCCTGTTTTCAGTTGATGAATGAATGTAACACGCATGTAGCGCGGGCGCATCCCATCCAGTAAATCGCAATAATTGTTGTGCTTTGTTACTACTGATATGAAACAAAGTCTCAGTTCCCTTTCGTTGTCACTCCGAGTTACGTCGGATGACGACGAATGGGGTTTCGCTTAGAAAGCCTATCATCTTCGAGTATATAAAACGAGCCAATGGCAATGAAATGCCATGGGTCTGCGGAATTTGCATAGCGTATCTCCGCCCCACGCAGGGGGTATATAAGGAAGTGCGCGAGCAACATGCAGATATGTTTTCGCTTCGGAGCCAAGTTGATTCTTCACTCCACAGCCAATTCTGAGTTCATCTCTTCATTCTCTTCGAGACGAGCCTCTCTCCAAGTGTTGGTGTGACAGCGAGTTCCAGCGAGTGCACATTCCCTGCTTATCTGTGCAGTGATTTGCCAGAGTTTGTGTGTTCATCTCCCTGGTCGCTTCAACATTTGTGGAGAAATCTCCTTTCACAAAAGAGCATTGCACGCGGCACGTCTTTTTAAAGATGCCTCGCCCGTGTATTTCTGGTTGCGGTCTGTATGTGTCTGACTCTGATGGGCACAATCGCTGTCTTGTGTGTCTGGGTGTTGAACACGCTAAGGCAGCGTTTGTGGATGAGTCATGTTCCCATTGCGGGAACATGCCCATCGCACGGTTGCGGTCGAGACTCAATGACCTTCGTGGTAGAGTCCCCTCACCCGCACCCCGATCTACGAGCTCCACGAGAGCTGGTACTTCGGCTGGCGGCCAGGGTGACCTGAGGGTTACGGTGTGGAACAAAGCGCCGACTATTCCACGCTCCACACCGTCCTCTAGCGCCGTGCAACCCGCGAGTGTTTCAAATGAGCCTGCAGTACAGTCCTCTGACTTGCCGCATGTCTCATTTGGCGCTCCAGAGGAGGACCGTATGTCGATCGCTGCATCACAAGGTGGGCAGGAGTCCTTGGGAAGTGACGATTCGGCTGTGCTGCCACCCTCGGGTGTCCCAGCATTGCCCGAGTCTGATCCTGAGCTGACGGCCATGCTTTCCCGGGCAGCCGCGGCCATTGGCCTTGAGTGGTCCCCGCCACCTGGTCCAGTGCGCTCGCGGCTGGATGATTGGTTTTTGGGAGCGGCCGCTGACCCTCGTCGCCGCCCAACCCCAATACCTTTCTTCCCGGATGTGCATGAGGAGGTCACGAGGTCCTGGAAGGCACCATTCCCGATTGGTTTGCAGCGATCGACCTGAAGGACGCCTACTTCCATGTCTCCATTCTTCCTCGACACAGACCGTTTCTTCAGTTTGCTTTCGAGGGGCAGGCATACCAGTACGCGGTTCTCCCTATCCTGAACTATCTCGACGACTGGCTGATTCTAGCTCACTCTCGAGACCAGGTTTGCGAACACAGGGACCTTGTGCTCCGGCACTTAGCTCGTCTGGGCCTTCGGGTCAACTGGGAGAAGAGCAAACTCTGCCCAGTGCAGAGGATCTCTTTTCTCGGTATGGAAATCGACTCGGTCGCCATGTGTGCGCAGCTTACGAGCGAGTCACTGCTGACTTGTCTTCGTCAGTTCGAGGGCAAGAGTGCGGTCCCACTGAAACTCTTTCAGAGGCTCCTGGGGCATATGGCAGCCGCAGTAACGCCGCTCGGTTTGCTTCATATGAGACCGCTTCAGCTTTGGCTTCGCGATCGAGTCCCGAGGTGGGCATGGCAACACGGCACGCTCCGAGTCCCAGTGACTCCGACCTGCCGTCAGACCTTCCCCCCGTGGTCGAACCTCAATTTTCTACGGGCCGGAGTTCCCTTAGAACGAGCTTCCAGGCATGTTGTTGTATCAACAGATGCCTCTGCCACGGGTTGGGGTGCCATGTGCAATGGACATGCTGCCGCGGGCTCCTGGACAGGACCCCAGCGCCTTTGGCATGTCAATTGCCTCGAGTTGCTGGCCGTACGCCTTGCCCTGCACCGCTTTCGGGCGTTGCTCAAGGGTCAACACGCACTAGTCCGATCAGACAATACCGCCACAGTAGCGTACATCAACCGTCAAGGTGGTCTACGCTCCCGCCGTATGTCGCAACTCGCCCGCCACCTCCTCATATGGAGTCAGAAGCATCTGAGGTCGCTTCGAGCCATTTATATCCCGGGACACCTGAACCAGGCGGCCGACGAGCTGTCTCGAGTTCGGCCTCTCGCTGGAGAATGGCGACTCCATCCCCAGTCGGTCCAGCTGATTTGGGATCAGTTCGGGGACGCTCAGGTAGATCTGTTTGCCTCCCACGACTCGTCCCACTGCGACCTGTTCTATTCCCTGTCCGCTCGGCACGGATGCACTGGCGCACAGCTGGCCGCGGGGCCTCCGCAAGTATGCGTTTCCCCCAGTGAGCCTTCTTGCGCAGACCTTGCGCAAGATCAGGGAGGACGAGGAGCAGGTAATTTTGGTTGCCCCGTATTGGCACAACCGCACCTGGTTCCCAGAACTAGTACTCCTCGCGACAGCACCTCCCTGGCCTATTCCCCTGAGGAAGGACCTGCTTTCTCAGGGACGGGGCACCTTATGGCACCCCCGTCCCGATCTATGGAACCTCCACGTGTGGCTCCTGGACGGGACGAGGTAGGTTTGAGTACCCTACCACCAGCGGTGGTGGCTACCATCACTTCCGCTAGAGCATCGTCCACGAGACATGTCTATGCGTTGAAGTGGAACCTCTTCGTCAACTGGTGTTCTTCTAAAAATCTTGAACCCACGAAATGCCCCATCAGTGTCGTGCTTTCCTTCCTGCAAGAAGGGTTGGAGCGAAGGCTGTCTCCCTCCACCCTGAAAGTGTATGTTGCCGCCATTGCCGCACATCACGACGCAGTTGATGGTAAGTCCGTAGGAAAGCACGACCTGATCGTCAGGTTCCTGAGGGGAGCCAGGAGATTGAATCCTCCTCGTCCTCCCCTCGTACCCTCTTGGGACCTCTCAGTGGTTTTAACTGCCCTGCAGAGTGCTCCCTTTGAGCCTCTGCAATCAGTGGAGCTTAAGTTCCTGTCAATGAAGACAGCGCTCCTGGTTGCATTGGCCTCCATCAAGAGGGTAGGGGACCTGCAGGCATTTTCGGTTGACGAAGCGTGCCTGGAATTCAGACCGGCTAACTCTCACGTGATCCTGAGACCCCGGCCTGGATATGTGCCCAAGGTTCCCACCACACCCTTTCGAGACCAGGTGGTGAACCTGCAAGCGCTGCCCTTGGAGGAGGCAGACCCAGCCTTGGCACTGCTCTGTCCAGTACGCGCCCTTCGTGCTTACGTTGACAGAACGCAGTGTTTCAGGACCTCAGACCAGCTCTTTGTCTGTTATGGTGGGAAGCTGAAGGGAAAGGCTCTCTCCAAGCAAAGGTTGTCTCACTGGATAGTGGACGCCATTGCTTTGGCTTACCAGCAGCAAGGTCGACCGTGCCCCCTTGGTGTGACGGCCCACTCCACTCGGAGTGTGGCATCCTCTTGGGCTCTAGCGCATGGCGCCTCGCTAACAGACATCTGCAGAGCTGCAGGCTGGGCGACACCTAACACATTCGCGAGATTCTACAATCTCCGAGTAGAGCCAGTTTCTTCTCATGTACTCGCTTCAACTAGCCGGTACTAGATTCTGCTCAGGTGTCTTCGCTTGCTCGCCATTCCTCTCCACGGACGGGATACGTGCGATATTCTCCTCAGGTGAGCCTAATAAGCCCTGAGTCTCCTCCAGCACTGACGACGTCAACGCCAGAGTTATGCCACTGGCAGCTTTCGCGCTTGGCTAGGTGCCTCCATGTGCATGGTTCGTGCCAGTCTCTGAATTGTGAAATTTGTGTCAATACCCAGCCCTACTCGGTACTGAAGCTCTGTGTCAGTCACATTATTTTACACAGTCGTAACCCGAGACGTTTTTCTCAGTTGCTTTGGCACATTTTTCTTCTTATTCTCTGAATTGTAAGTTTGATTGTCTCAACTGTTTGCTGGAACATCAGAACTCTATTGCGTGTCTGCAAAACGTACAGTAGTAACTTACCCAAAACTTTCATTACAGGTTACAGCACTGCAGTGTGTGAGGCCACGTAAGGGCCATAAAATAGTACTAATAGGCTGGAAATAAAACGAAACTGCAAAAGAACCTGCGATCATCCTCTTCAGTCTCCTATTCCTGTCTACCATCATCGTCCGTTCTCCGCTCTGGTTTCATCTCTACGTAGGGATGGGGAAATGAAGCCTTGTGAATCACTGAGGCTTTCCCCTGACTGTTCCGGGAAAAGATTTAAAGCTTTGAGAGTGTCGAGAACAGCGCCATCTGGTGCTTATTTAAAATAAAGCAGCCAGAAGCCTGTGTTAGAAGTTCTGGCAGATGAAGCAACCACAACACACTCCATAGTTTAAAATTGTATGTTTACAAATAAAAGCCTTACATGTTTGTGTTTGATTTGTTCATTAATTTAATTCATTTTCTCTCCTCACAAACCCATCAACCAGACTGAGCCAACAATGACTCGCTAAATAAGATCTGGGCTTCAAGCCTTCTGACACCCAAAGTGAAACGCGCACGTGACTGGACAGATATATAACAATATAACAATTACTTAAATGCCATAAATTCTAGCATACATTTAACATCGGAACATAAATTTACCACAAATTAAGACTCTTAAGAGCAAATTACATCTTTGAAACAAAGAAAACCCCTACGTGCTTTAGAGTTATAACAGTTCACTATTCTTATGGTTTGGTTTACAGTTAGGATATTTACTATGCTGAAGAAAAACTCCAGAACATAAGCTAACCTTTTCAAATTTCAGGAGGCGATCTGTCACATGCCTGTCCTGTCTCGTGTAGCACATGTGGTGTTTGTGTTC